>NC_141538.1:105485000-105811666 GCF_021556685.1 Rattus norvegicus
CAGACTGCTCCAAAAGGAAAAGGGTGCAATACCTCTCTACAGAACAACATAGTGTAGCATTAAGTACAATGTAGAATGTTGCTGTGATCATGGCTGGGTAGGATTTATGGACCTGAAAAATCCATTATACTACATGTTGCAACCCTAACAAAACACTAGAAATTGGGGATCTATTTCTATTGCATAGGAATCCCTTTTATATCATTATAATATCAAAAGAATATTGAAGTGAACCATCTCAAGGGAGGGACCTTATTAATTATACTTTATTTAGCCAGGTGATATCATTAACTAGGGATCTTGTTATTCTTATATCATTTAGCTAGATAAAGGAGGAAAATTTGCTAAATAAATATATCAAAGAATTATGTAGCAGCCTTTATTTTAAGATCATGTCCAGAGTATACTCTTCCGGGTGATTCAGTAATCAGTGTCCAGCAAAGCCTCCAGTCATAAGTCATATGCTACATTGTTTTGGACTAGCTGGCCTTCCCTTCACCATGGGTTCTTCCTTCCTTGATTTGTGCTCTTTTTTGGTATAAATATCCAATTCACTCTTGCAGAAATGAGTCTAACACTGAAGCTTCTCTAATAGGAAGGCTTAAAACAAGTGTACCAGAACACTACAGCCAGGCTGTGTGCCTCTCACATCTGTTGAAGATGAAGGGAATATGTTCTCTCTCTTTTTCACCTCTCAAATGTTTTTTTTTTATTTAATTTTTTAATGTATTCACTTCACATCCTGTTCATTATCCCCCCTCAAGGTCACCCTCTCCAACAATCCTTCCAGCATATCCCTCCTCTTCTCCCCCTAGGTATTCCCCCACCCTGGCACTTCAAACTTCTGAGAGGCTAGGCACTTCCTCTCCCGCAGAGGCCAGACAAAGCAGCCTAGCCCACATTCAGACAACAACTTTTGGGATAGCCCTTGCTCCAGTTGTGCAGGACCCACATGAAGGTCAAGCTGTGCATCTACTACATATGAGTGGGGAGGCCTAGGTATGTTCATATGAGTAGGGAGCCCTTGTATGTTCTTTGGTTGGTGGTTCAGACTCTGAGAGCCCCAAAGGTCTAGGTTAGTTGACTCTGTTGGTCTTCCTGTGTAGTGACTATCACCTCAGTGCCCAGAATTCATCCTCCTATTCTTCCATAAGAGTCCCCAAGCTCCATCCACTGTAAAGCAGTGGGTGGTGTTTGTATCTATCTGAGTCAGCTGCTGGGTCGAACCTCTCAACAACATATTCCATCTACAAGCAAAATAGAGTATCGTTAGTAGTGTTAGGGATTGATCCATGGGATGGATCTCAAGTTGGGCCAGTTACTGTTTAGCCGTTCCCTCAGCCTCTACTCCATCCCCCGTGCCTGCATTTCTTAGACAGGATAAGTTTTGGGTTGAAGTTTTGTGGGTGGGTTGGTATTTCTTTCTACAGGGATTCCTGTCTGGCTACAGGAGCTGGCCCCTTCAGGTTCCCTATCCCAAATGTAGTGAGTCACAACTAAGGTCACCCCCTTTGATCTTGGGATACCTTCCTTATCCCAGGTCTCTATCTCTTCCTGGAGATGTCTCCCACCTCATCATTCCTCTCAGTTGCAGATTTCCATTCATTTTCATGGCCATCTGGCCATCCCTCCTGTCCTTCTGCACACCTGATTATGAATTACTCCCATTCCTCCCTACTCCCATTCCCTCTCATTTCCCTCCCTCCATCTGCCTCTTATGACTATTTTATTCCACCTTCTAAATAATATTCAAGGTTCTTTGCTTGGACCTTCCTTTCGTTTAGCTGTGTCTGTAAAGTATAACATGGTACCTGAATTTTATAGTTAATATTCATTTATAAGTAAGTACATATTATGTATGTCTTTTGGGGACTGGACTGCCTCATTCAGGATGATATTCTCGAGTTTCATTCATTTGCCTGCAAAATTTATCATATCTTGGTTTTTAATGACTAATAGTATTCTGTTGCATAGATGTACCACATTTTCTTTATCAGTTGAAGAGCATCTAGGATGTTTCTAGTTTCTGGCTATTACGAATAAAGCTGCTATGAACATAATTGAGCAAGTGTCTTTGTGAGATGTTGGGACATCTTTTGGTTATATGCCAAGGGGTGGTAGACCTGGATCTTGAGGGAGAATTATTCCCAGTTTTCTGAGAAATCACAAAATTGATTTCAGGAGTGGTTGTACAAATTTGCACTCCTACCCGCAATGAAGAAGTGTCCTCCTTGCTCCACATCTCAGCCATTTGAGATTTCTCTGATGAGAAATTCTCTGTTTAGTTCTGTACCCCATTTTTAATTGGCCTATTTGGGTTATTGGTATCTAACTTCTTGAGATCTTTGTAAAGTTTGGATATTAGCCCTCTATCAGATGTAGTGGACACTTGACTTTTGATAAAGACACCAAAACCACACAATGGAAAAATGAAGTGTCTTAACAAATGTTGCTGGTTTAACTGAATATCTACATGTAAAAGAGTAAAAATAGATACATATTTATGACCCTGCACAACACTCAAGTCCAGTTGGATCAAGGACTTCAAAGTAAAACAGGATACACTAAATCTCGTGGAAGAAAAAGTAGGAAATAGCCTTGAATGCATTGGTATAGGAGACAAGTTCCTGAACAGAACACCAGTGGCTCAAGCTCTAAGATCAACATTTGATAAATGGGACCTCATAAAACTTCAAAGCTTTTGTAAGGCAAATGACTCTGGGAATAGGATAAGTCAGCAGCCCACAGATTGGAAAAGGATCTTCAAACATGTTTTAAATCAGTATAATTCTAGAATTGCCATACCCTTAACCTTCCTCTTCTTAAAAAATAAAATGTGTATATACTTGCCTTATTGAATACCTAACAGTGGAAAAGATTTAGTTATGGGCAGAATCCTCTTACTAGCTCTACTTTTTTTTCCTTCCTTCATTTCTTTCCTACTTTCTGGATCTCCATCTGCTTATTCTAATCAGAACCTGTGGTCCTTCCTCTTTCTCTCCCTCCAAACCTTCCCACATTCTGCATGGAATAGATTTCTTTCATATGTTCTCCTACAAAGCTGTGATGATCTCTTTCCTTAAACTGTATCTCAGCTTCTTAATGGATAAGTGAACTCTCTGTATCTTTAAACCCTGCCCATGTATTTTGTGCTCTTGGCAGAAATCTGTGGTCATTGATATCTGCTGTGCCCTTTACACACTGCTTGGAGCAACAACTGTGTCTTATGCACCTTAATGTTCCTGGCCTCTAATGTTGTGCATATTAGCATAAATTACTCTGAATGTAGGAGTGGGAGATTGAGAGAAAGAATGCGAACAGGGAGGACAGGATGAAAAACTTCCCCAAGAACACGTATGCCATGGACATGGGAGACCAAGGGTACTTAGCACATTTCCACAGGGTCATAATAGATCTGTAAGTGAGCCAAGCAGTTCCTGGATCTTACTGCTTTTCTGTTCACTTGTAATTGGCTGCATAATTCCCCTTCACTCCTTTTCTTTGTGATACAGAATAAGACAAGCTTCATCTCAACCAAGAAGGGAATATCAGCCCAAACCACGAATGAGCCTAGAGTTTGCCACTGGAGACGGTACGCAGCCCAACGGGGGTCTCTCCCACACAGGCACACCCAAACCTGCAGGTAAGGAGCTCAAGTCCACAGAAGCCCTTTGCTGGGCCTCAGACACAGCTATAGGCAATGCTTCCCCTGCACAGCATGTCATTGCTCATATGGGGGTTTGTCAGCTAGAAACTCTTCCTAGACAGTTTTATCCTGGCCCCATTGTCCCATCTTCTTTTCCTTCTGATCTAGTACACAATGACCTCCTTGTGTAGTACTTAGTTGCTCTTTTCTGTTTTGTTTTATTTTGTTTTTGAGAAAAGGTTTCTCTGTGTAGCCTTGGGGGTCCCAGAACTTACTTTGTAGACCAGGCTGGATAGCTTTGAACTCACTGAAATCCACATGCCCCTGTCTTCTGGGTGCTGGAATTAAAGGCATGAGATACCACTGTTCCACAAACAATATGCTGTTCTACATCCTGTCAAGAACCAAGTCTGGGGTCATAAATCATACCATCATTTCCCCTGCCTTTTGCTTCCTGTGAGTCTCTGTAGATGGGACTGAATGTCACTGGGCAGTGTATGTACACATCCTTTCCCTATTACCCCACAAACAACAGCTTCAAGAAGCATATTCATGACTCTTTCTGTAGACAGATAGATTACAAACCTCAACACTTACTAGGGTTTCTTTTTACTGTCTGCTGTAGACCCATTCATCATTCCATGAACTGTGGTTAGCATGATAAAAGCTACATTTTCCCCAGAGGAATATTGATGCGTACCCACTAGCTCAGTCTCTCCATTGCCATGAGTATTCTCAAATAGCCACGTACAAATGAGACCCAAGTGTACTCCTGAGGCATTTCCAGCTGTAAAATTGCTTAAACAAGTGGGAACCCATCTGACACTGGGTACGGATTGTAACAATCTGCAGCTTTATCCTGTTTCTCCTGGATCTCCAGTGATTGGTTCACTGCAGGAGAAAGCTTTATTAGATGTTGTCATGGAATGAAGAAGAAGGGATGTCTGAGTCTCTGTCCACAGCGCAAAGTTGCCCCACTGTTGCCTGCTGGGACCCCGATGGCAGTGGTCCTGAAGTTAGCCCTTGCCATGTAAATTATCAGTGACTGCACCTCTCCTTGCCCACAAACAAGACCTACACTTCATGTTCCATTTGGTTATTTCTCTAAATAAAAATAAATAAATAAATGATACTGTTTCCTTTTTAAGACATCACATTAGTATAGGGCCACAGATACTTTTTCTAGGCTCATATTTATGTGCATGCTGTATTAATATGCTTGCTTATTTAAAATAGATTCCATAAGGCAAAGTCTATTCTTTATTCAATTATGCAGCGTGTATTACATTATTCTTGTGCTGTGGTTCTTACATAGTACTCATATGTGCATATTACACACCAATCCACCAAATATAGATTACGATTTTCTAAAACTTGTGTCATTAAATAGACACAGTCATTTAATGAAAATTCTACTGTTGACTCTACTGGACGAAGAAGAAAATAGAGTGCTTCTTCTTTGAGCCTGTCACACAGAGCAAAAACAGGGCCCAGCGCTCTGTGCTTCATTTTCTCTGTATCACAGCAGTTTCCAAGACTCTGAAATTACTAATTTTAAAGAATGAGAATTGATCTGTGACCCCAATGTCTATCTGTCTATGTAACTAATTATACTATTTTGAATGTAAAGATATGTAAAAGTACTAATATAAATATATTTAGCCATGTCTATAGTTTATCCTAATGTAATTATATATTCCTAAACCATTGCTTTCCCATCTCCCAGTAATTCAGGGAGATAGGAGGGAGCAGGGACAGAAAGCCTAGTAAATAGGGCAGGCCGTAGTGCCACCAGTAAAATAGACCGTTGTTATGGATTTGGTTTATTGTTTATATTATGTTAATTACACCAGAATTCACACATCTGTGTGTAAGATGCTGGGGGTCCCTACCCCCAGCTGGTTCTAATTGGAGAATAAAGTTGCCTGCAGCCAATGGCTGGGCAGGGAGACAGAGGCGGGACTTTAGATTTTTCCAGACAAGGGAACCAGGAGAGGAAGAAAGATTTAGCATCTCCATGACTATGAAGGAGGAAGATGGGGCTTGAGAGCTGGGGAGGGAAGCGAGAGTGTAAGAGCTGGGGAAGGGCGGCCCCAAGACCCCCTTGGAATCTAGGGTAACAAGATGGAATTTAGATTTTAGTAAGTAATAATTTAGGAGTTTCAGACGGGAGGCATTAGCCACATGCAAGTTTGAGAGTGGCCCAGCCATTGTGCTGTTTAAGGCATATTAAAATAGAAGGCTGTGTATATGTGATTTTCATTCGAGAACCAGAGGAACCCATGCAGCCACCATTGGGGTAATCAGAGTGGATTAACCTTCTACTACTCCACGCTGTGACTTTTTATGTCCTCTTTGCCTCTGATTCTCAGGTGTCCAAATGGATCAGCCTTGCTGCCGAGCCCTGTATGACTTTGAACCTGAAAATGAAGGGGAGTTGGGTTTTAAAGAGGGCGATATCATCACGCTCACTAATCAGATTGATGAGAACTGGTATGAGGGGATGCTTCATGGCCAGTCCGGCTTTTTCCCCATCAACTATGTAGAAATTCTGGTTGCTCTGCCCCATTAGGGTCCTGTGCTGGCTGGCTCACCTCCTTCTGACCCAGATAGTTAAGTTTAACCACTGCTTTGGTAATGCCGCTTCCAATACATCATGAATGCAGGCCGCAGTGGATGATTCATCAAGCCCACACGTGCCCTGGGTTGGCCTGTGTGCTCCTACAGGAGACACGGTGATAGATGGTATCTTCCAAGGCCACTGGGCCTGGCACATGCTTTAAAACACCATCTGAGACTAGCCCGTGGTCACAGAACTGGCTATGCCGTTCTCAGGAGGCTGTGGTTCCTGATGACCCACACCACAGAAAACCTCTCCTCACTGAAGATATTGTCTCTCACCCAAGGGCCATCTCAAGGTCTCCAGCTCTCCATTTACAGAGGAGAAAGTCCTTTTGTTGCACTTTCCCTTCCTAAATATGTGAGTCACAGAATTGTTGGTAAAAACATCCCCTTACCAGCAAGTTGTCTGCTGGTCTAAGCAACTTAGTCTCTTGATGCCATCAGCAGAAGTATTAATTGTCCAAAGCACCTTTGTTCACCAACTTCTTTCTTTCTATCCTCTCTCTCTCTCTCTCTCTCTCTCTCTCTCTCTCTCTCTCTCTCGCTCTCTCACTCTCTCTCTCTCCCCATCTATCATCTATCTATCTATCTATCTATCTATCTATCTATCTATCTATCTATCTATCTATCTATCTATCTATCTATCTATCTATCTATCTATCATTTCCCTCCTACTTCTGAGACATGGCCAGTTTTCTTCTCTCCCTGCTGTTAAAGGACTTGGCAGGTGAGGGGAGCGTGTCCCATTTATTTCTGAGTGAGATGGTGAACAATCAGTATGTTATCTGAAGAGAAAAAAATTCTCCAGGATGAATTGGGAAGAAATCTGGTCTCCAAGCTCAGATTCCTTACTGTACAGAAGCCGTGTATATACGTAGCCCGTTTCTGAAGGGTACAGGAAGGGGGAACAGCTGTCTTCCCTTCTCTGTTTACTTACCCAGGAATCAGTCTATTCCCTGAGTCCCTTTGCCATAACGACATAGGAGAGAAACACTAGTAAGCATTTCCCACTTCTTCATAGAACAAGACAGTGAGCATCGCTCCTTCCCACGTTTACTTGTTTGTGTTCCTTGAACATCATTTGTGCATATTCTGCCCTCAATGAGGACCAAATAAAGATGATTTTTGTGCTTAGCAGTTTAAGGTATGTGGCTGCATATGCAAAACCCTTTTCCATTCCAGTCATTACTTTGAACGCCTCCCTTCCTCATTTTGTGTGTACAGTGCTGTGTACGCTGATCAGTGTTGGGTTTTTGTTTTGTTTTGTTTTCCTTCAGTTATGGAAGTCCCGATAGGCACCCAGAGTTCTATTTATCTAGCTGTACAGACTTCTTCAGAGGTTTAATGTGCTGCTTCCGATGTGCCACTTGCGGTAGTGGATCATGTGGAGTGAAAGGCAAATCTTCCTGCTTAATGTATAAACTCACCATGGGAAGCACTGCTGTTTCCAATAAATATTGCTGAAGACGAGACAGAGGCTCTGCTTCTTCCTTGTTGTCAGTTCTTTGGTCTGACAGTGGGTAGCCTAAGACTCTTTTGATCTCCATTGCCTTTGGATGAAGCCAATCCAGACCTGGTCCCAACCTCATCTCCAGCTTGGAGCATACAGGGGAAGTTCCAGAAATAAGAGGTGAGATGGTTTAGGCACTTGCATCATTAATTCCAGGAAGAAGAGGAGCTTGAGGGGGAAGGTAAGTAGAAAGAAGCAGCTCCTTGAAGTTACGTGATTTAAGAAACAATGCTGTTGTCAGGAGAACACAGTGTCAAAAGGAGCAAATGAAATATGTTGGCAGGGCTTTTGGCCTTTCGTTATTAATTTTTCTTTATTTTTAATTCTGTACATCTATATGATGAAATATCATGTCTACCTCCTATTTCCTCCAGAGCCCCCTCCAATACACCTCCCAACCAACTTCAAGCCTTGAAGTCCAGTTAGTGTTGCCTGTATGTCCTTGTGTCCTTGGACGTGGTGCCATGCACTAGAGCATGGGAAACCTACCATGGCCACACCTTCAAAGAAGATTCTTCTTTCCCCCGGAACTATCCACTGGTAATAGTTCCTCAGTAAGAAGTGGGACCCGGAGACAGCAGGGATATAAAGAGTAAATACCCACCTAATTTTATAATAGAAAAGTGTGGACCACAGCATGTGTGCAACTACTGCCAAAAAACGAGATATAAGTAGGTTCCTTTTGCAATAACCTTTCAAAATCATTTCATGGTGAGGCTAATAATATACAAAATGTTTTTTACCATACATAGAAGAAGAGAAAGAAAGTAATTCAAATCATAGACCAAAAACCAAACAAACAAAAACAAAAATCTAGGCTTTGAATTTGGGAGGGAAATGGCAACAATGCTGTAACAGCAGCTTACATAAAATTTCACTGATTATAAATTGATCAAAATGTAAAGTGTCATTTTGCATGTCATTAATTAACTTTGATGCAGCTTATAAACACTTGACAGTTTTTCATACATGAAGCTAGCTGAACATCTCTGCCAGAAGTAAAGACCTATCAGAAGCACAGCACAATGAAAAGCCAAAGGCCAACAGGGGAGGGGCTTATATACAACAGGAGTTCAGAAGGAGCTCCCAACCCCATTTTAGCCACAAAGCATCCTCTTAGCTTTAAGAGATGCATTCATAGAGACGGTACTTACTTAATATTTTTGAAACTCAAAGGGGAAGTAACAGCAAGACTCTGTACCAAGGAGTACTCTCACTGTGAGTCAATGTCAAATGAACTGGTTCACATTTCTCTCTGTGGTTACATGTGAACTAAAACTTTCAGAAAGCTAGGGGAAATGCAGGCATGTTTTAAAGACCTGAGAGTCCCACTTTAGTCCCACTCTGACATCTGCTTCAGTGAGTCCAAGTCAGTCAGTCATTGTCCTGCCTAGTTTTATGTCAAATGGACTCAGACTAAAATCATTTGGGAAGAGGAAACATCAAATAAGAAAATGCCTCCAAAAGGTTTCCCTCTAGGCTTGTGAGGCATTTTCTTAATTAGTGACAGATTTGGGAGGGCCCAGTCTCCCAGTGGTGTCTCCACTAACAGGTGGTCTTAGGGTCTACAGGAAAGCAGGCTGAGCAAGCTACTCCATGGCACTTCCCCATGGCTTCTGTATCAGTTCCTCCTAATTTCCTTGATGGTGATGAACACTGGACTATAAGATTAAATAAACCCTTTCATCCCCAAGTTGATTTTCAGTTGTGGTGTTTTATCACAGCAACAGAAAACCTAAGACAAACACTGTAACAGCTTCCTGAGAGACTTCCAACTTTAGGTAAGTTTGGAATACTCTAGGCTATGTATAAGTATTTTAAATCAGCAGACCACTATTCACAGGTATTTCCTTACCATTTTGCCTTGATTCCTCAAAACAGTTTTGTCTATAGATTGATTGACTACGATTTTACACATGTATTTCCACCCTCACCTGCAGTGATACCACAGACTTGCTCCAAGACTCCATTTACCTGGATTCTCCATCTTGTAGTCATTGGTTGAGTTTTCCTGGTCACTTCATGTCTTGTGATGGGACCAGAGAAAGGAATGTCTACTGCAGGGCATGCTTCCACTACAGGGTCCCCTGTCAGAATTCTTGCTTGTCACATTCGAATTGATTGATCCAGGGTACAAACAGCGATCATAAGTTCTTCTTAATCTTCTTGCATCCTGACAACAAATTTCTGACTCTGTCACCTACCGGCAGGCCAGGATCTACATGTCACAGAGGTACCTGCCCCATCCCATCTGGATTCACATGCCTGTGGTCTACAAAGCTACACTCTAAGTGAACCTGGTTTATCCTGGACAGTTGTTTGCTTGGTGATAGAAGAAAAGTTGGCATGAATTGTCAAACAAGGGGAAAAAAGATTCCTGCCACTCTGTCATACAGCTGTTTCCAATGGAATAACGGAGTCACAGGTCAGCCCTAGATGCCAGAAATTATAGCCTTGTCTCTTATAAGAACATCAGACATCTATTTGAACTTATGTGGGAACCAGCAAGGGCAGGAGGAAGGTAGCTCATGAATTTGATGAAATCTAGGACAGGCAGAGTGACCCAGGCACCAAATTTGCAGTACCACCTGGTCATCACTCACTTTTACATTCCTCCCACACACTTTGTTGATTTTTTTCCTGAGTAGCTTTATGGGGCCTAGATTGCCCTCTGGTGGCCAAAATACACACTAATTAATCCATTAAAAAGCTTGATAAATGCCTCTAATAATTTTGTGGTTTTGCTGCAGTAGCTGAGCTTAAGATCTCCCTTCTCAGAACGTAGTGTGCTACTTAAGATGCTACTTCTTTAATTAGCTGTTCTTAGTCTGTCTTAGTGTCAGACTGATATCCACTGAAATGCAATCTTCAGGAAGAACACCCAAGTCTCTGCTCTGCTAATAAGAACCAGCATTGTGAATCTGTTGGAGTAATCATTCAGCTTTTCACGGTTACTGTGTATTGACTACATTTGAAGCACCTTGTGCTCTGTGCCCTTTGTTTCCTGGACCTCAGATGAAAAGCAGTTAACTTTGAGCAGTCACCCTCAAGAAATTTCATCTTCTGGGACAGTCATAAGAGTTACATTGAGCATCTGTCTTAGTTATTGTCTACTTCTATGACAAAGCACCGCGACTAAGGCAACTGAGAGAAGAAAGAGTTTATTGGGACTTACAGGTCTGGAGACTGAGTCTGTGACCATCATGGTTGAGATCATGGTGGGAGGCAGCCATGGTGTTGGTGCAATGTAACTGAGAGCTGACGTACTGATCAAGGAGAGAGGGGGGGAGGGAGAGAGGGAGAGAACACACATTTTCCTTCAAACAACCACACCATAAGCAGTATTCTTAGAAGAGATCATTTAAAAGGCATTTTACTGCAGTATAATATACAGTTAGTTTATACATGTGTATAGTCAGCCCTTCCTTCTCTTTCCATCTTCACGATACCTCAGACTTCTGAGAGATACTATAAAGTACAAAATTTAAAGCATTTTAGTTAACTGGATAAAAAAATACTGACATAAACAGTTCTCCACCTGGGGGAATATCCTATGAATCACGCTTTCCTTAGGAATTCTGTGCAGTATAGCTCCAGCATCCTCCTCTGCCTACTGCTGACAAGCCCTGTGGTATGGAGGACAGTCACCAGGTCCTTGAATGTAAGTCACAAGGCAGCTCTCTCCGTGCTCATAAGCACTTCCCAGTTCACACCTCAAGTCAATGCTTCCGAGACCCACTGTCATTTATCGTCCCCCAGTTTCTGCTAGTGTGACCAAACTCTTCCTTCAGTGTGAAGATGCTCTCCCAGAGCACTGACTGTGTCTTTCTGTTCCATCTGTACTAATGCGTAACACTTTGCCACCCTGGAGGCAGAAAGAGGTAGCACCTCCAAGCCAGTATCCTCAAGCAAGGGGCTGGCTTTCCCCAGGGACATTGGGGAAGGATTTTCTCCTCTTTCCCCTAATGGGCTGATTCAGCAGAATCCAAGACTACAAAACTCTGAAGCCTTTCCACCTAGCCAGCTCCATCACAATTTCCTGTGTTCCAGTATATAAGAACTCTGTTTATTTTACAGCTTTATCTCCATGACTGGTTCTGGGGGTCTTAAAGGCTTCCCTGGAGGCTCCCTATTTTCACAGCTTATGGTACTTTGACATACAGTCATGATTTTGTTTTCAGGAACTTCAAGTCTATTATTACTAGACATAGTGCTACAGTCTTTGTAATTGTCATTGCTCCAGTGTCCAAGTCTAGCTATTTACCTTCTACCTGCATCTAGCCCAAAGGGAAAAGTTACTAATTCTTTGTTCCTCAGTGACCACCAGGAGTGCTAGCCTTACTTTATCCTAACTTGAGGAAAGGAGAGGTAATCTGTATCCAAATTCTATTCAGAGCATATGCTTTTCTGGGCCATTTCTAGTTTTTGTAGCATGATACCCCAAAGGCAGCACCTAATCTGCACATAGGCAGGTTATTCTGAGATGGTGGCCCCAGAAAGCAGATCATTAGTACAGCCATTTACGGAACATCATTTAGTGCAGTGCATCATTAGGAGCAGTCAATTCAAAGGCAAGTTACTGAGGTGTTCTACCTTGACAACTGGTCCAGTCCTATTGGAGTCTCCTGAGAACTCTTCACATGAGAATGAAAGGAAAGCATTCCTGTATCTCCACTTCCGAGTTTCTCATGACTGAGTGGAGGTGAGATAAGCAGACTTAGCCCAAGGCAAGACTATGTTGTGTCCACACAACCCAGTGGAAGGTCCAAGGGGAGTTTGAAGTGATATCCATACATACCGTCCACAACAACACACAGCTTCCACTCAATCCACTTCAGCCCTCTTTGCCCCAGCCTTAGTAATTCTGGTTATGTTTGGGGATGTTTATCAGGTACAACAGAGGAAAGCCACTTACCTAGAGGAAGCTCAGCATCTTCTGAGCCTTCTCTCCGACATTCTCCATGCACATTTTCTTCCTGTGCATCTTCTGCTTCTTTGAGTACTTAAGAAAGACCATAGATGTTTCTTGGGTCTGGGGGTGACATTCCTCTTCCAACCTTACCAGAGTTGTTTTACCTGCATGTTTGTTTTGTTTCCATTCATTTTATTTTGTATAGTGTCATGGAGAAGTGAGGAATTACTGTTTTCCATGACCTTATCTGAACCAAAGCTTCTATTCAAATTAAAAGAGAGAATTTGTACATAGTGTATTGATTCCTACTGTTGGTTTTTTTTTTTTTAATCCCAATAAGATAGAAGTATCTGGTCCATGACTGAGAGGCCACTCAAGAGGTCTATGCCTGTGTCTGTCTGATTGCTATTCAGATGGTAACTTGGTGATTGTGGTCCCTGCTTATTGTCACAATTGAGTCCCAAGGGACTGGCATGGCTCTCAGTGATGATTGCAGCTGGAAGTCATCACTCAGTGAAGAGTGCACAGAGGGTTTGTATACGCCTGAGAGCTAAGCCTCTGTGGCTACCACCAGGTGAGTAGTTCCTGGATGAAGGAATACATATTCAGATATATTTTAAGAAATCATAGGCACATGGTGGAATCTAACTGTGACTTTCTTACTTCGTTTGGTAGTATCTTCTTTTTCTAGTAAAGTCTTAATACTACATGTATCTTGCTTTAAAATATATAAGCAATAATCTGTTAATCTTTTACTAGGAGGGGAATCTTTCTCAAAAGTTTCCACAGCTATATTATATATATTATCTCATAGACTACATATTAATTCATGCAACAGACTCCAGGGAAAGATTTCACTCTCGCTAAGCATGGACTGAGGTGACCAATACCAACACAGGTTTTTCTGACTCCATAACCCAAGTTCCTTTTGTGCAATAGCAGACAGCACATCAAAGACAGAATAGAATCAAAGGCACATCAAGATAGGAATACACAAATGCTACTGCCTTGTCTCTATGTATAGCTGTTCTTTGGGATAAACTGCCTTTGCACCTTGGTGTCTTTAACTGTAAACTGAGGATCAAATAGTACTTACTTATCATAAAGGGTTAAGTGCCTTAACGTTTAGAAATAGTTTTTAAAACTGAAAGAAATAGTCTGATATCACAAAAGTAAAACCAAGGTTATAGCTTCCAGTACTAAAGTTGGTAAGTTTTTTTTGACCCATGGAGTTTTTAATAGGAGCTTAACTTTAACTTTCATTTTACTTCCTCTCTTTGCGCCTATATTATTCAGTGTATATGATATTGAATGGGGAAAATTTGAGTCTTTAGTTATTTGGAGATAACTACAGAATAATTCAAACTTGATCACATCTTCATTCCTTGTCTAATATATCATGGCACTGGAAAGGTTATGTGCAGGGATATAGTAAAGTTCTTACTACACAATCACGAAGATCTGATTGTAGACTGCCAGCATCCACATAAGTTCAGATGCAACGGTACACACAAAAACGCAACACAGGGAGCTAGAGTCAGGACCACAAGGTCACTGGCTGACCAGCCTAGCCAAATAGTGAACTCCAGATTCATAGTGCTGGTTAATTTTCAGCAACTTGACACAAACTAGATGACCTGGGAAGCAGGAATCTTAATTGAGGAGTTGCCTCCATCAGACTGGTATGTCTGTGAGACATTTTCTTCATTGCCTATTGAAGTAGGAAGGTCCAGCTCGCTGTGAACAATGCTAACACTGGTCTTGGGTTGTATAATAAAGCAAGCTGGGCAATCCCTGGAAAACAAACCGACGAGTAGCATTCTTTCATGGTCTGTGTTTCGGCTCCTGTGTCCAGGTTCATATCTTGAGCTCATGTCTTGGCTTCTCTCAGTGATGGACTATGACCGCTAAGATATAATAAACCCTTGCCTCCCCGAAGTTGTTTTTGGACAGGGTTTTATCACAGCAACAGAGAAGTAGTCAGTGAGAGATTTGGTCTCAAGAAAAATACGATGGAGAGAAGTGAAGGAAGGTTCTTTATGAAACCATCTGATTACACACAGGTGCATACACACACACACATGCACGCACGCACACACACACACACGCACACACATGAGCACATGCAAATCTTAAGTGCAAGTGACAGTAGGGTACTATGGTGGTTTGAGTGAGAATGGCCACTTAGGTTTATATTATTTGACTGATGCTTGGTCCTCAGTTGGAAGAACTGATTGGGAAACATGAGATGTGATCTTGTTGGAGATGTGTCACAAGGGGCAGTCTTTGAGGTTTCAAAAGCCCATGTCATTCTCAGCTTGCTCTCTGCCTTCTGCTTATGGGTCAGAAATCAGCTCTCAGCTACTGCTCCAGCACCATGCCTGCCTGCTGCCTGCCTGGCTGCTGCCTGCCTGACTGCTGCCTACCTGGCTGCTGCCTACCAGCACCACGCTCCTACAATGATGGTCATAGACTGAGCCTCTGGAACTGTGAGCCCCAGTGAGCCCTGCTTTCTATAAGTTGCTTTGGTCATGGTACTCTGCCATAGCTATCGAAAAGTAACTAAGACATATGCTGAATATACTAAACGGAAAGTTCTAGAGTTTGAAAATTAGCCATGATATTGTAAGGGAAGTGCTATATACAACAAGAGTTAATGGTCACCTAGTCCTTTGTTTTTAAGCTCTCCCACTACCGCCGCAGTCTAACTTCAGTTAGCTTCTGGTTCCTTCAGTCTGCTTATCTTTTACAGTTTGAATTTGTGTGTGTGTGTGTGTGTGTGTGTGTGTGTGTGTGTATTTTGTCTCTCTTACGCTTGAATGTTGGCCTTTGTCTTAGTCTGCTCAGTGACTGCTAAAAGACACTATATACCATGACCATGGCAACTTTTATAAAAGAAAGCATTTAGTTGAGGGCTTACTTAGTTTTAGAAGTTCAGTCCATTACTATCACGGTGGGAGCATGGCAGCATGCAGGCAGACATGGTGCTAGAACAGTATCTGAGACCTTTATATCTTAATCCACAAGCAGAGAGAACCTGGCTTTTGAAATCCCAGTGACTCACTTTCTCTAGCAAGGCCATACCTCTTAATCCTTCTAATCCTATCAAAGAGTTCTACTTCTTCATGACTAATATTCAAATATACGAGACTATGGAGACTATGAGGCCATTCTTATTCAAACCACCACCATCTCACTTCCAGGATTATGGATCAGATGTGCTTTGAAACTTTAGAGTCCCAGTTTTAGCACCAATGTTGCCTTTCCAAGCTCCTGGGCCTTCTAGAACCATTGATATTGGAATTATGTCTTATTTAAGGATTATGTGACTGACCATAAAACCACAAGCTTTTACTGTATGTAAGTGCAATGAAGGAAGTGAGGGTGTGATCCAAGAACAGCCAGGTAGGAAGAGACTGAAAACTAACCATGCATCAGAGGAAGAGCACAGCGGCAGCTGAAACCCTGGGAGAACTGTGGATTACTTCCTGGCCAGTGAGAAGCACAAAGCATCAGTAACTTCCTTTCATTTGTCAGATGAAGTTTAGCATATCTCTTACGGCTCACTTTATCAGTTTCCTCTCTTGCAATGTGGTGAAAGCACACGATTGTTCATTTTGCAGAGCATCACCTAGATTGGAATTTGCTCATTGAATCCCAGTGGTGTTTTCTTAATACCCTCTTTGTTAGATTAGAATGTCTTACTCAGTTTTAGTAAGGCAACCATTTAGTGTGGTATTCACTGGAAAAACACTGGAACTTTGATAACTCATATTTCTATGAAGTTGATAGCCATTGAGATTTACTCCTTAAGTTTATAAACTTACCAGGAATTGCAAAGTCATATTTTTTAGATTTTATCACTCTTTCTTTTTAATTTTTGCACAATACTAATTCTGTAGAGAAATTTCCTTTTATTTGTGACTTGTTTCTCAGTGATTGTTTAGAAAAGGCAGGATGAAATCTTTCTATATGCTTATTTATTTTTAAATATAATATTTTAATCAATTCTTTGAGAATTTCATACACACAAAGTATTTTGATCATAAGCACTCTTAACTTCTCCTAGGTCCACATTTCTTGTAACTTTGGGTCCTCTTTTGTTGTTGTTGTTTAATATCCACCAAATCGAACTTTTGCTTCTCATATACTCATGGATGTGGGGCCATTAGCTAGAGTGTTGTTGACTACTGGAGATCTTATCCTTAAGGAAAATTGATTTTTCCTCTCCCCAGAGTCCTAGAATTGTCAGTAGCTCCTAAGTTAGTAGAGTGGGCTCATGATCTCTTCCTTACTCAATGCTAGAGCACTGACTGGCTGGATCTTACACAGATCTTGTGCAGGCAATCACAGATATCATAAGTTCATGAGTGCAGAGGTTCTGTTAGGTCTGGTCCTCCCTAGCTTCTGACTGTTACTATCTTTCTGCCTGGTCTTTGACAATGGTCCTGGAGTCTTAGGGCAAGAGGATACACTGTATATGCCCCATGTATCTGAGTACTACATAGTCACTTACTCCTCACACTTTGACCAGTTGTGAGTGTCTGTGTTAACCACCATCCCATGCACAAAAATAAGCATCTGTGTTAAGAATGAGAGTTGCACTAATCTGTAGGTCTAAAGATACAAATTTAGAGGGCATCTTGATAGTATGTCCATTTATGAAAATAATAGTAGATTTACTGGTGAGGCTTGTGAACTCTCCAATCATTGGTTCTCAGCCAAATTTACAGTACCATAAATGTGCCCTGCAGAATGGGCATTACCCCTATAACATTTGTGCTAATACTGTGTTGCATTAATTAATATCACTACTCAAATCCCCCCTTCTCCCCAGCCCTGCCATCGGCAGTGTGCCTGGGTTCCTTGCCACTGGTCTAATGTTCCAGATTCCAGAAAGGTGCATGTGAGTGTTCGAACACACACACACACACACACACACACACACACACACACACACACACACACACAGCCTTCTATTTTAATACACCTTAAACAGTGCAGTTGCTGGGTCACTCCCAAACTTCCATGACTTACTAAAGTCCATATTCCGTCTTTGCTACCCCAGACCCATATGGAGGGCTCCTGGGGCAGCTCCTCCCCAGCTCTTACATGGTTGTATGCTCTCTCCTCTACAGCTCCAATCCTGCATCTTATCCCTCTCTTGGCAATGGCAATTCTAGATCCTTCTTCCCTGGGTTCCCACCTCTGTCTCCCTGCCCATGGCCGCTGACAACTTTATTAACCAATTACAGCTAACTGGGTGCAGGGACCTGCAGCATCTTACATGCAGAAATGCGAATTCCTGTGTAATTTGGGAACACAACTAGCATAATATAAGCAATAAACCAAATCCACAATACTACTGCACCAATATCTATGTGTTGTAAGACCCCATAGTGGCCTTACCTCAGGAGCGCCACCCACAGAGCACAGATTGACAAAGTGACCGGTGCAATAGCATGAGGATATAAGGTTTTTAATCCATGTATGTGGGGTTGCTCATCCACGCAGGTGGAGACCACCCTGAACCCAAAAAGCCCACAACTTTTATTCGTTACAGAGGGCAGACATCAGCAACAGGGTTAGCTGGCCTATTCGCATTGGTGGTACCCAGGACAAAGGATCTGGTCAGGTATTGGCTGGCCAGCTCAAGGGGCTGTCCTTGGCTCAATTAGTCACTTTCCTCATCCAGCCCTGCACCTGGCCTTGGAGAATCACTGGGAAAGGGCTAAGTTGGCATGACTCTTAGAGGTAGGGGTAGTGTAAACTGGGTGGTCAGGTAGGGTCAGGATGACATCTTGCAGTTGTTCTCAGAATTTACCACAGGGAGGGGTAAGGGGTCTTTCCGGGAACAGTTGTTATTGTTTTGTCTTAATTAGCTTAGTCAGAATCTTGATCACCAAAACTTATTTCATATCATTGGACATCCTGACCACCAGATGTATTTCTCAAAACTTTGTTTTTATAACTTTGCTTCTCATATATGTGAAACTTTGAAACTTTATTTCTTCATATGCTGGACAAGGCTGTTGATAATATCCCCTTGCCCAGAATCCTATATAGACCTTTCCATACTATGAAAGCTATCCAGCAGCAGGGAACCTTCCTGGTCAGTACCAACTTGATTTCTCCATTTCCTGGAACCAACTTGTGCGGTGCCTTCAGCAGCAGGGTCTGTCTACCAAGTTCTGGGCATCCAATAGAAAGGACTGGAAGAGCTGACAGGGCTCGAGACCCCATATGAACAACAATGCCAACAAACCAGAGCTTCCAGGGACTAAGCCACTACCCAAAGACTATACATGGACTGAGCCTGGGCTCCAACCTCATAGGTAGGAATGAATAGCCTAGTAAGAGCACCAGTGGAAGGGGAAGCCCTGGGTCCTGCCAAGACTGAACCCCCAGTGAATGGGATTCTTGGGGGGAGGGCAGTAATGGGGGGAGGATGGGGAGGGGAAGCCCATATAGGAAGGGAGGGAGAGGGGTTAGGGGGATGTTGGCCTGGAAACCAGGAAAGGGAATAACATTTGAAATGTAAATAAGAAATACCCAAGTTAATAAAGATGGGGAAAAAATGACAATAGCCTGTTTTGTTTTTGGGGTGCCTACACTACAACTAAACAAGTCAAAGAATGGTGTCCCACACGTAGCACTGGACTTTTTACTCGGCAACCCATGACCTCTTGGAAAGTATTACACCTGCATAGTACGGTTTTAATCCCTGCATAACAGCTTTTTAAAAGACCTTTAATGTTAGCAGCCATTCCTTTCCCAGCGCCTCCTCTGCCTTCCTCCCCCAGCTTGACATGTTTCTTTCTCTTTTCCCACTTGCAAAACAGTTATTGATTATCCTCTGCAATGATGCTCAAAATGCCTTCTAAAATCATTAGGAACTAATATTTCTATAGTTCTGGTTCTTTTGATCAAGAAAGAATCCTAATGCAATAGACTAGATGCTAGGGGCATGATTTCATTTTCTAAATTAACAGTGCTAAATTATTTAATTATAGTCTATATAACATGCAAACTCCAACTAATGATAAGTTCATAGAAAAGCTTTCTAAATGTCAAGTCTACTTGACAATACATTCACATTTAAATTGTCCCGTGGTGTGTCTCCTTCTTCCATTACCTTTGCAGATCTTTGGGGGCTTCTGAGAGATCCAGCTTCTTATTCTCTAGAGGCTCTGAGGCCGAGTTCTGATGAAAGGACTGTGGGTGTATTGATCCCGTGAGCTATGTTCGTGAACAGCAAAATCAAGCTGTGCTTTTAAACATAAAGCCGAAGCCACTGGGCCAGATGCTTCGATTCTAGGCAGGGATATGTGGGAGCAAGCTGCTCTCACATGGGCAGGCACATGTCATGGGCCTCATGAGGATGTGGGGCAAGGATTTATTTATTTAGCAATGGTTAAACATTCGTTTAAGCAATGCGGGGTGCCAGTTGGTGGGAAGGCATATAGCATAGGCCAAAAGGCCCCATCATCTAATTAGTGTGCTTCCTGCTTAGGTGAGCTGTGCTGAAGCTTGCACTCGAGTCTCAGTATGTTTGACCCCATTTCAGCTCCTGTTAATCATAATGCTCAGCTTCACTGTGCCCCGATTCCCAGACGCAGTTATTTTCACTGAGGAGATCTTCCAGGTCTGGGATGCTCTGCTACACTCTTAAGCTCTCCTTCCCCAGGGTATCCTGAGAGACTACCAAGCCTTCTCTTTTAACACCACTTAACACACTTTTTCTCTAGCATACTCCATCTTGTGGTGTAGGTCAACACAACGGCATAAGGATCTTCACTGGGAGACACTTTGCATTCGGTGTTCAAGATAACTGACTTCCAAGTTGAGTAACCATCTTCCTGAATGGAGCTGTAGTTACAGGGTATTCAGTCTCACTGGGAAACCCGAGATTGTGTTGTTTACTGGAAAAAAACTGTTTCTAGTTGTGGTGAGGCTCAGCCCTTAGCACAGAACTTTAATCCCTTTGGCTGTAAGATAGACAGGTCTTTAGCACACACCTTTAATCCCTCCTGCTGGAATATAGACATACCCTTAGCACACACCTTTAATCCCAAACAATGAAGGTAAAGTTAGTTTATAGAAGGAAACACTCATGTTTGAAGGTGATATCTAATTGAGGGGCAGATGAAGTGATGAATCAGAGAAAGTGTCGACAGAACAGGATATGCCCAACTTTTAGGAGAACAGAGAGAAAGCGGAGGCTACTAAAGAGAGAACAGCACCATGGTGGGGGTGGGGTCAGCTTTTCCTGGGATGGTTGTACTGAGACCGGATGCAGGGAGAGGGAGAGGGAGAGGGAGAGGGAGAGGGAGAGGGAGAGGGAGAGGGAGAGGGAGAGGGAGAGGGAGAGGGAGAGGGAGAGGGAACAAGCTAGACACAGGTGAAGAAAGAAGGAGTCGGAGAATGAGCGGGAGCTAGAAGATTAGAACAAAGATTGCCAAAGTTAGTACTAGGTAGAAAGAGAGAGAGAGAGAGAGAGAGAGAGAGAGAGAGAGAGAGAGAGAGAGAGAGAGAGAGAGAGAGAGAAGATAAATCAGTCAGCTTGGACAGAAGTTTAAGCCAGAGCAGCTGAATTGAATCAGCCAACCAGAGAGCAGAAGGAAGTAGGAAGGGGTGAATTTATTCAACAGTAAGACTGGGATGGGAGGCTTAAAACATTTTGTGCCTAACTAAGATTGTATGGAGGCTAGAGGCTTCTAGGATTAAGCCTAGGTTAACAGACAGAGACAGTAAACCTCAGAGATGATGATAACATTGGGGAATAAAAGTTAGTTTTTCTATGCAGTGAAGCTTCAGAAAACATCTGATCAGAAGAGCTAATTGACTGCTAGCTGAGAGTGTAAAAGACAAGTGAATTTCAGGACTATCATGAGAGGAGATGGTGAGTATGGATAAGCAATTGCAGTGATGGTCCAACTCTTGGGCTCTGAGATTGCATAGCATTGAAATAGTGTCAGGCAGGGTAAAAACCGTACAGATCTTTAGTGCCAATGTCATCTTAAAATTCTTTCTAGCTAGCACAGTCATGAGAAAGCATGCTCTTCTCCTACATTTTCACTGAAGAGATTGTCTGTGAACATTTACTTATGGAGAAACACTGCCACACGTAACTCTCGCTTTTTTTCATGTAGAAAAGTAAGCTTATTTGGGTCAAAGATAATGCAATTAGGCCGCCATCTGCATAGAGGAGTGATTTTCTGGGTACGGCGGGGAGAATGATGCTGGGCAGAAGAAAAGAATTCCTCCCAGTAAAGGGTCCCAGTGGCGCTCCACGGGTTGCCAGGTTGTCTGTGTGGTAAATGCACACACTGTTGCCCAACCCCCAGGCCTAAAGGCTCCCAGTCTTTCTGAAAGAATGCAGGCTTCCATTGTCACTCTGCAGTTGATTCCTGGAATGCCCTCTAGATATTTTTGACCCTGTGGTGGAATCCTCATGTAACCCACTGGAAGTTAGTATTGACTGGAATTACATTTTTCATTTGAGATGTTGCTGTAGAAAAGGCTATGACTCGAATTTGCAAGGTCCCCAGAGAATCCTGAGACCAGACCCATCAGCTTTCACCTGACTTTCTCTCCTATGTCTAATTTCTTTCTCTTCAGTCTGTAACCAGGACTATCCTTCACCAGTTTTGAGAAATTACCTCTGGGGTCCAGGCTTTCTCCAATTGTCTGTCAGTTTTTGTACCTTCATAGGCACTTTCAGGACAGAAGTTAAGTGATATTCATTTCATCCCCTTGGCTCAATTCGGTCCTCTCTGACCTCCTAGAATGACAAGGACAAGTCACTTCAATGTCCTTCTCCTACTGCTTGATTATCCCTTCAAGGATTCCCTCTACCCTTTGCTCTCATCCTGGAAGCTTAATTTTGCCATTGTTGATGATTCTGTCCCCTTGATCTTTCATCTCTGTGGCTTTTCTTCCCACCTCTCTGTGAGGGGTGGTCATCAGAAGCCTCACCTCTGACCCTCTTTTTTGTCTTCCTTTCTACACATGTGCTTCTTAAAAATGCCTTTCTTGGTTCTCTGCTATGTGTAGGTATATTTAAATTGTTCTCTTAAGTACAGCTCTACCTGAGCTCCAAAAGCCATCCTGTTGTCTACTGGACATCACAGCTTAGCACCTAACACCCAGTATCTCCCAAGCTAAATCTATAATTTCCATTCTATCCTAGCTGGCTCATCTCTTAAAATCTGCATATCAAGAAATAACTTACCATCAACTTACCACATTACCCAAACCCCAATTTGAGATTCATTTCTAATGTCTCACTTCATTTCATATCGTATCTTCCCCTGTGAGTGAGCAATGCCTATATATTTTGCCTTCATATATATATATATATATGAATATATATAATATATGTGTGTGCTTTCTAGTATATATGTATTATATATGCTTTCATATATAATATGACTCAAATTTCCTCCTTTTCCCCATCTCCATTTACAACATTGGAAATATCTTAATTGGTTTGGCCTCTTTAAGCTTGTTCTGTTTACTTGAAACTGAACAGTTTTAATATTCATTTATTTTTATTTTATGTACATTCATGTTTTGCCTCCATGTATGTCTGCAGGAAGGTGTCAGATACCCTGGAATTGAAATTATATACAGTTGTGAGCTGCCGTGTAGGTGCTGGGAATTGACCATGGGTTCTCTACAAAGAACAGCCACTGACACTGAACAGTTTTAAGATGCAAGTGTGTGTGTGAGTGTGTGTGTGTGTGTGTGAGTGTGTGTGAGTGTGTGTGTATGAGTGTGTGTGTGAGTGAGTGTGTGTGAGTGTGTGTGAGTGTGTGTGTGAGTGTGTGTGTGTGAGAGTGTGTGTGTGTGTGTGAGTGTGTGTGTGTGAGAGTGTGTGTGTGTGTGAGTGTGTGTGTGAGTGTGTGTGTGTGAGAGAGTGTGTGTGTGTGTGTGAATGTGTGTGTGAGTGTGTGTGAGTGAGTGTGTGTGTGTGTGAATGTGTGTGTGTGTGTGAGTGTGTGTGTGTGAGTGTGTGTGTGAGTGTGTGTGTGAGTGTGTGTGAGTGTGTGTGTATGAGTGTGTGTGTGTGAGAGTGTGTGTGTGTGTGTGTGTGTTGTAATTTTCCTAAAAACTGGCTCCTCGTACCCTCTGTCCTAGTTTGTTTCTCTGTTGCAACAAATGCGGATCAGAGCCCACAGAGCCAACAGGAATGCTTCTTACTGGCTTGCTCCCTCTGGCTACTCAGAGAAAATGCCCCATAGACTAACCTGATGGAAGCAGTTCCTCCGTGGTGGTTCACTTTCCAAGGTAGTTTCCATTTTGTGTCAAGCTGACAGAAACTAATCAGTCCACCATAGAATGTGAATGTGTGAGATATACACAGAGTGGGGAGGGGAGGGAAGGATGGGGAGAGAGGGGGGATAAATAACAGAACAAAGAATGATGTAGGCTCTATAAAATTTGTTTTTCTTCCATGATAAGAAATCTAAAGACAGATGGACTTGGGTAGTTCAACCATCCTGCTATGATGTCACCTAGGGCCTCTATCCCCACAGCACTGGTGATGTCTCCATTCACTATCAATCAGGAGGATTCAAGGCTACATCTCCACACAAGTAAAACAGGCACATTGAAAGGGGTGGACTGTCTTCATGGGCATCTTGAGTATGTCTGCCTCCTGGCAGAAACTACCTCAGCCATCATTCTGGAAAATCCCTTTGTATATAAACCACTGAGCACGACTATGTCACATAGCCATCTCTAGCCATAAAGTCATTTGGAAAATGAGTGCCTGGTGCCTTCAGAGAAATCATTAAGAGAAAGCAGCTTGGCAACTTGCTGGTTGGTAAGTGGGCAACCAAAACTAATTTCCCCGACTTTCAAGTCTAGTTATGTTCTCTTCTGCATGTCTCTTCATCTTCTTCTTCATCTCAGGATGTAACTCCCATGTACTTACTGCTCCCTTCATCCGTCCAATCAAATGACAGCTCAGCCATCGCCTCACACATGTGCGCGCTGAGTCAGTGTCCATCTTGTATTCTAGACTATATCATTTAACCTACTGTGTGTGCATCCACATTTCTCTTCCCCCATTCTGTGTGCACCCATATTTCTCTTCCCCCATTCTGTGCGCATCCACATTTCTCCTTCCCTGTTCTGGGTGTGTCCACATTTCTCTTCCTCACTCTAGCCCCTTGCAAACATGCCAAACATTCACTGTTCTTTCAGCCATGGCCAAGTTCAGTTGGAGGAATTGTATGATTGTCAGTGCCGGCTTGGCACAGGTTAGAATCCCCTGAGCTGGGAGCCTCACCTGATGAACTCTTCTGATTGCCATAATTGACATGGAGAGACCCACCCTGAGCGTAGCAGCCCAGATCAAAGGCCATGGCACAAGGAAGATGACTGGCCTTTTGCCCTTGGTCTTATGTCCTGCTGCCTGATTTGGCTTTCCTGGCTTCTGCCACTCTTTCCTTTTCTGGTGTCAGAAGCAGTGTTTCTAGGCTTCCATTGTTGACAAGGATGAACAGCTCTCCAGGAACTTGCTGTAGAGACAGACATTGTGGGGCTACTCCAATTGCTGACATATGAATCTCAACGATAGTGACCATAAGGTTCTTGGCCTCTCAGGTAGGAGTTAGCCATGTTTTAAACAAATCTGATTAATAATTTTTATATAAACTCATTCTATTGGTTCTGTTTCCCTTGAGAAACCCAGACAATACAACCAGAAATATGTTATGGCAATTTGATTAATTTAAAGAAATGGTGGTTTCTTTATGATCCTGCATTGTCCCCTCCCTGTCTTTGTTAGGTACTATGGCCAGCAGAGGGCACTGTGGTCTTTGGCTAGAGTGTCTTCAGCGTTAATTTGATTTCTGTAGCATCAAAGTTACTTTACTTTTTGCTCTCCATGAAAGGGGTGAGTTTGAGTTTTTAACCAGCCATCTGGAATCATGCATTATTTATTTGAAGCTAGGTTTTTCCAGGTGAGTGCACCATGGGCTGTAAGTGGAGGTCGTTCAGAGTGAAGACAGGCCTGCACTGGCCTTCCGAAATGCACTGCTAAATGACCCAAACCTAATCTCCCACCTTGGGCAGAAAGGTGCAGATGCTGAGTTCCTGAGAGCAGTTCCTGTGGTCTAAGGAGGGTGCGGTGGTGTACTGAAAATGCACTAACTCCTTACGTGCTCCAAAGTTCCATCTCCTCATTCGGTGGGATACTACAGGATGATCAGGGATGCTGTGAAAGGTAGATGTGCTGTGTCAATAGGTGTGGGTTAGGAAGTGGTATATGTGGATCCTTTCTTTAATCAGTATTTGGCCACCTAGTACGTGCTTGACGTTATTCTAGGTGCTAAGACTAACAGTTAAACACAGTTAAACAGAGGACATTCAATTCCTGTTTCCATGGGATGGATGGAGATACACACACACACACACACACACACACACATATATAATCTCACAAATCAATAAATATATAACCACATAATTTCAAAGAAAAAATATTTTGAAAAACAAAGTAAGGCATTTTACTGTTTGGAATACATACTATATGCCACAAATGGTAGAAAGTCTAGGCTTGCAGATGTGAAGAGACCCTAACCTGGGCAAGTGTGGGCGTTACTCACCGGGCTCTAAGAAAGCAACAGGAACCAAAATGGGCAGTAAGCGAGGGCTGCCAGGTCTGGCAAGCAATGGGAATTTTGCCTCAGAGTGAAGGAAGCCTATGAGCAGGGGAGTGGCCACATCTGATTTACTTTTCAGAAACTAACTGGAGGGGTGAGGTTAGTGGTGTCAGCCCAGGCTGTCACAAGACTATTTCTGACACCCCATGAGTGGTTCCTTTGATGGGGTCACACTGGCAGTTGGAGGTGGCACACAGGCTTTTGGGAGGTGTAAAGGACAGGTGATGTGATTTTTGAAGAATGGCTGTTCTAAGGATGTGAGAGAGAGTTGCTAAATCCAGAGTTCCGTTTCTTTTCTATTTCCCTTCTCTTCCTCTTCTCTTTCTCCTTCTCTCCATCCTCCTTTCCATCTCTTGTCTTCCGAGGCATTTTATATAGTGAGGGCTGGCCAGGAACTCGATGTCTAACTGAGGTGGATGGCCTTGAGTTTCTTATCCCTGTCTCTATCTCTCTAGTGCTGGAGTCACAGGGAAGTGCTACCAGAGTGGACCGGTCTTTGTATTTTGAGGATGTAAGCTAAGCAGAGGCTGAACGGCTCATGGACCTTAACACCCTTCTAGCACCCATGCCAACTAGTGTCAAACAAATGTTGTTAACCCCAGGATCTCTGATTCTAAATAACAGTGGACAATTACACAGTGAGGTTTCTATGTCAACAGGTGGATGACAGCGCTGTTCGTGTTGGGCCATCTACAAGGCCCTACACAAACACCAGGGGTAGAGACCTGCTGGCCTCACCATTGTTTCAAATGGAATGACAATTTTATTATGTTAGCAGAGACAAGCCACTTTAAATACAAAAACAAAAACAAAAAGCAAAAAGCAAAAAGCAAAAGGCAAGCCAAACCAAACCACCACCACCACCACCAACAACAAAAACGTTGTTTAACCCAAAAACAACAACAGCAACAACAACAAAACTCTTTCTCCTCTGAAAGGGTCAACAAAACTACAGGGAGGGTGGCCTTTGTCACTTTCAGACAAGTTAACACCACCACCCACTCCCTGATCCTGCCTATGATAATTGTCTCATACCTGTAATTCCGAAAGTGACCACTAAACGGCGCCCGCACATCTGAATCTGGGGTGAGGCTTACTCAGGCTCAGCCCTGACAAAAATAAAAAAGCCCAAGGCAACATCCAATGGCTTCTTGCCATTCACAGACATGAACCTCTTTTAAGAATTATACCCAACAGCTTGGGAAGGATATATGCAGAGGGTTTCATCCTGAAAAAGCCCATTTCTCCATTCTACCAAGTCACTTCTGCAGCTCAGTGCTTCCGTGCTTTGGGCCCCTCCTCTTTCTGACCCTCCGTTTGTAAAATTTCCTCCTCATCTCCGGCCCACCCTTCCCTGTCCTTCTTTCTTTTATTCTACCATCCCTCAGTGAACTTTCTAAATTAAGGTGTGTGTGTGTGTGTGTGTGTGTGTGTGTGTGTGTGTGTGTGTGTGTTTTCATTCTTCCCTTCAACTGTATCCACCGCATTGTTTAGAGAATAAAGTGGGAACTCCGATACCTGGTGAACTTTGGTCCCAGCTTGCTTTTGTGTTGGTCTCACCTGCCTGCCCCTCAGCCCCTCTTTCTACCTGCATTCTAACAGCCTTGGACGCATGTAGGTTGCTTCAGCAAGCATGCAGCCTGCCTCGTTCTGTGTCTGGCGAGTTCTTTCCTTCCCCTCCGGGTATAGAGTGAACGCTTCTAAAAGCTTACATCCCCTCCCTGGTACTCTCTGCCCGTGCTCTGCCTGTGTCCCTATATAGCACAGACACTAGTAACCAGGGTGCTGTTTGTTAGGGGACCGTGTGTCAGTGACTCTTGTAAGCTTTTTCCATTCATAATAACATACATAAATTATATGCAAAAACAATAGTCATAAATTATGCATGAGGGTTAATTTTTACTATAATTCTATCCTATAATTTTGGCTGTGCCAGCACCCAGGTGCTGCCATGGGGAACCTGCGAGGTTCTGTGAGAGTTCCTGTAAGTACTCTGAGAAGATATAACTGATAATAAGATTTTGACAAATGTTTTACATTACACATCATGGACTGTGCTGCAATTTTC
This sequence comes from Rattus norvegicus, assembly GCF_021556685.1. Lineage (NCBI taxonomy): Eukaryota > Metazoa > Chordata > Mammalia > Rodentia > Muridae > Rattus > Rattus norvegicus. Next base: position 105,513,435 of record NC_141538.1, read on the forward strand.
CCCAGATAGGAAACCAAATCACCCATTTCCCATCGAGGGCCTATATCTGACTTACTGGCATTAACTGTCGGTTTAACATGTTTTGGATAGCAAACAGAAACATAATTAAATTACAAATGTGCTGTGAAGTTTTACTTACATATGTGCTAAAATAGCTCAGTTATTGTCTTCTCTTCCTCCTCTCTCTTGTGCAATTTAAAATAGTTTAGTAGTACCGGTATAAAAGCAGAGAGCACGAGAAACATTTGCTTTTGCTCTGTCAAGTTTCAGGGGTTACTGAGTTTCCGTACGCTATTGTAATGTTGAACTTTGTGACCACAGGGAATTGAGTGGATTCTGCTCTCTGTTCATTCCTGATCTGGACTCTGAAGGATGGGCTATCTGCAGACACCTATGTTGTTCTCTATCTTCAAGAGGAAGGAGCTAACCTAATGCTACCAGGGAGCTCTAGGCATCAAGAAATGAATTCTTGTCATAGAATGACAGGGCAAAAAGTGTAGATTGCCAAATGGGTGATAGATTTTACAAATCTCCAACAATGAAACACACACTCTCCTGTTGCTAGGTTGCAGCATGAGTGATTGACTGAGTAAAGAGGCAGGAGCGCCCTGCTAGGATCCAGGTCGAGGGGCAGGGGCAGAGGGAAGTAATTCTTAACATAAAACTAGGTGGTACAACCCAGATGCCTACCAATCAAAGTCCAGAGAGTGTGGCCGTAAGCCTTCCAGACTGGCAGCTAAATGACAAGAAGACACACATCACCATCTTGGAACCTAATAAGGCATCACACACCACCACTACCACCATGAAAGGAAGCCGTTTCTTGCACTCCAGAATAGCAACAGAGGAAGAATCTGCCACAGGTCTCCAGGGCAGCCTCCCAGTGGGCAAGCAAAGCCGAGCATCAAGGGTACAAAAGGCACCTTGGTGGCCACTTGGAGAACGTGAAGGCCAGCACACTTGGGAAGAGCAATGCTGGCCCAGTTGGAGCTCTACCCGTTTTACTGAGTATCCAAGAAAAACTGACATTTGTCTTCCTATCTGGGGGCTATGGAAGCAGTGGAAATGCAGAACAAAGAAAATAGGAGAAGCATCCCCCAGGGCGCTGCCCTGGGTAGCAGAAGTGTCACCTTATTGCCTTTACTGTGATATGCTGGGCCTCGCTCTTTATGAGCACGCCTCTTGAACTGTGTGGAGAAAGAAAAACAAGCATATCACTCATTTTTGTTTGGAACTGCTGTGGTCCCTGGACTGGTGACTGAAGGAAGCAGTGGGTAAGTGGATCAGAAGTGTTTGGTCCTCCCCCGTCACTGAAGCCTGACCCCACATGCTGCTTCTAAGGTGCCCAGGATGCCTGAGAGCTCCCCACCAGCCTACTCCACCAGACCTTTGAACTGCAGGATTCAAATAGTCGGTTTTCTGAGCAGGTGACGCTGGGAAAATCGGAAGCAAGATTGACAGGTTCATTCAGTGGGCACAAGGATCATTTTATCTTCTTAAAAATTATTGCATCCTAAAGCTTTCCGAAAAGATACAGCCCAGTCCCCACTCCCTCCCAGGACACCTCAAATACAAGTTTCATGCATCACAGTTTACATATTCTCAGGCTCCAGAAATAGGTGTGCCTTAAGGAGTGTAAAACGCTGGGCATCCCCTGTGTGCGACTGTGCTTGGCCATATAAATTAAGTTACCTGGTTTTTTGTTTTTTGTTTGTTTTGTTTTTTGGAGCAGGGGTCATGTTCTTCTTGTTTGGTTTCGCTTTATTGGAAGCTCCTGAGTCTGACCTACTTCCCACATCACCATCAACGAGATGGTAATATATTCCAGATAGGCACAAGTACAGAAAACCTGTGTGTTCAGGAAGGGAAAGTTGGAGGCAGTTCACACATTCAGCCTTAGTGTTAACTCATGTAGATGAGAACTAAAGGGACTTCGGGTGAAATCTTCATAGGGGATATAAGGGTTGTTTCCCCTGGGTATCTTGGAGGTAATTTATCCTTACTGGGAGGCCGTGGAGAATTCCTGAAGCAGTACACTATTAAGACTCTCTGTACTCCTGGTACACATGGCTCTGTATCTGCCCAAGAGCTCTGGATTCACGAATGAAACACACACACACACACACACACACACACACAGGCACACACACAGGTACAAACACACACACACACACACACACAAACGAGAGAGAGAGAGAGCATTATTTTTAATATGCCTTACTAACTCAACAGCTGAGCTCCTCCCTAACTCAACAGCTGAGCTCCTCCCTAACTCCATATGGCTAACTTACTTTCCCTCCAATATTCCTGAGTTAACACCTTTTAAAATCTATATTTCATCACTGCTACCCCAGACCCAAATTGGGGCCACTTTCCTGGATTCTTATATGTCTACGGTCTCTTAAGTCTGACCTCTCTGATTCCTCATCACGGTGATTCTGTTCTTTTTCTCCTCTGTATCCCTTGCCCAGGATTCCTAAAAGTTCTGCCTCTGTGCCCCTGCCTGGACATTGGCTGGTGGCTCTTTATTGATCTACCAAAAGCCAATTGCAGACAGGGACCCTCAGTGTCTGGACACGTAGGCATGTGTGATTTTGGGAGCCAAATTAAGACAAAGCATAAGACCCAATCTCCAGCAAATCTCTGCATAGGAACTCTGACTGCAAAAATCAACAGAAAATAAAGCAACAACCCACTTTTATTTCTAGGATAATTGGAAATTAGTTGACCACCTTTTCTGATTTCTGAATGATAGCATATTAATGTGCTGTGGCCATTTTAACATGTGTTATCGTGGCATTGTTTGGGCCCATAGCCATTTCTTAGTACTTTATGATTGCCCCAGTATGCTAAACTACTTTACAAATAACTGGATTCAAATGATTTAATTGTGGTCATTAAAGTTTTTGTGAGGCCTGCAAGTCTTCAACATCTAAACTTCTGTAAGACTGTGTAGACCTTGGATCAGCAGAGGGGAGTTTCTAGATGTTCCCATGAATCCCATGTTGTAGACTCCATCTTGGCCCAGCCTTGGAAGAATGGAGGAAGACAGGTACAAGATACATGCTGTGCTGTGCTGCTGTCAAGCTTGGCCAGGTCTCAAAGGTTTAGCCTGTCTACTGGGCCTCAGGCTCTGCTTCTAATAAGTGTGCCCTGAATCTCAGGCATAGAAAGCTTAAGAAAGCTTAATGGAAGGAGAGTGTTGAAGACAGGTATTTGGAGAAAACATGTCCCAAATATGGAGGAAGCTTTTCAAGCACAAGGTCCTACTTCTTTGAGAAAAATGAGAAAAAGCTCATTGAGTGAGGCTGCAGACCGGGGCTTCCAGAAGAGCAGAGCTAATGAAGCCAGAGCAGCAAGGAAAAGCTGTCACCAATGGGAGCTGTCCCATATTTGTGACTTTGTATGAGACTCTTCACAAATATGGCAATACCCTTGGACTGACTTTTACGTAATTGGGAAAAATAATTTATACTTTTAATCAATTATTTCCTTCATGAGTGCTGGTGTTAAAAATATTTTTTTAGTTTTTGAGTGAATACACTTTTATAGTAATAAACTAATAATAGTAGTAATCTGTCTTTTGAAGTTCAAGAACAATTTTATTATTGTTTAAAAGAAAAACTCCAAAGCAGACAGGCTGCAAATCTCAGCAGTTGCCTAGAGGAGGAAGATAGTAAAAAAATAAATAAAAAGAGAGAGACGGGGTGGAGTGGGGAGTGGGGGGAAGCCAGGACATTTGAATCAAACCAGCATGCTCATCCACAGGGTGGACAAGCAACCACATGGTGGGGAAAAAATAAGAGTAAGAAAGGTGACAGAAAAAAAAAAGAAAGAAAAACTTAGACCCTTTCTGGTAACTAAAGGAAAAAGACAGAAGACAAAACAAAAGGGGAGCGCTAGACCCTTCTGAGTTTTGATGATAGCTCAAGGGGGATTGTGCTAGGGGTTGAAATTATGGGAGGAAATGTACTTTATTTTATTAAAGGGTTACCTATTCCTCCAATCTCTTTAGCATGGCTCAAGGCAAAGTCCACTTGGAAGTTAGGAGTGGGGTTTTCCTGGCTCCTTGGCTAGGTGTTTGAGAATCCAGACTGGGTTAACTCTTAAGGGAGGAGGCAATGACATGTGTCCACTTAGACATAGATCCTTTTCTTCTGACCAGGAGGCAACGGTTTTCCCTTAGGGGCCTTCAAAGCTACTGGGTCACCCCCTCACCCCCAAAATGAGTAAGTTTAAAATCATCTTGAATCCAGGCCAGGGATGAGAGCACACAAACACTTCTGGCATTTCTGGCTTAAAGCCAGGACAAGGCCAAGGACATTTTCAGCTTAAGACTGAGGCCATAAAATATGGAGATTGCCCAATGATCTTCCACAGTTGCTGAAGCATTAGCCATGTACCTAATATGGCTTATTCTGTGGCTACCTGAACCTGGATAATCACTGGAACCTGGGAGGGCTTTCCCCGAGGCGAGGACCTCTTCACAGCTGCTTTCAGAACAACTCTGTACCAGGCTGACCTGCTTTACCAAGCAAGTGTGTTGTTCATGAGTCTCGTGCTGTCTTAGGTCTCACCAGGCTCTGGGTCTATTTCATGTCCTCAGTGTGATGAAGCCTCTAAATAAGTTCCGTCTTTCCAAACCTTTAAAGATCCATTTCTCTGGGCAGATAACAGTAAGCACAAGGACCTGAATTTTGATTCCCTGCTAAAAAGCCCATCTAAAAAGCCAGCCAAGGCGACATACACCTGTAACCTTTGTGCTGGGAAAACAGGGCTAGGAAGATCGCCAAGGCTTGCTGTTGATCTCTGGGTTCAGTAAGGGACTCTGACTCAAGAATAAGGCAGAGAGAGCTATTGGGGAAGACATCCAACATTGATTACTGAATTCCACATGGATACATGGACACACACGCGTGCACACACACACACATACACACACACACTCATACAGAGAGAGAGGGAGGGAGATACACATGCACACTCGCACAGAGAGAGTGGGAGAGAGAACACACACAAACACACAGAGACAGAGACATAGACAGAAACAGTCAGACACACACACACACACACACACACACACACAGAGAGAGAGAGAGAGAGAGAGAGAGAGAGAGAGAGAGAGAACATCTTTTATTTTTGTGCATCTAATACAAGTCTAGAATAGATTCTTTGTATCTCTAAGGGCTCAATGTTCTCACAAATGGTTGCTTGGTCTGTACTTATATCTTTAAATTTTTTAATTACTGTTTTTAGTTAATATACAAGAGCACTAATGATTTTTATTATGATATTTTCAAACACATTGTTACCTCATTGCTTACTCTGGGCCTTCTTCTCTGTTCCCAAGGTTCATTTTCAGCTTCTCCATAGTTGTTGCCCTTCTGTGTGTGTGTGTGTGTGTGTGTGTGTGTGTGTGTGTGTGTACAGATTTCATCTATCAAAGAAAACCTCCATGTCTGTTTCTCATTCCCTTAATGCTCTACTATCTTCTCCTTTAGATCCCTTTCTCTCTATACATGTTTCTAGTTTCTATTGCTGTGAAGAAACACCATGGCCAAGATAATGGTTATAAAGGACAACATTTAATTGGATTGACCTTAAGGTTCAGAGGTTTATCCATGGTGGGAAACATGGTTGTGAGCAGAGAGACATGGTGCTAACAAAGGAGCCAAGAGTTCTATATCTGGATCAGTAGACAGAAGGAAGAGAGGGGGCAGAAGAGGGAAGGAGAGGGAAGGAAAGGGAGGAAGAAGAAGGAGGGGGAAGGGGAGGGGGAAGGGAAGAAGAGGGGAGAGGGGAGGATAGAGAAAGAGAGAGAGGGAGGGAGGGAGGGAGGGAGAGAAAGAGAGAGAGAGAGAGAGAGAGAGAGAGAGAGAGAGAGAGAGAGAGAGAGAGAGATTGGGCCTGGCTTGAGCTTCTGAAGCCTCCAAGCCTACCCCGCAGTGACACACTTTCTCCAAGAGAATACCTACTTCAACAAGGCCATATTTCCCAATTGTGCCAGTCCCTATGAGCCTCTGGGGGCCATTTCAAATCACCACAATATGCATTCTTCTATTTTTATCCTTATCTATTTGTTTCTTTGAAACACAACAAAAGGCCAGAAGAAGCCAAAGTCTACAATGTTAGGTAATTAACTTTGGTCTCACTTAGAAGCTTATCTGTTGCTGAAAAGAATAAGCATTTACTATTATATTAGCTATTGTTTCAGCCACTGGTAACACCATCTTGTGCTACAGCCAGAGAATGTGATATTTCTGTTTCAACTTCAAACATGACTTAGAAAACTGAAGAGGAAGTAAGGCATCCTTTACTCAACATGTGTTCTTTCAATTGTCCCTTCTCAGCTCAACAATTCTTCCTTTACTATTCTTTTTAGAGAAATTCTTCAGGCCATTCTTTTAGGGTAGCTATTCTAGAGGCGACATCTCTTATTTTTCCTTCAATTGGCAGTGTCTGTACTTTTTTTCTTCATCTTTGGCAGACATTTTCTTTCTGGATACAGTACTCCTGGCTGATAACTACCTTCAGCACTAGGAGAGTGTGGATCACTTCCTTTTGGTTCCCACAGTTTGACTGGAAACCTGTTATCATTTGAACTGATTTTGTGCAGCAGGTAGGTGAAGTTTTTTTTTTCCCCTGCTTTCAGGACATTTTCTTTGTCGGTTGCTTATAGTGCTCTGACTGTGGATGCATGCTGGCATGGGATTCGGTGGGATTACTGGATTTGAATCGCACTCAGTTTCTTGGATCTGAAGTTGTGTGCCTCTGCCAACTCTGGCAGATTTTTTTGCTGTTATTTGTCCAAATAATTTTTCATCCTAATTTTCTTTTTCTTCTCTTTCTTCCCCAACATAATATTTTTGTTAATCATTCACGAATTTTGTGCTGTGCATCCTGATCTCTCTCTCTCTCTCTCTCTCTCTCTCTCTCTCTCTCTCTCTCTCTCCTCTCTCTCTCTCTCTCTCTCTCTCTCTCTCTCTCTCTCTCTCTCTCTCACACACACACACACACACACATTAAGATTTTTGCTATGCTTAACAGAAAGGGAAGTTGAAGTATGTTTATTATCATAGACCTAGAACTATCAGACATTACGTTGAATACAATGTTGGCAAAAAAAGTAGAAAAAAGAAAAGAAAGAAAACCCCTATCTTGTAAGGTCTTTTGAAACATGGCTAAAACAGTAGAGAAAAATGTATAGGTAAAAAACTTAGGAAAGAGGAACAACAACTAAAGCTCTACCATAGGAATCTCTAAGGCGGTGAATGAATTACATGCAAATGAAGTAGAAAGAAAGGACCAATAGAACCTGAGCACAATAAAAGACCAGAGAACAAAGCAACAGAAAACTTCAGTGAAAGCAACGGCTAGTCCTTTGGGAAGAACAACAAAATTGACAAGTATTAAACCAGACTGATCCAGAAAAGTAGACAAGGCCTGAAGACATTGCTTGGTCAGTGAAGTACTTGCCTCCTAAGCCTGAAGACCTGAGTTCAGATTCCTATCACCCACATAGGAAACTAGGTCAGAAAGTGAATACTTCTAATCCTAGCATTAGGGAACAGACACAGGGAGACTCTGGGGTTGCTGGCCTATACAGTGAGTTTCAAGTGAGAGACCTATGTCCAAACACATGGTAGAGAGTGTTAGGGAAAGGCACAGCACCGATAGCTGGCCTCCAAATGTGCATGTGCATATGCACACATGTGTGTACACAAATAATACACAAACAAAACAGAAAAGAAAAATGAACAGATGAAGCAAAGTTCTGAACTGTTTCATTTTGATAAGGTTGACAAAGTATTTGTTTTGAAGTAAACATGGTTTCAGTTCAGTTGCTATAGGAGGGAACCCCATAAACATTATGCACTGGCATTCAAGCTCATGTATGACTGTGTACAGAGCAAATACAAAACATTGAGCCCAGTGGGCCAATCCTGTCTAAGGCACAGAAGTGCTCAGGTGCACACACCTCCCGTCTCTCTGCTCCCCATGCCACTGACCGTCCCACAAGCTCTCCCCATCTATAGCTGGTGTCAAACCTCTCCATTCTGTTTCAGATGACTCTGTTTCAATAGCCTCCCGGTGATACACAAGTGCTGAGTCTACTGGGTCTTTTGCAAGGCTGAGAATCACAGCTGGTATAGTTTTCATTATTTCTTAGTCATTTATAACACTTACATGGGTTTTTTTAGTACATGTCACTCACGAACAATTTTAATTTGTACCCCTAACTGCATTTTCTCTCTAATCTTTGTGGCTTATTTTGTCCAATTTTGCAGAGACAGTGGTTGTAAGGGATGTATATGTAGTGTAACAGAAAGGAAGTCTGACTGTACTTTCCTAAGTGGTTGAATTTGTACCCCTCCTGCCCCATGCCTGAAACTGTTTGGGTGGCTAAGAACCTAAGACTGGCTAGGCTATGGGCCTAGGGGAAACCAAACAGTACTGCTCTGCTAAAAGAGCCTAGCAGAAAAATGACTCCTGTTGACATCCTTGTTTACCCACAGATCAGCAGCTCCCTCAGCCACCATCAGAGAAGCTTCCTCCTGCATATCTGGTAACAAATATACAGACCCATAACTCTGAAATATGCAGAGAAAATTTGGAATGCTAGTCTTAAATGGTAGGTTTTCATCACACTCTCCCTGTCAGGGCTCAGGGAGCTCTGTGGAAGAGGAGGCAAAAGGTATATGAGTCAGAGATGGACGACTTCAAGGAAAGAGTGTCTTCCAGACACAACAGGCAGGGCTCACATATGGAGACTATGAAAGCATGTACAAGGTCTGCAGGTTCAAGGCACAGGGTCCACATGCTAGGAGGGGAAATGAACATGGGCTCCAGCCCTAACCAAGAACCTATCTTCAGTTGACATAAACTTGCAAAGAAAAATAATAGTGTTTTTTCAATGGTCCCATGCCCAGCTGTGTATGGGAAACACAAAACAAACTGAATGGTATTTCTACAGACTTTTTCTCTTAGATTGTTTTGTGTGAGCATTTCATTTGTTTGGTTGGTTTTTTGCTTTTTTTTTTTTTTGCTTTTTGATGTGTTTTTTTTTTTTGGGGTGTGTGTGTGTGTATGTGTGTGTGTGTGTGTGTGTGTGAGAGAGAGAGAGAGAGAGAGAGAGAGAGAGAGAGAGAGAGAGAGAGAGAGTCTTGTGTTTTTCGTTTGTTTTCTACAGAAAGAGAGCGAAAGAACTGGCGTGAAGTTGAGTGAGTGGGGAGGTGGGGAAGATCTAGGAGGAGGGCAAATATGGTTAGATACATTATATGAAAAACGTATTTTTCAACAAGATATGTGCATTCCTGACAGGTGTCATGTGCTCCTCCATGTGTTGCAGCATGAAACACGCAGAATTACACATGAAGAGTTCTTTCAAGGATCTTAGGTCTTGAGATCCAACCTCCAGAGTAAAGAGAAACATTGAGATAAAGGAATTATCAGTCGACAGATCAGTGCTGTAGCCACATGTAGGTACACACACACACACACACACACACACACACACACACACACACACACACACCAGATTGGGAAGAGATGAGAAAATACAAGAGAACAAATACAACAGAACTCTAGGTTTTCACTATACTCTCATTTTTTATGTTTCTCATTTTCATATTGTTACTGTTATAATTAAAAAATAATGTGCTAAACTCTAACACATTATAGTTAGAGGGCATTTCTAATATCTAATAATTAGAGGTATTAGAATATTTGTTTGTCTTTTACAGAAACCTCAAAAGTTTAGGAATCTGTAAGGATGTAGGATCCATTTATCTTGCTTGTACCAACGGACGTAGCCTGTTTTCACTGTGCTTGTTCTCTGTTATAAAAAGAATTCTTAGGCACCCATGCCCATCTTTGGGATTCCTTGCATTCCTTTAGATATGAGACTCCCATTGTATGCCCTTCTCTGGCCTCATAAGGGAAACCAAGCACATAGCTTTCTTACTTTTCCCTTTGAGAAAAGTAACAATGATATCAAGGTAAAATCTGTGAAAAATAAATAGAGTTTTGCTTAACAGTCATGAAGAGAAGGGATGATGTGTTAGACGTTTGGATATAGGGGAAAGAGCCAAACACTAGCATAGATGAATGGCCCAAGGGGAAAGGCAGAGCCTGGAAAATAATTCTAAGATGGATATGCCCAAATCCTGCCTTTCATGCAAAACTGGGCACAGCTATCTCAACAACTTGACAACTTGAAACTGTTGACGCTTTGCCAGTACCGAGAGTGATGGCTCCTGAGCCTCCAGACACAGAGACGTATAATTGCTGTCACAGTGATAGCAGAGGGATTCAGGGGAAGGAGAAGAGTCCAGGAGGATGCAGGGGCACCGAGAAGTGACCGCGGGTCTCTTCAATTTTGTTCTTTTCCTTTCTAGCATTTTCTTCTATTTTAACTTTTCACTGGAAGAGGTGATTAACTGTTACACATCCAGAAATAGTTTAAGCTAAACATAGCAGAGCCGGCAGGCGTTGCTATAAAATAGAACTTGGGTGTGGGAACACTGCCTCTTAGCTGTAATCCTTCCCTTGGCTAAAGCAGTGTCAATGCTATGAACTCAAACCAAGGTCAACTCTGTGAATCAAGTGAAATAGCTGACGGTTTTATTTAGCAGGAAAAGGTACATGCGCATGGATACACAACCTGCCTGAGGTAAGAGGGGTGCATTCTTTGATAACAGTGATTCTTGGATATGACAGGAACCATTATTACCATTCTCAAGAAGACTTGGTTCCAATTCCTGGTTTTATGAGCGAGAATTACATAAATGAGTTGCCCAAACTCACACAGCTAGTTGATACCTACTTAAATACCTCTTCCCTACAGTGTGTGGATTCTATTACTCTAGGCTTCCCTCCCTATTAGATACTGACCAAACCTGAAGACAAAATCGACTAAATGCCAGAGTGTGAAACGACCCAGTTGAAGCCTTGTGAATCTGTTTGGTCTCTTGGCTGTTGGGAAAGCTGGAGAGTGGACGGAATTCAGCTGAATAATCCGTCTTTATTGGAGGCATGGGTTGAGCTTTCTGTTCTTTAGGTGGTGTGACCTGAGGAGACGCTCCGAGATCATACCGAGTGTCACAAGTATTCAGTATCTGAGTGCAGAGAACCAGCATTTACTGGCTACAGGCATGATGGAATTATATGAGAAAAGATTATATTACAGGACATGTACTTTGGAAGCTAGAACCAGTGGCCTTGGCCACCTGTGGATGGCCAAGGAGGTTGGCAGAAGGTATTTGAGCCCAGCAGTTATGCTAGCAGGCAGATTCTAAAGTAATAAAGTTGTCTGAGTGTTTTTCATCCTTGAAGCAAATGTGGGTAGAGAGAGAGAAGTGGGTCGGTGATGGCAGCATAGCTGAGCTAAGCTGGGAGGAACAAAATAGGAGCTACAAGTGAGCCAGTGTAGCACAGCAGCTCCCGGGCAAGCCAGGAGGGGGACTGGTGGCAGCAGATCTCTGAGCTAGGCCAGGAGGGGCCAGAGCACAGGATCTCTGTCCTGGGCAATGGAGGTAGCATGTTTTTAAAAACTACATGCAACAAATGCCCTGAGCCATATATATATATATATATATATTTCAAATATTTGAATATATTCCCTGAGAAATTTTCATTTTTATTTTTAAAAACATGTTTTGAAGTACTTTCAAACTTATATAAAGGTTTCAGAACTGTTTAAGAATCTCCATATACTTGAGATTCCCAAGAAGTTAACACCCTTCTGACTCTCTTCTCGGTAGCTAGCAATTGCATTTGCTATAAGGCCTCTTTACACCTAAGTCCATCAATGTGTATTTCATTAAAGGAGGGCAGAATTTTATGTTACGACTACACTGTTACCAAAAACTAAGAAACTAGCATTCATACATCTGTTATCCTGTCCCAGGCTATAGACCAATTCACATCTTGCCAATTTTCACACTGATGTGCTTTAAGTATTTTCTGGTACAGATTTGAGTCCAGTGTAGCAGGGTGCAGCTAACTGTATTATTTCTCCTTGTGAAAGACACTTTCCCACTATCTAAGAATCTTGTCTGTCATCAAACTCTCCTTCTAAGTTTTGCATTGTTTGTAGACTCTTGCCTAAATCAGATATTGGTGCCAAGGCAACTTTTTCTTTGGTTCATATTTCTATGCTTGCCTGGCTTATATGTTCAGCAGTTAGATTTCCTTTGCCACTTTGTGTTGGTATGCAGGTGTAGACCAGTAGATTCCTGTTGAACTCTAGGGGGACAGCCTAGAGGACCCAAACTTACTTGGGAATTCAAATACCCCAGGTTGAGCTGCTTGCAGCTGACTTACCCACCTCTTTCTTTAGCGGATCCCTGCATTCTGTTAGCAAATGTCTACCTTCTGGGCCAGCAAATCGGTCAATGCTCGTCTTGTACTTTGCCACCTCTACCTCTGGTCTCAAAATCTAAAAATCTAAGTTCTAAAAATCTAAGAACTCCTTCAGTGGAGAATAGTGGTTAAAATCCAGAATGTGGGTGCCAGGAATTTTGTTGTATTAACCATCTCCACATGGCTGCTTTTTACATTGCAGATCAAGGAAACTGGGCCTATCTGTGAGCAATGCTGTAGCATTGCTTCCCTAACCTGAGTCCAGTCCTATGCTTTGCTTCCTGTCTTCATAAAAACACATCTTCATCCCTTTCCCACCTTCATTCTATCTCCTTTCCCAATGGCTGCAAATGCCTGTGTGAGCTTGGCACAGCCCCCACCTCGTACCAACATCAATGGCAACTACAACTTCTGAAATCCAAACTAGGACGTTAAACCCAAGGGCTCCACTAATGGTTGGTTGTTGCTGACAAAAGCAGCTTAGGGCAGGAAGGGGTGATTTTTGCCTCATGGTTCAAGAGCATATTCCATCATGGCCAAGGAGCCATGGGGGCCGGAGCAGGAGGCAATTCGTTCCTTTTGTCTGCCGTCCGGAAGCAGAGAGAGATGAATGCCAGTGCTCAGTTCATTTTCCTTCTATCCTTCATGAGGTGAGAAGTTTCCTTCGTCTTTTGTGACCATCAAAGAGGGCAAACTTGGATTTGGAACTTTAATGTTGAAGAGAAGTTCAGTACTAGCCAGTATAATAAAGCAGGAGACTTTACTGAAGATATTTTAATAGAGGCTTGGGCACAAGGGTGGAGAAAGTCAGGCATTCGAGAAGTACATAAACATATAATAAACACACACTGGAGAACCTGGGTATGGGATTCTCTGACAGTCCTAGGCTTACAACTGAGGGGGAGAGGAAGGTTTTCCTAAAATGTGTCCACATCAACAAGAACTAAGTGCTATCTTTTTAAATTATGGGTGCAGTAAGGGAGGGACAAGGGACAAGATGTGAGTAGAGTCCACTGTGTCCAGTTTTGCACGTGTATTCACAACTCATTCCACTTGTAGGAGCACAGAGGATGTTTCCCAGAGCTGGCAGTCTTGATGGTCCCGCCATGCTAGCAAGTCCTGTGTTGAGCATGTTGCTTCCACTCTGCTGCCAGCCTGTATACATGAATGGGTGCCGAGGTGGCCTCAAACTTGTAATTAGTCATTTTCATTCACAATTCGTTAATCAAAATTAGTCCCATGACTGTAGGACACCACAAAGCGGTTAGTAAGTACTCTTTAGCAAGTGTCCAGTATGGAGAGAGCATAGGGAATGCTTGCCAACATGACTGATGCCTATTAGATGTCTTATTGTTGCTTGACTCTTAGGATCAGTGGTATTTTATCATATTAGTGGTATATAAAATAATAATTCTTACCCTGTGTAGCCTTTTAGATGCTATGAAATCTCGAGGCTTTTATGGAAAGTTTCAGAATTGTGTCTGGGTTCCTTTCTTCATGAAGTGGTGAATGAATATCAAAGACAACTGTCACCAGAACAGAGTCTATCAGTGAACTGGAAGCTGAGCACATTCTTACACGAACTCATGACCGCTCCCCCTCATGTGCATGCATGTGCGCGCGCGCGCGTGTGTGTGTGTGTATGTGTGAGTGTGTGTGTATGTGTGTCTCTGTGTGTATGTGTGTCTGTGTGTGAGTATGTGTTTCTGTGTGTGAGTGTGTGTGTATATCTGTATGTGTGTGCATGCATGTGTGCGTGCGTGTGTGTGTGTGAGTGAGTGTGTGTGTGTGTATGTGTGTCTCTGTGTGTATGTGTGTCTGTGTGTGAGTATGTGTTTCTGTGTGTGAGTGTGTGTGTGTATATCTGTATGTGTGTGTGTATGTGTGTGTATGTGTGTGTGTGGGTGTGTGTGTGTGTGAGAGAGAGAGAGAGAGAGAGAGAGAGAGAGAGAGAGAGAGAGTGTGTTGGGGGAGCTATGGAGGTCATTGTTGTCATACCCTCTCTCTTTCATCTGTGTTCCTCTTTCCCCATGTTTCTGTATATGTTTGAATCCTGGTGGTCTCTGTGGCTCCTGCCATGGTGGCTACTTTCCCAGGAACCCAGTCATATCCATGTTCTGTAGAACTAACTTGTTCCACCCAGGATAGTTAATTATCTATTTTAAGCAAGAACTGAAGTTAGGCCAGTACCCACGATCCAGGCCGTATCAACTTTCATCTCATCCTGAGCCACGGGACTTTTCTGTGTCAGGCCCCCTGGCTGTTACATCCCAATGGGGTTGGAACTTGAGCCTGATGTCAGCTATAGTTGGTTAGACTGTCCTTGAAATACCAGCCCTTGACGACACAGCTCCGTTTACTCCAGTTGCAAACATCATCACTAGCCAGCAGAATCCTTTCCTGAATCCCCATGATGCTGCTGGGATCACTGCCTCTCAATTTCCAAATGGTTAATACACTTCTAGTAGAAAAAGAACAGATGAGAGAAGGGCTTTTCTTGCCTGTGGAACATTACACCCCATGCAAGGCTTAGCACTCTCTCTATAAACAAACCACTTACTTTCCCTCCAGACTTACCTCACACACTCCCAACCTTCTACATCTGCACACACTTAGTATTGACAGGCCAGGCTCCTTCACACCACAGGTCTTTTCTTTACACCTGTCCCACAGTCTATGTCTTGCTTTGACTAGCTGCTTCTTATTCCTCCACCACTATCAGGCCTGAATATACCTCTTCCCTTGCATTTGCTCCCCCTTTCGGTCTGTCCCTCCAGATCTCCCTGAAGTTCAGCTGTACCCTTGTGACATTAGTGACTGCATTGTGTTTTTTTTTTTTCATTGTGTTTTGATTGTGCTTGTTTTCACCGTGAGTCGAAGGCAGAGGTCATTTTTATGTGTTGATTTTATGTGTTGATTTTTTGTGTTGATTTTATGTGTTGATTTTATGTGTTGATTTTATGTATCTGGTTCTAGATCAGGATGTGAAAAGTAAGACAAAAGATTAGTAAGTGTCAACTGCATACAGTTCCACATTGGTGAAGGAGAGACTATAGTGTAAACTACCAGGCTTATTAGCCTGAAGGGAGACTAGGGTCCTCTTCCTACAAGAAGAGAAGCTTCAGGCCTTGATTCAGAGCCATGGAGAGGAGAGGACTGGCCGTCCTTTTCAGTCTTCCTCAAGCATGATGAACAGGAGGAAAGTGTCAGTCATCAGGGAGAAGAGGCTGGCCTTTTCCTTGCAACCAGCTCATGCTAAGAGTGGGCTGCAGCCCCCAGGCAAGCCACACTAACACCGTATTCACACCTGCCTACCTTCTGAGCACCTCCAGCCTGGAATGCCCAAAGGCTGAATTCACCATCGCCCTTCCTGACTCCAGACTTCCTCCTTATACAGCCACATACCCTGAGCCTGCACAGAAACCTGAGTTCATTAGACCTCTCTACATCCCACATCACGTCCACTACCAAGGCCTGACTGAGTCTTTTGCCTGAGCGCATTTGGATGCTGTGCTTGCAGGCCTCTTAGTGCTGTCCTCTCTGTGTTCTAGTAACGCCATCTTAACTCAGTCCATCTCTCCTCCCAGGCTTCACACTACTTGCATGGCCCGAGGCTCCACACAAGGATGTTTGAAATTTTTCTTGCTTGCCTGAAGGATGTCACGGGCCTCTCAGCTTAGATGGGATAAAAATCTTATTGCCTTCATGATCTCACCCCTTCCTCCGTTCCAGGCTTCATCCATGAAGATATTTTATACCATAGGTGGTCTGAAACCAGCAACCTCCAAACTGGAAGATTCACAGCTAGAGCAGGCACAAGAGATTAGAACTTACTAAGTGAAGAGAACTTTTACTAATATATAATAGAACAGTCACATGAAATGTAGTATAAGTATATTTAATATAGTTATCTCCTTGTGGCTCATCAACCCTCACACCACAGGAGAACAATTTAGTCACCTTCAAGAGGGATCCTGAGATAATTAACAGTGTAGTTCAAGGGTATCTGTGAAGGTGAATGTCTAAAATATCCTCTGTGCTTTTTAGATGTTTGAAAAGAAAGAAGTTGGTGAGGATATATTAAGATCATTTTTCTTTTACATTAAATACTCATTTACCTGAGGGGAGTGCATGCCAAGGCACACACACAGAGGTGAGGAAACAATTTTTTAGGGATACTATCTCCCTGGCCTTTCTTTACCTTTTAAAAGTGTGACCCATAAATTCAAAATAAACATTGATTAATTTCGCCTTTCATACAATTTCCTGTAAGCTTTATATTAATGGAATGAGATAGTATAATCTTCTATGAGTTTCATGTATGTATATGTTCTCATGGGTATGCCCATGAGTGTGTTCACATATACTCATGTGCTTTGGAGCCCAGAGCACAGTGGGGGTCATTCCTTTCATTAGCTAGGAGCTCTCTGGTTAGGAGAGGCTGCTTGACCAGTCAATATGAAGGATCTGCATCCTCAGTGCTGAGATTACAGGTATACTCTGACACACCTGGCTTCTCTATGTGGTTTGGGGATATTAAATTTAGGTCCTCGTGTTTGCAAGATCAGCATCTGATTGACTAAACCATCCATAGTCTGTTTTGTTCATGTGGCCTATGTGGAATGTGTGAGCTCATGTATGCTTGATTCCACGGTACAGCCAAGTCATTTTCCAATGCATTTGAAACATTTTCTCCTCTCGGGCAGTGGTACAGCAAAGCTCAAACTGCTTTGTAGCTAGTCAATACTTGACGTTATCACTAGCAACTGAATATTTTATCGGAGTTAAAAATTGATTTTTTGATGACTAATGACAATGAGTAACTTTTATATGTGAATTAGACATTTATAAGTCTCCTTAAAGTATCTAGTTCATTTAAAAAGGTTTTTGATTCCCAGTATGTTCAAGCACAGATGAAATCTCTGCTGTGGGAGATAAATACACGTAGATCAGGAGCTCAGGGCCAATCTTAGCTGATGAACCCCCGTCTCCTAGCAGACATTGGCTGCATCTCTTACCAGCTTGTGAGGTCCTGGTGGAGTTTACTTCTGGTGGAGATTTTCTTTCAGATTGTCAGTTGGCATTTTACTAGGTAAACAGCATTATGAGGCAAACAGAAACTTTTGCAGTTTTGATGGGGTGAATTTTATATACTTTTCTTGTTGGTTTAGTACTTGAAATAGGTCTGTTTGTGAAGATATTCTCCAGTGTTTTCTATCCAACAGGGAACCAGAGTAGAAATGGCCTCTATCCATTCGGAATCACTATAAATTAATTTTGACCTTACTGTCCTGGATGAGTTCTGGGAACATTGTGGCAGCCAGACTATTCTCTGAGAACCCATTTCCTGTAAGGTTTTGTCCACTGCTCTATCATAAGTCTGAAACTATCCAACTCTAATAGAATTTCCCCTAGTTTTGGCACATTTCTCTTGTTGATATTTGATGACTTCACTCCCTTACATGAGAAATGAGAAAACAGAGACCCACTCTTCGTTTTTTAAAAAATCATATATGTGTTCTTTTAGCTCAGAGATGGGAAAACCATGGTCCTACTCGGCTTATGGCCTGTTTTCACATCACTAGTGAGTGAAGAATCAAACCGTTTTATGTTTTCAAAGGCTCGGAGGAAGCAACCTCAGTCTGTGAAAAGTTGCTTAGTTTATTTAATTCATGCTACTCAGCAAACTCACATTTAGATTTTTATGTTTCCTCATGAACCCGACATTTTCCACATCCCTCTTTATTTCTGGCACTGTAGTCAAAGTGCAATTTTCTATTTTCACATATCTACTTTATTTTTCTTTAAATAGATAATAATTGCATGGTGTATTTTTCATATCCATTTAAAGATATTCTGTTTAGGGCTGAGTGTTCCAAGGCTACTAACTCTCTGCATAATGTCTACCTTTAGGTTTCTATAGTTTTCTATCTCCTGAAGAGGAAGTTTCTCTGAGGATGGATGAACAAGGCACCGATCATGTTTATTTTTCTGTAGGGTGTTTTCATAATTGACGATTGATGTGACTAAGGGATCAGTGACATGATCTGGTGTGTAAACGTGTCTGCTGTGCACACCTGCTGACCTGAATTTGATCCCTGGAGTATGTAAAAGTGATCACGGTTGTCCAAGAGACTTCCGGAACTCTACAGGATATTACACTTTCTCTCGCTTCTTCCTGTTGGTGAAGATGCCGTGCATTCCCAAAAGCCAGTCCTACCAATCTATGATGCCTATGAACCACCACGTGTCAGCATAACCCTAAGGGTGCAGTAGTAGAACACATCACGCAGTAATCAAGAGCTCTCTAATTGGATCTCACACTAAGAGGGAAATCACACTTAGTACTGAACACTTAGGCAACTACCCAGGCCTAGAAAAGTCCTAAGTTTTGGAGGAGAACCTACAACCATTCCTATGCTACGTCAGCCCAATGCCTAAGTCCATTCTAAATATTTGTCCTTATACCCATAGATAAGTGTAGTTATCACCCCTCAGCAAGGAACGTCTCTTTGTAAGTGATGCAGATCATTACAGAAGACAACAGCCACTCAACATTGAGTTTTAGAGCCCAGTTCCGATGAATAAATCTAAAACCCAACTCTGGAACCTAAGGCTCACGGACCATTTTGGAAAAGAAGGCAGAGAGATTGTAGGAGTCAGAGGATTGTGGAGTTTGTTGTGGGACTGCCTCTCCTAGGAATTTCAGAAGCTACTCCCATAAAGCTGCATGAATATGACTGCCTACTGTGAGCTGAACAACTGCGACGGACATGTTAAGACGGAGGGAGAGGGCTCAGCAGGCCTCAAGGCTACCCAAAGAGCAGTGCAGACAATTAAGGATATTACAAACAGAGAATTAGCTTTGGGTCTTCTTCCCCCACCCCATCCCCGTTTTTCTGTCACTTGCTTATAGTGGCAAGCTTCCTGGAGATCTGCGACCCTCATTTTCACTTTCTGTCAAATGATCTTCCGATATAATGGTGAGTTTTCTGAAATCCAAGTCTCAGTACTGTGGGTATAGTGTGGAGAGGAGCATCTCCAGGCCTGTGCAAAGGTTCAGTCCCAGCACCACATTTCAAAGAATCCAACAGACCAAAGGAAATTAAATCCCAAATCCAAATGTCTAAAATACAAATTACGTTAGAAAGCAGTCTCGGAGTTTACATTTTAAGAAAGTATCTGGGGCAAGGGGGTGATCTGACCTGAAGAAAGCAAAGGGTAGGAAATCATAAGGGTTAGAATAGATAGTCATGAAACAAAAATAGATAAAATCAATGAACACAGAAGTCAGTTCTTTGAAAAGGTCGTGCAATGATGCTTGAACATTCTCTTTGAAGCCAGTGTGTTGAAAACTGAGTGTAGCAGCATCATGAGGCAGGGACTTCCTGAGTGATTAGGTCCTGGGAGGAGGTCACATCAGTTATTAAAAACATTAACACCGATGTGGGTGATTGACAGAAGGGGCTTTGACTCTCTTTTCCTGTCTCTAGTGCTGTTTCGCCCCATGCTACCTTCCCTGTGTTATGATACATGAAGAATGAACTATAAACCAAATGTCTTCTATGGTTTATAATTCACTGAATGTCTGCTGTGGTAGAGCCCAAGGATGCTGCTAAGCACACTTCAGTAGAATGAAGATGAGAAACGTGTTCTAGGCTGATAAAAAAACAGGATAGAAGATATAGCTATCAAAATCAGCAGTGTGTGGGAAACACCGGCAACACTTCATACAGTAAGACTGTGAAGATTATATATATATACACACACAAAAGATTGATATTAATCACTTTAACAATTTAGATGACATAGAAAGAATCACAGAATGAAACTATCTGAAGAAGAAATAAGAAATCTGAGTAGGACAAAAAGCAAAGCATTTTGCTTTGCTTGCTACTGAGAAATCTCCTCTCATGGACAAAGTGAGCTTTCAGAACACATCCAGCTGGGCTCTCATTAGGAAATGTCTCCCACAAGCCACTATGATGACACTTTGGTCTCCACGTGGTAGTTCCCTTTTTGGAGATGGTAGGGCCTGAATGAAGAAGGAAGGCGACTGGGTGTGTACCCATGAAGAATACATCTGAGCCCTCACCTCTTCCAGTCTGTCCGTTCCCCAGCCTCTGTGAGGTAAGTGAGCTCTAGCCCACGCTCCTGCTGCTCTGCTCTTCTACCTCATCTCAGCCCCAGAGCGAGGGATCCAGCCAAGATTGGACCGCAGCCTCAGAAATGCCCAGCCAAAGAAATCCTTCCTCTTGGTTTGTCTGCTCCAGGTAAGGAAAGGTACCACAGGCTTCCACACAGCATGGAAAGGACATGTTAACTTCCAAACCTAAGTGTAACCCCCAAACCTAAAACGGACAAGGGTAAACACAAGAAAACTGCAAACTAATATTCCTCATTAATCTAGGTTCAGACTCAAAGATATTAGCAAAACAGTGCATAAAAAAGTACACACCCAATCGAAATAGGATTTCCCTCAGTAATAAGGTTGGTCTAATATCTACAAATTAGGGGTTGGGGATTTAGCTCAGTGGTAGAGCGCTTGCCTAGGAAGCGCAAGGCCCTGGGTTCGGTCCCCAGCTCCAAAAAAAAGAACCGAAAAAAAAATATCTACAAATTAATCACTACTGTGAGTGCCATATTAATATGATGTTATAAATGGAAACAAAAGCATGGTCATGTTAATGGGTGCATAAAACTCATTTTACAAAATATACTATTCATGATGGATACAATCTCCCAGTAAACTAAAATAGAAAATAATTTCCTCAACATAATAAAGGGACCCTATGAAAAATCCTCAGGTGACATCATGGTTTTAGGACAAAGGACTGCTTTTTTCTTTAAAATTAGGAGAAATATTATATATTATATGCTATTATGTACATAACATTCCCTGGAAAGTGTACTGTGAAAGAAGAGTGTGTACTCATGTATGTTAAGTTCTAGGAATATGGACTGCAAGAGGCATGCACAGAGGAGGCTCTGAGGTCATGAGGTGATGATGATTTCAAATACATTTCTAGACATTTAGTACAAATCTGATTTCTGTAACTAATATGATTTGTAGGACATTAAATTACATTCAAAAACAGCTCTTTAAAAGTCATTATACACAGAGTGGGGTGTGCAAGCACGCATGCATGTGTGTGTGTGTGTGTGTGTGTGTGTGTGTGCGCGCGCGCGCGCGCGCGCGCGCGTGTGTTGTGTGAATGCACACATATGTGTGTGCATGTGTTACTGGTGAGACTTTATGAAAGCTAGGGTCCTGGTCCTGGCTCGATCGAAAGCTGAACTATAGTACTAGATTAACAGAGATGAGACTGTCTGCCTCTCTGGTCACTGTGACAATGTCGTTTTTCTGGGGGAAAAGTTGTACGTTCTCTTGTGTTTATTTCAGTAGGATCTTGGGGATGATAACGTTGGAAGACATGTAGGCATGAAAGGGTCTTTAGATGTCTTTCTGGGTGGGTTATGTCTTCATGAACATAGATCCAAGCTTGAGCTGCAGGCAACTGTGCTTGGGTGAGAAGGGTGTTGCCGTATGTATGTCCAGGATGAGGCTGGCATTCCTATAAACACACTTAACAAACACCACATTTCTCAGTTGTCTGTCATGGAGTAATGTCAACATCAGCATCAACTTTCAGGAAGGCTGCCATGAATCCAGTGGACATTTTATTCTGTGAAAGCCAAACAAAAATAGTATACATATAAAAGTCAAAACACAGTAACCTCCTTGCTAATCCCTGGCCTGTATTTCTGGCTGTGAGTACGTGGGGCAAGATCAGTTCTTTTCCTTCCTTTCCAACTCACTGCTCTCTTCCTGACGCTTCTCTCCCAACTGGCTTCCAACAGAAGCACCAGAGCGATGACCAGATCATATGCTGTGGTTAGAAATGAAATATTATCACCCATATAGAAGGGGAGGGGTGCTAGGGGGATGTTGGCCTGGAAACCGGGAAAGGGAATAACAATCGAAATGTAAATAAGAAATACCCAAGTTAATAAAGAAGAAAAAAAATAGTATGAAGAAAATAAAAATTTAAAAAAAAAAAGAAATGAAGTATTATATCCCGTTTCCCCAAAACAAGATAACTTGGAAAACTCATGTTTGACAATCAAGGCAATAAAGCCCTAACACCGACTAATGACAAAAGCATGTGCTACAAGGTAAGCAAAACTAGATCTCTATTCTTAAGTGATTATACCCATCAAGATATTATCAGACAGGCAGTGTCAACTTCATTTCCTAATGAGGCAACTAAAGCTGAGAAGGGAAAATGTTCAGGGTCATATAAAATAAATGGATAAGAACCAAAATGGATTCTCTTATTTAGCCGAATTTTTAGTGTAACCATCATATCCATCTGCCTCAACGTCTAATTCTTCCTCAGGTCCAGCTTTCTACTATACCACCATTGAAGGACCTTACAGCTCTACTATGACTGGGAACTCACTTCCGCTGAGGTGCCCACCCATCCCTGAGTGGCTCATACACCTTATACCTAATCCTGGCAGGATCACAGAAACAAGTTTTAAAAATCACGTGACTGCTTAAGTAAAGAAGGCATTGTATTCCTTCCCCTCGTGGTCCCTCTCTCTTACCTAGTTAGCGACTGCTCCTGAAGAATATCTGTGTTCCATGTTCACACCTTCCCCCTGCTCTGTTCTCTCTGCTCTGTAAATATCCAAATCATCACTGCTCCCTCTCCAAATGTGGCATTTGGAACTTGGGCACACGTAAATGTACTATCACCTCCACTGTTCTCCGTAATGCCATCTCAATATTCTTTAGCTCACACTTGGCGGTGTTATTTTATGTCCCTTGGGATACCAGTTTTTTTTTTATCTCTATGGTTAGATAAAATTGACTTTGAAATCCTAGCTATGTATGTACCGAGAGCTTCAAGAAACATTCACTATTCAATGTATTAATGTATCTATTTCAGTATTCAATGTATCTAATTCCAGATTCACTGACTGCCTCTGAATCTATTTCTACTTAAGTTTGAGAGTGATTTTATTCCTTGACCTAAAAGGCCAAAATTGACCAGATGTTTGCTGATCCTTGAAAAACTAAAAATTATTTCCCTTAGAGATAAAAAGAAAGAAAGAAACAAAAAACATAAACAAACAAACAAGGGCCCTTCCATGTGAGAGATTGGATTGGCCTTGTGTGCTAGAGGGGTCATTGCTGTACTCAACCCTCTTCTTACATATCACCAGGCTTCACCTTTGAGGAGGGAAGATGGTGAGGAATGTGGTGACCACTCCACATTTAGCCATTAATGACTAAATTTTCCTAGTCAGCTTCTCTCCACCCCTGGTCCATTATTCACACCAACTGTTTACTTGTGGTAGAAAGAGCTCATCTTCTAAAGGAAACCAAAAGCAGATAGATTTGGTTCTGTGCCCTTCTGTCATTGAGACATCCTGAACTTCAAAAATCTTCTTGGGGACTCGAATTAGCTCTGGAGGCTCCGCTGCCCCTTGAGCAGAAGACTTGTCCAAGCATCTATATTGAAGGAAATATAAATTGTTCCTGCTGGTCCATTTTCAGCTAGCTTGTAAAGTTGGCTTTTAAAGCCCCACAAAAACGTTTTAAGGCAGAGAAATGCCTTCCTCTAATCTTTGTAAAGCACTCAAGCAGCAAGAACTCTGTGATGTCCCTAAATCCTAAGGCCATTTCCCCAGGCTGACTCTTCTGTAATTCTACCTGAGAGCAACTTAATCTGAGATGGGGTTATTGCCCTCCTCTCCAGGACCCACGCAAAAGGTGATTCAGCAGGATGAAACCTGAGCCTGCCTGGCATGAATTTTAACACACATCTAAAGCACATATTTAGCTGTCACCAGAAGATCTGACAGTTTATGGGAGAGGTGCTATATACAAAGCACAAGCAGTGGGCATTTCCGGCACACACCCACTTGAAGCATGTTGTGATCTGAGCTCTGTTTTCCCCAGAGCCAGACTCGGAGAATGAAAGAGTGTTTTAACCACTGTAATAAAAAACTCAACAAAATCAGCATAAGCTGTGGCCACGGTTTTCTTCTGGGGACACCCTACAAAGATACCTATGCAGGTAAAAACAAGCATCTATGAAATGATTTGTTCATCAAAAAATATTTTGCTATTTGAGCTTAAAATGGTGCAAGGCATTTTTTGACTCCAGCTATACCAGAGATCCAAGAATGTAAGTTTCTTAATACTGGTTATCTCATTTGCAGGGCTGTATCTGGACTCAGCACTGAATGAGAAGCTGCCTGTTACCTTCACATTCTTAACAAGAACCACATACACAAATACACCTCTGAGGAGAAGAGGGGAGTGATGGGGGAGGGATTTGTAAGGGTAGGACTAGGAGGAGAGGAGGCAGTGGGTGTGATATGGATGTAAAGTGAATAAATAATTAAAATACACAAATACCCTATAACATAAGCACCATTAGTTTCCTTTGAGAAATGGGGAAATTAAAGTAGACAGGATCAGGATGTCCATCCTGCCCACAGCAAGTGAACAGAACATAGAAAGAGGAGCTCTAGGTCTCCATTTGTAAAACTTGTATCCTTTACTTTTGGGCTCTATGGGTTCCATTAGACCATCTCAGCGCCCTGTGTGCCTCCTACCCTGACCCACCAGGCCCTTTCCAAAGCTTCTGTGTTACCACTAATGAAATAGATTCCTGAGTTTTACACATAATCCTAACACTTTCCCTGGGAGGTGTAAGTCTTTGTCAGGAGACAGACCTTACCAGTTGCCATCTGCTCATGTATTTTTCACTTAGCAGCCCATCTAACTTTTACATCATTTGAGTCCCAGCTCACCATCTGACCAGAGCCACCTAAGAGACAACCTGTAATCACAGACCGCCTAAGCCTGTAAACCCCAGAGTCATGCAAAATAAAATGAGTTTTTATCTTAAGCCAGTAAGTGTTGGAAATTTTGTTGTACTATAATAAGCAACCAGAACACCTTTAAAATAGAGAATAGAGTACTTTCTTGGTAGACAGTGGACTACTTTATAAAGACTACTTTTCTATTTGATTCAACATTTCTTATTAATAAGAAACTAATGAAGAAATATTGTGACTGTGCAACACAAAATTTAAGGGCAGGTTTCATACCCTGACATGACTTAGAGCTCTGCAATTGTGTGGTCCTTGAGCTGAGGGGCAGTAATGAATGCATCAGGCTTTTCCTCCTGTGCTGTGATATAATAAATAGGGCAGGCCTATGGGAGAGAGAAGCAGGAAGGGGTGGTCAAAGTTCAAGGCTTGTGTAGTTCATTGCCTGCAAGTTGTACTTTTGGCATCTCTGATGTACCTTCATCTTTGATTTTTCAAAGCTTTTACTGGGACTGCTAAAGAAACAGTCCCAACATCACACCCCAGTGCAGAAACAGGTTCACCAGATGGGTCACTCGATTACCCAAGCAAGTAAGATTTCACATCTTACAGATGTTTCCTGTGAGTATATTTCCATTGCGCATGGAGCTGTCCATGAAATATCTAAGTGGATCCTTATTTAAACAGTTGTGAACTCTAACTTCTCTCCTTTTTAAGGTCAGGGAAACTGACACAGATTATAGATAGATTAATGGGGATCTTAAGAGCCAGGATGTGAACTCCAGACTGGTTCCAACTGGTTCTCTCACTCATTAGAATCACACACAAGCAATGGATCAATGTGGTATCACTATGGTGCTGACAGGACATGGAGAAGGTCTTTACTGCTTCTCTTTGTGGTTGCACCACCTTCTGACTTCTTTCCAGAATTTTTCAGTGAAGGAAGACATTAACCCCTTCCAGTGTGATAGGAAGACTTACCTGAATGGCAGATTTGGCCTCTTTGCTGTGGATTCCTCCTTGCCACACAACTGCTCACTGTAGATTAGTCTTGATGCTCAGTCCTTAAAAACTCAAAAATTCAAAACACTTGAACTTCAGACTTGCCTTGGCCAGGAACAAGAAGAATTACGTTGTGAAGCTGAAAGCTTCCCTGATCTTTCCTCTGAGTGCAGTGGGTTTAGGTGATAAGAAATGGAAAAGAAATCTGCTTCTGTCGTCTCAACATTTAATAATCTCTTGCTTTCTCTATCAAAGCAAATAAATACTCATCCCACTCCATGTCTGGTTAGATGCTCCCTTTCTGTCTCTGGTCAATGAACTTCATGGAAGCTCATATCGTCTCATGCCATTCTCCTTGACTAAGGTTTCTGGTCAACTCAATTGACCTGGAAGTGGGTTTTGTGAATTCTCCCTTCCCCAGTGTCCTCTGACTCCTCTGGTCAGTTCTCACCAGGGAATACCTCAGCCTCTCCCTGCTACCTTTGTCTGCGGTATTCCTGGGATATCTTTCCTGAGTGGTCTTACTTTCAAGTGACCTTACACCTCCATGTCTTAGATACCCCAAGAGTTCCCTGTGCTTTCTCTCCTGTAGATCTCTAGAACTTCTTCTCTCTTGGACCCTGTTCTTAGACATAGGGTCCTTTGCTTTCTGATCACAGGTGAACTCGCTGGTGAGTGGGGCAAGCACAAGGATTCCTTGCTGGGCAGTGTTGCACCATATCCTCTTCTTGCTTTTGAATACTACTTATGATGGCAGGTATGGGTATTACCTACACCCAGGGGAGGGCACTCTCCTTGTCCTAAATCTACCCTTTCTAACTCATTGTAATTCTTGCAGGAAACTCCTTGATTTTCTTGTCCTTAGGTCCTCAGGGGTAGACATCCTGCTCTCTGCAGCAACTTGGAGTTTTGTTATCTAACAAGCTGAAGATGCTTTGCGATGGAATGACGAAGGATAAACTTGGGCGCAGTAGAATTTGGGAGTTTGTTTGGGAGGGATTCATGAATAGACAGTAGGTCAGGGTGCCTCCAGAGGAGCATGGGGTGGGAGGTGGTTCCCACAAGGGAACTGTTGTTGAAATGTATATGAATGTTGTATGTATGAGAGAAAACAATCTATTTCAATTTTCTTAAAAGAGGAATTTCAGAGAGAATTGTAGTGTTTTGCTGGGAGTGGGGAAAGGTTGGGCACTGCCTCCATTTGGCCATTCAGGAAACACACTTGGGAATAGACTGCATGTGGGCTGTGGCCACCTCTGTGCAGGACACTACGGCCTGCTCTCTGGCAGACTTCTGCTTCCCTCCTTACTTTCTGCATGTCTCTGCTTGAATCTCTTCTTGTCTGATGGCTTTTTTTTAATCACCCAGCACTCTTGCTTAGCTCCCCATCCCTCACCCCCATTCCTCCTAGCATACATGAACTGTCCTAATTAAGTTGCCCCTTAATGAATCTTGGGCCCCTTTTCCTGATTCTGGCTGTCATGCTATCAGGTGATATTTTAGTGGATTTGTGATTCTTCATCAGAATTAAGCTCCAGGAAAGTGAACATTGATGATGCTTTGCTCATCATTCCTCTCTCTACTGTCGCAGAGAGGGCCTGGCTTCCTTAACCTGCATTTGGAAAACGAATGAATGGCTGAATAAATAAATGAGAGCTAAGCCTTCCCTTGAGAATAGGCCATATCAGACAACGGATTTTAAACTGCGCGAGGCACAAGTCCAGGATTCACCCTGGACTCTTTTCTCCTCCCACCATCTCTGAACTTGGTCCCTCTCTGCCTTGCTCCCAATTCAGATCCGAATCATATTTCACAAGATGCGTACTGATTTTCTTTAACCATTTCCTCACCTTTACTCATCCATCTGACTGTTGGACTCAAAGCCATCCCATTACCTCAGAGTCAGTACAGCCTCTTCGGTAGGGCCAGCTCTGGAGAGCTAGCTAGCGTTCTGCATAAAGTCTGCTTCCTCTCCTCTAGTAGCTTTTTTCTTGAACTCAGATCCATGGTGCAAATCTTTTCAGATGCTTCAAAAACCAGGGTATTGCAGACACGCAGAGAAGCTCAGACTGGCAGGGTATTCTGGCAAACAAAACGTGCAGCTCTTGCTTCTCGTTCCCTGGCTTCCTTCTATATTCACACAGGGCCCCATCTCTTCCTCTGCCAATATGTAATTAGAGCACTTCATCATAATTACCTGTTTACTAGCTTCTCTCACACATTAGACTTGGAGCTCCTGTGGATGACCGATAGGACCTAGCATTGGGAGGCTAGCACATGGTGGGAGAAGAGGAAAGGCGGCTTTAAAACACAAGGGCATGTGATTTTCACAAATGCTTTAGTGCCATTCACATAAATCAAAAGAAAACTTCAGGAACTTTATAAATGGGAGGGAACAAACTGAGTAACGTTAAAATGACCTGACTTTCTAGTAAAACATTTCTTTTTTTTTTTTGCTTTTGTTTTAATTCCCCTCCCCCCACCCTAATAAAACATTTTTATATGTACAACTCTCTTTAAGTATGTGGTTTTAAAAGTATTATTTTGTGTTGGTGTGCTAACTTGCCTTCAACACGACAGCAAGCAGGATATTATAACTTGAAAGATTGTCCTATCATGCTCAGGCATTTCATTAGGGGCCTTTGAGAGTTGGAGTGTGTCCCTGGTGCAGGTGTAGGGCCTTTGGGGCAGCTCCCTCTCTGGGATACCTTCCCAGAATCTCTGCTTACTGAGCTGAGGTTGATGGCACTTAGGAACGGAAGTGGTTGTGCAAGCTCCAAGACCTACTTAATCTTTGTCCTAGTTACTGAATTTGCCAAAAAAAGGAGGTCAATTAGTTCCAGGTGTGATGCTAGGGTCTCTGATGTGGAACATTCCTGTTGGGAGGTTGGCTCACACCTGCCTGCAAATGGCTCCAATAGCATCACCTGCCCAAGAGCTTGGAAGGAGCCTCCACTCACTTGTTTTATTTCAGTGCCCCACATCTTGCGTTTTGGTGATGATGTTCCTTCCACCAGGAAAAGAGTCAGCACTGTTCAGAATGTGCAAGAAACATGTTACGAAACGACCCTTCAGGAGGTTAGATCACAAAGCTTACTTTTATTGTAAAAAGTTTTTTCTCCCTTCTCTCGAGTTCAAAAAAGACATCTGTGTTGATGAAGCCGGACTTGCCCCTTATTCATGATGTGGTTCTTTTTGCCCAAATGGGTGATTTGTCCCCAAGGAGAATGATGTAACAGTTTCTTTCCCGAAGAAGGAGCATAAAGCAAGCCCGTGCTGAGTTTCACGTACTGTAAAACCCTCTGTTTAATGCTTTCCAGCATTGAATGCTCATCTTATACACCCTTGAAATGTTCCCAATTACAGAGTTCCTTTTGCCAACCCCTGGGAAAACCAATTTACTATTAGTTATACAGACTTGTGGATCCGTGTTTTCATTCTCAACCAGGACTCATGGCAAATTCTCAGCAGCTGATGTATGTATGGGGGACTAACATCTTTCATTCTTTCTAAAGCTCCCTGAAGTACCAGATGTAATACAAAATTTGTGGGGGCAAGAAGGCAACCCCAACTCTCTAAGTGCCTGTGGCTCACTTCGTTTACCCCCCTTCTCTTGCCAGACCCTCAGTCCCTGTGGTTTAAACAGAGGTCTATGACCTCAGACTTGAACTTAGGGGAGATTGTCCCCACCCAGATATAAAGGAAATCTATGTGGAGAACATGCGGATTTGATTAGAAAATGTGTTCAGGAGTTTGGACGGCTATGTATTCTCATTCTTACATAGTGTAAAGCCAGTGAGCAATTTAGGGTTGATTAAGAAATATGGAATTCTGTAACATGTGATATGAATTCTTTTCAAATGGAAACAGAGAAAGTGCTTTAATTGTAGCACATGTCTAACTTAAAAATCAATATGTCTGAAAGATCACAATAACCAGGCACTGATCTTTAATAAATGTTGAGATAACTTTAAAGGCCATATCCACATTGAAGCTTAAAAAGAGAGAGAGAATATTTTCCATATTACTATCAAGGAGCAGTATAAATCACATTCTTATATTCTTTCAATTGTTCTTAGATTGGGTATCAAATTTTCTAAAAATCTCTAAGAGCATTGTATGCTTCCAAGAAAGTAACTCTCAGCCTGGAGAATGGAGGATAATAGAATGTGGAAAGCAGCATGGCCGTGCTTTTAAGAAAAGATCTTTCCTTTTAGAGAGAAGGCTTTATTTAGCCCATTCTTCCAGCTATAACAGAATACCACAGAGCGATGTAGAGGCAATGGCAGCTTGTTTCTCCTAGTTCTCCTAGCTGGGATGTCTGTGATTAAGGAGTTAGCAAATTCATGCCAGACAAAGGCTCAATCTGCGCTTTCAAGATCACCCCAAGCCGCTGCATCCTTTGGACAAGCGGGGCTGTTTCTTCCCAGAAGAGACCAAAGGGCAGAACAAGCCTCCTCTACCTTGTATAAGGGACTCACCTAGCTCACTTACAGCTAGTCACCTTTTAATACTGTCATCATGAGAATCAGATGTGGATACTCACAGCCAACCATTGACTGAGCCCAGGGGCCCCAATGGAAGAGTTAGGGGAAGGACTGAAGGAGCTGAAGGAGATTGCAACCCCATAGAAAGAACAATACAAATTAACCAGATCCTGTGACTAAACCACCAACCAAAGAGTATGCATGGATGAGTCCGTGGCTCTGGCTACATAGGTAGCAGATGGCTGCCTTATCTGCCATCAATGGGAGGGGAGGCCCTTGGTCTTATGGAGGCTCAATGACCCAGTGTAGGGGGATGCTAGAGATGAGGCAGGAGTGAGTGGATGGGTGAGGGAGTACTCTCTTAGAGGCAAAGGGCAGGGATGGGATGGGAGGGTTTATGGAGAGGAGACCGGGAAGGGGGACAACATTTGGAATGTATATAAATAAAATAACCAATTAAAAAAGAAAGAAAGAAAACTGGCAAGGCTTTTTTTAAAAGGATAGATAGTGTTACTGAAAAAAAAGATAGAATCCTCAAGAAATGGTACTGGTTAAACTGGACGGCTAGATGTAGAAGAGTTCAAATAGATGCATACTTATTGCCCTGTACAAAACTTCAACTCCAAATGACTGAAGGACTTGAACCTAGGCCAGATACAATGCATCTAGTAGAAAAAAAATAGTCAAGTATCCTTGAACTCATTGGTATAGAAGATGACTTCCTGAACAGAACACCATTAGCATGCGTAGTGAGATCAACAACAAATGGTGCCACACGGAACTGGAAAGCTTCTTTAAGGCAAAGGACAATGTTATTGGACAAAGCAGCAGCCTACAGAATGGGAAAAGCAATTTACCAACTACACATCCAACATAGGGCTAATATGCAAAATATATAAAGAACATAAAACTGGATGTTAAGAAAACAAGTAACTCAATTTTAAAAGGGGGTACAGATCTAAACAGAGAGTTCCCAAAAGAGGAAACTCAAATGGTTGAGAAGCACTTGAATAAGTGTTCAACAACCCAAGTCTTCAAGGAAAATGCAAGTCAAAATCATTCTGAGGTTTTCTCTTACAATTGTCAGAATGGCTAAGATCAATAAAACAAGTGGCAACACCCATGCTGGTAAGGATATGGAGTAAGTGTAACACTCATCCCTTATTGGTGGGAATGCAAACTTGTACAGTAACTATGGAAACCAGTGTGGTAGTTCCTTAGGAAGCTGTGAGTTGATCTATCTGGAGATGAAGCTGTACTACTATTGGGCGTATATCTAAAGGATGCTTCATCCTACTATGAAGACACTTGCTCGACCACATTCATCACTGCCTTATTAATAGTAGCCAGAAATTTGAAACAACCAAGGTGTCTGTCAGTGGATAAGTAAAGAAAATGTAGTACACAAAAAAATATTACTCCACTGTTAAAAAGTAAAATCATGAAATTCACAGATAAATAAATGAAACTAGAAAAACAAACAAACAAACAAACAACCCCCCCCCCAATCCTGAGTGAGGTAACCTGAAACAAGAAAGATAAATATGGTATGTGTTCCTTTGTATATGGTGTTAGCTATTAAATCACAGATAAGGAGTCTATGATCTATAGAATCATAGAGATTAGCTTTAGAGTAAGGGACTTGGGGGGGATGCAGATCTCCTTAGGAAGGGGAAATAGAATAGATAATAGATGGATGGGGGGGTGGAATGGGAGAATAAAGTGGAGAGGGAGAGGGAGAGGGAAGAAGGGAGATAGGAAGGGAATGTGGGACAAGGGACAGCTAAAAGTAAGGGCCATATTGAGAGGTAGTATGAAAATCAAATATAGTAGAAGCTTACCAAAATACTTACATATGTGGAGGCAGTATAAATGAAATTTATATATAATGGGGAAAGCAGAGCCCCAAGTAGACATCTCTCATCATCAATGAAGCTTTAGTACTGGGAATTGAGTTGTTGGCCCAAAGGGTCCCATGAAAATCCCCAAACAACCTAGGCTGTTGTAGACATGCATGCTCTCTACACACTGATAGCAAAGACCTATTGCTGATGTCAACACATATACAACTCATGGTGCCTACATAGAACATTTACTCATATGTGCTAGCATCTTCGGTACAGGGAGGTATTCTGCATGCTACCAAAGGAGACATGTAAATACCAACCCAGCTACAAAACTTTCAGTTTACAATGGTGTCGTGCCAGCAAGATATTCTAGTGCAATGGTGGTATACGCCACTCCAATGGGAGTAACCCACAATCTGATTTTATTTAAAGTTCATTCCCTGTTATAAAAACCCATATTTGATACTTCTTTTGTGGACTATATAATCCAGGGACCTGGGGGAAAAACCAAATACTACTGTTCTATAAAGGAACAGAGCAATGATATGATTCTTAATGATACTCTGCTGTACTCATAGGTAAGTATCTTCTCAGCCATCATTGCAGAAGCTTTCTCCTGTATCAGATGGAAACATACAGTGACCCATAGGCAAACGATACAGGGAGAGTGGGAAACTTTGGAACATTAAGCACTAAAAGATGGGTCCCTGCCAGATTTCTCCCTTCAGAGCTCAGGGAAGCTTTCAGAAGAGGAGGCAGAAGCATGTTAGAACCAGAGGGGATAGAGACACTAAGGAATGCCTTCTAAATACAACAGGATGGATGTACGTATGAACTCACAGAGATTGAGGCAGCATGCACAGTGCCTGCCTAGGTCTGTACGAGATGGGGTCCTAGAGCTGAAAGGAGAAGTGGACATATCCCCCATCCCTAACCCAGAAGAAATCTCCAATTGAAAAACATTTGCAATTAAACAAAATAGTTTTCTTTTACAGCAGAGGTTCTAAACATGTGGGTCATAACCCCTTCAGGGATTGCATACAGATATCCTCTACATCTGTTGTTCACATTAGGATTCTTAACAGGAGCAAAATTACAGCTATGAAGTAGCAATGAAATAATTTTATAGTTGGGGGCAACCACAACATGAAGAACTATATTAAAGTGTTGTAGCATTAGGAAGGTTGAAGACCATTGTCCTAAGGAATCTCACTGGGGAAACTATTCAGGTATAGGTCACGTGCACAGCAGGAGATGGTCAGCAGCACAAAGTCAACTCATCAGTCAACCTCCTTGGAGGTTCCTTTTATCACATTGTCTACTAGAACTTTCCATCTTAAAGAAAAATCTTACTTTTACGTTTACTTTTATTTTATTTACTTTTTTCTTGCCCTACAGATTTTGCACATATATTATGGTTTTCAATTTTGTATTTTTATGAGATTCCTGAGTGTGCAAATGTGTATATCTCTGTGTCTATATCTATTTCTTGGGCTTGTTTCACTCTGATATTTCTATTCTAATTTGTTTATTTTTATTTTATCTTATTGTATTATATTTTAGTTTAGTTTATTATTATCCCTTAAATGCCTGTTTGTTTTCTAGTAAGAGAAAGAAAGGGGGTGGATCCAAATGGGAAGGGAGGGTCTAGGAGGACCTGGGAGGAGTGGAGAAAAAGGAAAGACTATATGTTGAAAATCTATTTTCAATTAATGGATAGTGCTAATGTCTGCTGGTTGATTTTAGTATTTAGTAGAGGTGATAAGTAGAAGGACCTGGAAGTCAGGAAATGATAATTTATTAGCTGTAATATATAAGCTCCAACTTAAGATCAACTATATTTAAGCAAGTAAGCATTTGGCAACTTATTAACTTCTTTTAGTGGACACTAAATTTAAGTGACAGACCCATTCACTGAAAGCCACTGATATGCTGAGGACACATGTTGAAGACAAGGAATACATAGGAGCACTGAGCCAAGAGAAGAAAATGGTCAGAGGGGAATGGAAGAAGTGTTTGCAAAGGCTTTAGGAGCAACTATTGATTCTTGACACATACCTGAGCTACTTTTATACTGATGCTCAGACAAGGCTTAACATCAACAGAAGGATACATTTCAACATTTTCACCTCTGACAACAATTGTTCAGTTCTTGAGAATTATAGACTTTGACAATTTGACCTTCTTGTGAATAACAGTGAGCTCTGTATTTGGGGTGGTGGCCAATGCTTATGTCACAGCTACTCACATAGTATATAGCACATAGTTTAGATTCTTTTGGAATGACATGGAACATACATACAGCCTAAGAAATTATCCAGGCATAAATGGGCAAAGACCTTTGTTTGTTTAAAGCACGTGAAATTAGCTCTAGTGACATAGTCTTCTCTGATAGTGTTTGTAATTCCTATTTACTTTAAAACTTTGTTTACTTGTAAAATTGGTATACATTTTCTCCTATTTGAGTTGAATTGACACTACCACTTGTTTGGGAATTGTGAAATACTGCAGTACAGGAGCACAGCATTTAAGCTAGAAGATCCATCATTTGGGACATAAGCTGGCTGTGGACTATTTTAGACTTCATTTGAGAGATGCCCTGTTTGAATGACTCTGTGGCTGATGCATGGTAAAAACAAATAAAACAAACAAAACCAAACCAAACCAAAACAAAAACAAAAGTACTTTCAGATTTTTTTATGCACATTGACCTAGCCAAGTGATGCATCACTTCTTATGCCTTTAAGTTTCTAGAAAGATCTAGAAGTTTGACTTTATACTGTGCCTACGTACACTAGTTGGTGAGAAAGATTTACTCAAGTTCAGATCTGTAACTGACTTTTGGCATTTCTATCTCTTCATGAATATATACTTTTCTTTCTTTTCTCCATGTTTCTCGTGCTTTCTTTACCTCCTTCAGCTTCTGTCTAAATAAGAATCTGTCTGGCTGTTGAATCCCACTGATCATAAATCCTGTAGTTGGCTTGTTTGGACATCCTGCTGACACCCTTCTCCCATATTTCAGGCATCCTCTTGTTCTGCAGAAGATATGCCATAATGAAGAAGATGTTGCTCTATGTTGGAGGTAAACTGAGAGCAGTCTTCCAGCAAATAACTCGCTCTCAGCCTCTTCAATTTACTGAGGACTTTTCCAAAATCAAAAATGATTGACTACAACCCACAGGTACAAGATCTTCTATGTGGGGCTCTCAGCTTTTAAACTCAGTGTTGATTTGGCTGTCAACCAGTGGCTTTCTTTCAACCTTTTCTAGGCACCATGTGTGTGTGTGTGTGTGTGTGTGTGTGTGTGTGTGTGTGTGTGTGTGTGTATTCTTTTCCCTTGTTTCCATTCATCAATCAGCAGAATTTCCTGGCTCTGTGTAAAAACTGCACTGATTCACAAAGGCTCACGGCCAGGAGCGTGTTTGCTAGCTGATAGAACTTCTGGGGAGTGGAAAGTTAATGAAGGCTTAGATTTAGTCAATGATGGAGTCATGTGATGGCATTATTGTGATTAGATGGAAACTGAGAGGTAGGGTCTTATTAGAAGTATTCCACTGGAGGTGTATGTACCTGGAAAAGGAAACTTGTCTTTGACCCCCATCTGTTCATTCTCTGTCTGCTTTCATGTTGTCATGTGGTGAATCCCATATGCTATACACTCTCTACCATGATGTATCTGCCTTATGTTAGGTCCAAAGTAATAAAGCTGGGTGTCCATGGACTGAAACTTCTGAAATATGAGCCAAACCACTGACCCTTCTTTTATATGAATTATCAGCAATGGGGGAAACTAACCCAGGTATTTGCATACTCTAACACATATTTTATGTGTTAACACATTATTTTATGTGCTCTTAAGGAAACTTCATGAAAGAAAAAGCATCCCTTGGGAGCTTCGGTTTGTAATTTCCCTGATGTCTTCTTTAAGGCAAAGTGGCTTCCTTCCTCTAAGTATCTATACATTGGAAAATATCTCTAAGAATTGGGATAATATTGAAGACAGGATATTATACCAGATGTGGCATTTCCTAATGGGTGTTCAAGTCTGGAAGCAAGAGAGAACTCAGGCCTTACACTATTGTTGCCTTGCAATTAGTTGCCCATTGCTACATAGCATTGTGGGACTTGCCGGTAAAGTGATATGGCTTGGAGAAGAGTTTGATAGAACTGTGAAGATACCCCGTGAGAACTACTTCCTACTGCATTTAGTTAAAGGAGACAATAGCCAGTCTCATTGGAAGCGTGAGCCCCAAATGAGTAAGGGGGGCAAACCCACTAGACCAAAGGGATCCAACTGAGTTAAATAAAGGCTATGCCCTTTGCTCATGTATAATGAAGTTTGGGTGTTTATGTGATTTATAAAGAAGAGACATTTATTTCTCACAATTTTGGAGGCTGGGAAGCTTAAGATCAAGTTGTCAGTGTTTAGTTTCAAGTATAGGCTCTATTTCCAAATTATACCATGTTGCTGCAGAATAATATGAATAGCTAATGAGAAAAGATAAAATATTTGTTATTGTAATCTAGTAGGACATTTGAGTTTATTTATCATAGAAATCAAAATATAATACCATTAATGTCTTATATTTATATTCAGTCTGATATACAACTAGTCATTTTTAGTCTGAGTTTTAATTTAAGTGAATTTAGTCCCTAGTACTAATGATTTATATTGGCCTTTCTAGGTCTGAGTAACATTTCGTTTTCAAGTAGGTTTTTCTGGAATTATTTTCTTTTAAGAATTTTCAAATTTGTGAATATGGTTATGTGACTCAAATTGAGTTGACTAGGTATAAGATTCTTGAATTATAATTTATTTATCTTAATTTTAAATAGAAAGTAACACTGAAAGAGTGATGGTGAATGTAGCTTAGTGGTAAAAAAAACTTACCTAACAGGTCCTCAGTTTGATCCCTACCAACACACACACACACACACACACACACACACACACACTCACCATCACCATTATCAGTGGATTTGTGTTTTGCCTCACTACTGAGCTGTGTGAATGCTTCCTGGGGAAATGAAACACAGGTGTGCTAGGCTATGTTCCTTCCTTGCTGCCATTGAGTGCTGGCTCAGAGCATGCCAACACCTACTCAGGTGAGGAGGAATGCAGCCAAAGATTAGGGGCCCCAGTCAGTGCTCCTTCTGGTCAGAAATAGCACAAGCCTGGCCGAGGCTATGGTTTCTAAACTCCTGAGCACCAAAACGGCACTGGGAACCATGAGGAGTTGAAGACCAAGATGCCTTCAGTCCATGATGAGCTCAGGGCTGGGAAGAAGGAATCCTTAGCTCAAGGTGAGTGTCAGGAGCTCAGAGGGGCCTTGGTAATGAAAGCTTCCCCCATGGTGGTTCTTTTTTTTTTTAAATTCATTTATATATTTATTTTTTAAATTTTTTATTAGATATATTTCTTTTTTTTATTAACTTGAGTATTTCTTATATACATTTCGAGTGTTATTCCCTTTCCCGGTTTCCGGGCAAACATCCCCCTCCCCCCTCCCCTTCCTTATGGGTGTTCCCCTCCCAACCCTCCCCCCATTGCCACCCTCCCCCCACCAGTCTAGTTCACTGGGGGTTCAGTCTTAGCAGGACCCAGGGCTTCCCCTTCCACTGGTGCTCTTACTAGGATATTCATTGCTACCTATGAGGTCAGAGTCCAGGGTCAGTCCCCATGGTGGTTCTTGATGAGAGAGACAGTCCTTGCTTGTCCAAACTATTTGTTCACGGGGAAAAGGGTACATACAATTTAAACAGGGTGGACCAGAGATTAAATATCTTTTGCAGGAAGGAATGTCAAGGAAGGGAATCTTATTGGCTAAATCCTTAGGGTGGCCCATCTAGATATCTCATTAGCATAACAACTCTGGGCTGTATGTTACATGACCAATTGTCATGGTCTTCTTAATAGGGTGTCATGGTCACATGCTCCAGGACAGGAATATGGTTGGGAACTGATTCAAATGTCTACCTTTCTCAATTATGAGAATTGCTGGGACTCCTTAATCTGCTTGACCTTACCAGTTTATCTGTTTGGTGATACAGTTCCTCTTGCCCTACAGTAACCACCTCCATCACCACCACCACCACCACCACCATTACCACCACATCCACCACTATCACCATCACCACCAACACCACCACCACCATTACCACCACATCCACCACTATCACCATCACCACCACCACCACCATCACCACCACCATCACCACTACCACTACCACTATTACCACAAGAATAACAAAAGAAAAAGAAAGGAAGAAAGATTAATATAAAGTGGAATATGATCCAGGATGCTCCAGAAAAACCAAGAGGTCAGGCTGACAGTATTACAGTATTTTCATACAAATGACTTTTGCTTTTTCCTAAGTAGTTATAATATATATATATCCATATATAAAATTTTTGACAGCTTGAATTTTAGAGAAGAAATGATGCTACATCTCTATAAGGTTAATTACAATCAATTTATTAAGTTTTTTATTTTAAAATTTTTATCTCTCTCATTTTGATTTCTTTCAGTTCACCAATTAAAGAGTATCAAAATAGACAATATTCACTGACCTCCATCATCCTGCCCAGGGTTCTGTCTTCCTTCCTGAGGAGGTATTCTGAGCCCCAGGAACATCTAAGTTAGATTCTTTCCCCACCAATTCCTTGCCTATCAGGTTCACTTGGGCCACAGCCAGCAGAAGTGAGCTGCACACTCATATCTGACGTCCACCATTTAGCCCACAGCTCTGCCTACCTTCTGGAGGAAATATGTGGAGTCTCAGGAACATTCAGGTCAGTTTTGACATAGCCAGCAGTAGTGAGCACCATGCTGTTCCCTGAACTCCATTGTCAGGCCCAGAGTTCTGCCTTCCTCCATGAGGCGTCCTGCTGGGATCAGGAACACCCAGACATCCCCAGGGGCAACAAGATGGCTAAAGGCCAGTGTAAAAACAATCAACAAAAAGCCAGAGAAAAATGGCACTGCCAGAGCCCACTTATTCTACTGCAGCAAGCCCTGGATTTCCTAACACAGCCGCAACACAAGAAGATGACATTAAATTCAATCCTAAGATGATAGAGGCCTTTGAAGAGGAGATGAATCAATCCCTTAAAGAAATACAGAAAAATATAATCAAACAGGTGAAGGAAATTGATAAAACTATTTATGACCAAAAATAAAAATAAAAACAATAAAAACACAAACTGAGTGAATCTTGGAAGTGGAAAACCTAGGGAAAAGAACAGGAACTACAGATGTAAGCATCATCAACATAATGCAAGAGATGGAAAATTGAATTTCTGAGGCATAAAAATTACAATTGAGGAGACTGAAGAAATTGATACATTGGCAAAAAAATGTTTAATCTAAAAAATTCTGGACACAGAACATCCAAAAAGCCTGGAAGACCATGAAAAGAACAAACATGAATAATTGGAAGAGAAGGAGAAGATTCCCAAATGAAAGGTCTAGAAAATATTTCAACAAAATCATAGAAGGAACTTTCCCAACCTAAAGAAAGATATGTCTATAAACCAAAAAGAAGGTCACAGAATACCAAATAAATTGGACCAGGAAAGAAAAACCTCCTACCACATAATAATCAAAACACCAAATGTATAGAACAAAGGAAGAACATTAAAAGCTGCAAGGGGAAAAAGGTCAAGTACATAGAAAGGCAGACCTATCAGAATTACACTTGACTTTTCAACAGAGACTCGAAAAATCTTAGATCTACTACATGAAGTAAAAATTTTAATCACTGTTGGTGGAAAAAGCAAGTTATTCTATGACAAAATGAA
This sequence comes from Rattus norvegicus, assembly GCF_021556685.1. NCBI lineage: Eukaryota > Metazoa > Chordata > Mammalia > Rodentia > Muridae > Rattus > Rattus norvegicus. The sequence continues at coordinate 105,553,790 of NC_141538.1, forward strand.
ATGTAAACGATATTAATCCACAAATCCAGTCCTACAAAAGATACTAGAAGGAAACTCCATCACAAGAAGGCTAACTACACCCAAGAAAACACAGGAAATAAATAAACTCACACTAGCAAATCATACACATGCATGAGTTCTCTCTCTCTCTCTCTCTCTCTCTCTCTCTCTCCCTCCCTCTCTCTCTCTCTCTCTCCTTCTCTCTCTCTCTTTCTCTCTTTCACACACACACACACACACACACACACACACACACACACACACACACACGCACACACAAAACCATGTAATGTCTCTCAACATCAATGAACTCAATTCCCCAATAAATAGACATAGGCTAACTGAATGGATGTATAAACAGGATCCATCATTCTACTGTATAAAAGAAACATATTTCAGCAACCAGGATAGACATTACCTCAGAGTAAAGGGCTAGAGAAAGGATTTTTCAAGTAAACAGACCCAAGAAACAAGCTGGAGTACCTATTCTAATAGCTAGTAAAATAATCTTTCAACCAAAATTAATCAAAAGATGTTGAGAAGAACACTTCATACTGAACAAAAACAAAAACAAAACAAAAACAAACAAAAAACAAACAAAAACAAAAACAAAAACAAAAACCTACCAAGAATGAAGTCTCAATTTTAAACATACTTGCCCCAAATGCAAGGGCACTCACATTCATAAAAGAAAATTTACTAAGGCTCAAAATACACACTAATCCTCACACAGTAGTAATGGGAGACTTAAATAACCCACTCTCACCAAATGGATAGGCCATTGAAACAAAAACTAAACGGAGACAGAGTGAAACTAATATAAGTTATGAAGCAAATGGTTTTAATCGATATCTACAGAATATTTCACTCTAAAACAAAAGAATATATCTTCTTCTTAGCAACTCATGGAACCTTCTCCAAAATTGACCATATAGTTTGTCGCAAAGGAAGCCTCAATAGATACAAGAAAAATAGAAATAATCCTTTGTATTTTATCAGACTAACATAGATTAAAGCTGGACTTCAACAACAGAAACAACATAAAGCCTATGGAACTGAAAACTCTACTTAATGACCACTGGGTCAGGGAAGAAATAAATAAATAAATTAAATACTTTCTAGAATTCAGTGCAAATGAAGGCACAACATACCCAAACTTATGGGAAACAATAAAAGCAGTGCTAACAGGAAAGTTCATAGCATTAAATGCCTTCATAAAGAAATTGAAGAGATCTCATACTAGTAACTAAAAGCACATACGAAAGCTCTAGGATAAAAAGAAGCAAACGCATCCAAGAGGAATAGATGGCAATAAATAGTCAAAGTCAGGGCTGATATCAACACATTGGAAACAAAGAGAACAATGCAAGAATTGATGAAACTGAAAGCTGATCCTTTGGAAAAAAAATCAACAAGATAGACAAATTCTTGGCCAGGCAGACAGTATCCAAATCCATATCCAGAAACAAAAGGGGGACATAACAACAGACACTATGGAAATCCAACGAATCATTAGGTTTTACTTCAAAAGCCTGTACTACACTAAATTGTAAAATCAAAGTGAAATGGACTATTTTCTTGATAGATCCCACTTAAAAAGTTAAATCAAGATCAGGTAAACAATTTATATAGAACTACAACCTCTAAGAAAATAGAAGCAGTCTTCAATTGATTCCCAACCCAAAAAGCTCACAGCCACATATTTTAGCACAGAATTCTACCAGACTTTCAAAGAACAGCTAATACCAATACTCCTCACACTATCACATAAAATAGAAACAGAAGGAACATTGGCAAACTCATTCTACGAGGCCATACTCACCCTTATATTTCAACCTCACAAAGACTCAACAAAGAAGGAGGATTTCAGACCAATTTACCTTACTAACATTGATGTAAAAATATTCAATTAAATACTTGGAAACAGAACCCAAGAACACAACAAGCGTATCATCTACCATGATCAAGTTCATCCTAGGGTACAGGGATGGGTCAATATATGAAAATCCATTAATGTAATCCATTGTGTTATGAATAAAATCATATGATCATCTTATTAGATGCTGAAAACAGCCTTTGACAAAAATCTAAGACCCCCTTCATGTTAAAAGTCTTGGAGAGATCAAGTGACACAGGTTACATACCGAAACAAAATAAAGACAATATGCAGCAAGCCAATAGCCAACATCAAATTAAAGGAAGATAAATGTAAAGTAATTCCTCTAAACACTGGGACAGGACAAAGCTGCCCACTCTCTCTGTATCTATTCAGTATAGCACTTGAGGCTAGAGCAATAAGGCAACTGAGGAAGATCAATGGAATACAAACTGGAATGGAAGAAGTCCAAGTATTGCTATTTGCAGATAATATGATAGAATACATAAGTGACCCCAAAAATTCTACCAGACAACTCCTACAGCTGATAAACACTTTCAGCAATGTGAATGGATACAAAATTACTAAAAAAAATCAGTTACCCTCTTTTGTACAAACAATAAGTGGACTAAGAATGAAATTAGGGAAACAACACTTCATGCAACAGATACAAATGATATAAAATATCTTGGTGTAAGTCTAACCAAGCAAATGACAGAGCTATATGACTAGAACTTCGCATCTCTGAAGAAAGAAATTGAGAAAGGTATCAGAATATGGGGATATCTTCCATGCTCATAGATCAGTAGGATTAACATCGTAAAAGTGGCCATCATACTAAAAGCAATCTAGAGATGCAATGCAAATCCCATTAAAATTTCAATGCAATTCTTTACAGACCTTGAAAGAACAATTTCAACTTCATACTGAAAATCCAAAAACCCAGGATAGCTAAAGCAATTCTGTACAGTAAAAGAACATCTGGCGGTATCGCCATCCCTGATTTCAAGCCGCACTGCAGAGCAATAGTAATAAAAGCCAGTTAAAAACTGTATGTTTTTTGTATGAAAACAGACAGGTTGATGAGTGGAATTAATTAAAGACCTAGAAATAAACACACACAGCTAATAACACTTGATGCTTGAGAAAGAAACCAAACTGTTGCTGGTCTAAATAAATTTCTGCATATAGAAGAATGCAAATAGATCCATATTTATCACCCTGAACAAAACTCAAGTCCAAATGGTTCAAACACCTCAACACAGAACAGGACACACTAAATCTAATAGAAGAGAACATGGGGGAACTACCTTGAACATATTGGCACAGGAGACAGCTTCCTGATCCGAACACCAATGGCTCAGGCACTAAGATCAACGTTTAACAAATGGGACCTGAAAAGCTTCTGTAAGGCAAAGGACACAATCAATTGGACAAAACAGCAGCCTACAGAATGAGAAAGATCTTCACCAACTTATAATGCAACAGAGCACTAATATCCAAAATATATAAAGAATTCAAGAAATTAAATACTGACAAACCAAATAACCCAATTTAAAAAGTGGGGTACACAAATTCCAAATAAAGTATTGAAGATAAATTTTGTAAATGTGTGCTACTTCTGTATGAGTTAATACATAAATAGTTCATGAAAATATTTAAAGGCAGGTATTTCATCATTATAGTTATAATTGTTAGTAAAGAAAAAAGTGGGGTACATAGTTAAACAGAATTTGCAACAGAGAAATCTCTAATGGTCAAGAAACACCAGAACAGATGTTTAATACCCTCAGTCATCAGGCAAATGCAACTCAAAATGACTCTGAGATTCCATCTTATATTTGTTGGAATGGTTAAAATTATAAAAAACAAAACGCAAGTGACAGTACATGCTGGTGAGGATGGGGAGCAAGGGGGACACTCCTCCATTCCTTGTGAGAGTGCAAATTTACATGACCACTGTGGAAATCAAACTGATGGTTTCTTAGAAAATTGGGAATAGTTCTACCTCAAGACCTAGCTATACCACTCCTGGACTTACACCCAAAAGATGCTCCAGCATACTACAGGGACATTTGCTCAACTATGTTGATAACAGTTTTATTTGTAATAGAGAGAATCTGGAAACAACCTACTTGTCCCTTAACCAAAGAATTGATAAAGAAAATGTGTTACATTTATACAATTAGATACATGCATACAATTGTATACAGTTATACAACTAATACACTACTCAGCTATCAAAAACAAAAACATCATGAAATCTTCAGGCAAATGGATAGAACTAGAAAATTTTATCCTGAGTGACATAACCCTGATCCAGAAAGACACACATGATATGTATTTTACTTATAAATGAATATTAACCACAAAAAATACAGGATAACCCATGCTACAATCCACAGGCACAAAGAAGATAAGTAACAAGGAGACCCCTAGAGAAGATCTTGAATCTCACTAAGAATGGGAAATGAAATAGACCTCAGAGGTTGATAGGGGGAGGGGAACTCTATGGGACAGGGGATAGAGAGGAGAACAGGGTGGAGATCAGGTGTTGGGAAGTGGAAGGGGTGGGGTTGGCAGCAGAGTTCTGGGAGAGAGAACAGAAATCAATGCTGGGGAAGAGGGTAAGGTCTGGGATGAGCTGGGAAATGTGAGGCTCCCAGGAGTCCATGTGAATGACCCTACCTGAGACTCCTAGTACCTGGGGATACGGAGACTGAAGTGGCCACTTCTTATATCCAGGTCTATTTATAGTAGACGGAAGTGGACACAAATCCATAAAAAAAATTGGCCTGACAGAAAATTTGTCCTGACTATAAGATCTGCAGGAATAAAGATGGAGCAGAGATTGAGGTCAACCAATTGTTGGCCTAACTTGAGGTTCATCCCATGAGAGAGAGCCAACCCCTGACACTATTAATAATACTCTGCTATGCTTGCAGACAGGAGCCTAGCATTAACTGCCTTCCGAGAGACTTCACCCAGAAGCTAATGGAAACAGATGCAGATATCCACAGCCAAATGTAAGTCAGAGCTCAGGAAGTCTTGTGGAAGAGTTGGGGGAAGGAGTAAGGTAAGGGACACCACAAGTAGACCTACACAGTCAACTAACCTGGGCTCACGGGGGCTCACGGAAACTGAACCACCAACCATAAAACACGCACAGGTGGGACTTAGGCCCCTGCACGTTTGTAGCAGATGTGCAGTTTGGTCTTCATGTGGGTCTCCTAACAATTGGAGCAGATGTTGTCTCTGACTCTGTGCTTGTCTTTGATCCATTTCCCCTAACTGGACTGGCTTGCCTTGGGGGGTACCCATGGGAGGCTTCCCCTTCTCTGAAGAGAAGAGGGATTAGGTAAGGTTGGGAATGGGAGGAGAGGTGGTAGGGGAACTGCGATGTAAAGCGAATAAATGAAAGGAATTTAAGAAAAAAGAAGTGCACAAAAGAAAAATTATTAAAAAATCAAATTATCAATAAGTGGCTCATTTTAAAAAAATAAAAAAAAAGTTACAGTAAAATAAGTATGGCAAAATGGCGACTTTATCTATGGCAAAGTGTATAGTTAAGCAGTGTCAAATGTACCCATACTGTGCACCCCTGATCACTATCCATCTGCAGGTCATCCTGTACTGTTGAAGCAGTCCCTTATTCATCCTGCCACCCACACCTAAAACAATATTCTGTTTCATATCTTTGAATTCGACTGTACTAGGTATTGCAGACCTGTAAAATCATACATGTCATGTGGTGACTGTCTTTGTTAATCCTGAGATTCAGGAGAGACAAAAACAGTTTCACCGTTTGAGTCAATTTGCAACATGGTTCTAATTAAGTCCTGACCAGGATGGGCTTTAGTTAGGACCACTTCCTGCAACTCCCAGAAGAGCGACCTTGAGACACTTTTTGGATGTACTTATAAGGACAAACCCATAGGCCACCATATTTTCCCTTGAGGCTTTGCTATTTTTCTTTTTTTTAAAATTTACTTAATACTTAATAATAATTCTTTGGTTTCCGGGCAAACATCCCCCTCTGCCCTCCCCTTCCTTATGGGTGTTCCCCTCCCCATCCTCCCCCCATTGCCGCCCTCCCCCCACGAGTCTAGTTCACTGGGGGTTCAGTCTTAGCAGGACCCAGGGCTTCCCCTTTCACTGGTGCTCTTACTAGGATATTCATTGCTACCTATGAGGTCAGAGTCCAGGGTCAGTCCATGTATAGTCTTTAGGTAGTGGCTTAGTCCCTGGAAGCTCTGGTTGCTTGGCATTGTTGTACATATGGGGTCTCGAGCCCCTTCAAGCTCTTCCAGTTCTTTCTCTGATTCCTTCAACGGGGATCCTATTCTCAGTTCAGTGGTTTGCTGCTGGCATTCGCCTCTGTATTTGCTGTATTCTGCTATTTTTCAAGAACTACAACTCCCAGAATTCTAGGAAGCTGCCTGGTCCTTGGGCAGGTGGAGTTTACAGGTTAACTTTGGGATTTACAACTTATTTCACTTAACATATGCTTTCAATTTTCATGCATATCGGAATGTATAAAAGTTTTTATCATAAACCCGAGGATCCCTGTCCGCAGCAGCTCTCTGCTCCCAAACCCCATGGGAGAGAGACCTCACCGCATGGACAGGTGGGCACTCCTGAGACTGCAGAGCAGAAGAGACCACCAACACTGCCCACCCCTGCTCACATCCCTAGCCAAAGAGGGTACTGTATACGGCCTCTGGGTTCCCGTAGAGGAGGGCCCAGGGGCAGCAGGTCCACTGTGTCTGAGACACCGCCAGTATCTGAAGGGACCAACTGGATAAACAGTTCTCTGCACCCAAATCCCGTGGGAGGGAGAGCTAAACCTACAGAGAGGCAGACATGCCTGGGAAACCAGAAGAGACTGCAGTCTGCACACATCTCTGACGCCAGAGGAAAACACCAAATGCTATCTGGAACCCTGGTGCACGGAGGCTCCCGGAAAGGGCAGCGCACATCTTTCTGGTTGCTGCCGCTGTGGAGAGCTCGTAGGCAGCGCCCCACAAGCAAACTTGAGCCTCGGGACCACAGGTAAGACCAACTTTTCTGCTGCAAATGACCTGCCTGGTGAACACCAGACACAGGCCCACAGGAACAGCTGAAGGCCTGTAGATAGGAAAAACTACACGCCCGAAAGCAGAACACTCTGTCCCCATAACTGGCTGAAAGAAAACAGGAAAACAGGTCTACAGCACTCCTGACACACAGGCTTATAGGACAGTCTAGCCACTGTCAGAAATAGCAGAACAAAGTAACACTAGAGATAATCTGATGGCGAGAGGCAAGCGCAGGAACACAAGCAACAGAAACCAAGACTACATGGCATCATCAGAGCCCAATTCTCCCACCAAAACAAACATGGAATATCCAAACACCTGAAAAGCGAGATCTAGATTTAAAATCACATTTGATCATGATGCTGGAGGACTTCAAGAAAGACATGAAGAACTCCCTTAGAGAAACACAGGAAAACATTAATAAACAAGTAGAAGCCTACAGAGAGGAATCGCAAAAATCCCTGAAAGAATTCCAGGAAAACACAATCAAACAGTTGAAGGAATTAAAAATGGAAATAGAAGCAATCAAGAAAGAACACATGGAAACAACCCTGGATATAGAAAACCAAAAGAAGAGACAAGGAGCTGTAGATACGAGCTTCACCAACAGAATACAAGAGATGGAAGAGAGAATCTCAGGAACAGAAGATTCCATAGAAATCATCGACTCAACTGTCAAAGATAATGTAAAGCAGAAAAGGCTACTGGTCCAAAACACACAGGAAATCCAGGACTCAATGAGAAGATCAAACCTAAGGATATAGGTATATTGAGACTCCCTGTTCAAAGGACCAGTAAATATCTTCAACAAAATCATAGAAGAAAACTTCCCTAACCTAAAGAAAGTAATACCCATAAGCATACAAGAAGCCTACAGAACTTCAAATAGATTGGACCAGAAAAGAAACACCTCCCGTCACATAATAGTCAAAACACCAAACGCACAAAATAAAGAAAGAATATTAAAAGCAGTAAGGGTAAAAGGTCAAGTAACATATAAAGGCAGACCTATCAGAATCACACCAGACTTTTCGCCAGAAACTATGAAAGCCAGAAGACCCTGGACAGATGTCATACAGACCCTAAGAGAACACAAATGCCAGCCAAGGTTACTCTATCCTGCAAAACTCTCAATTAACATAGATGGAGAAACCAAGATATTCCATGACAAAACCAAATTTACACAATATCTTTCTACAAATCCAGCACTACAAAGGATAACAAATGGTAAAGCCCAACATAAGGAGGCAAGCTATACCCTAGAAGAAGCAAGAAACTAATCGTCTTGGGAACAAAATAAGGAGAAGAAAAGCACACAAACATAACCTCATATCCAAATATGAATATAACAGGAAGCAATAATCACTATTCCTTAATATCTCTCAACATCAATGGCCTCAACTCCCCAATAAAAAGACAAAGATTAACAAACTTGATATATGCAACGAGGACCCTGCATTCTGCTGCCTACAGGAAACACACCTCAGAGACAAAGACAGACATTACCTCAGCGTGAAAGGCTGGAAAACAACTTTCCAAGCAAATGGTCGGAAGAAACAAGCTGGAGTAGCCATTCTAATATCAAATAAAATCAATTTTCAACTAAAAGTCATCAAAAAAGATAAGGAAGGACACTTCATATTCATAAAAGGAAAAATCCACCAAGATGAACTCTCAATCCTAAATATCTATGCCCCAAATACAAGGGCACCTACATACGTAAAAGAAACCTTACTAAAGCTCAAAACACACATTGCACCTCATACAATAATAGTGGGAGATTTCAACACCCCACTCTCATCAATGGACAGATCATGGAAACAGAAATTAAACAGAGACGTAGACAGACTAAGAGAAGTCATGAGCCGAATGGACTTAGCAGATATTTATAGAACATTCTATCCTAAAGCAAAAGGATATACCTTCTTCTCAGATCCTCATGGTACTTTCTCCAAAATTGATCATATAATTTGTCAAAAAACGGGCCTCAACAGGTACAGAAAGATACAAATAATCCTATGCGTGCTATTGGACCACCACGGCCTAAAACTGGTCTTCAATAACAATAAGGGAAGAATGCCCACATATATGTGGAAATTGAACAATGCTCTACTCAATGATAACCTAGTCAAGGAAGAAATAAAGAAAGAAATTAAAAACTTTTTAGAATTTAATGAAAATGAAGGTACAACATACCCAAACTTATGGGACACAATGAAAGCTGTGCTAAGAGGAAAACTCATAGCGCTGAGTGCCTGCAGACAGAAACAGGAAAGAGCATATGTCAGCAGTTGACACCATACCTAAAATCTCTAGAACAAAAAGAAGCAAATACACCCAGGAGGAGTAGAAGGCAGGAAATAATCAAACTCAGAGCTGAAATCAACCAAGTAGAAACAAAAAGGACCATAGAAAGAATCAACAGAACCAAAAGTTGGTTCCTTGAGGAAATCAAAGAGATAGATAAACCCTTAGCCAGACTAATGAGAGGACACAGAGAGTGTGTCCAAATTAACAAAATCAGAAATGAAAAGGGAGACATAACTACAGATTCAGAGGAAAATCAAAAAAATCATCAGATCTTACTATAAAAACCTATATTCAACAAAACTTGAAAATCTTCAGGAAATGGACAATTTCCTAGACAGATACCAGGTACCGAAGTTAAATCAGGAAGAGATAAACCAGTTAAACAACCCCATAACTCCTAAGGAAATAGAAGCAGTCATTAAAGGTCTCCCAACCAAAAAGAGCCCAGGTCCAGACGGGTTTAGTGCAGAATTGTATCAGACCTTCATAGAAGACCTCATACCAATTTTATCCAAACTATTCCACAAAATTGAAACAGATGGAGCACTACCGAATTCCTTCTATGAAGGCACAATTACTCTTATACCTAAACCACACAAAGACCCAACAAAGAAAGAGAACTTCAGACCAATTTCCCTTATGAATATCGACGCAAAAATACTCAATAAAATTCTGGCAAACCGAATCCAAGGGCACATAAAAACAATGATCCACCATGATCAAGTAGGCTTCATCCCAGGCATGCAGGGATGGTTTAATATACGGAAAACCATCAACGTGATCCATTATATAAACAAACTGAAAGAACAAAACCACATGATCATTTCATTAGATGCTGAGAAAGCATTTGACAAAATTCAACACCCCTTCATGATAAAAGTCCTGGAAAGAATAGGAATTCAAGGCCCATACCTAAACATAGTAAAAGCCATATACAGCAAACCAGTTGCTAACATTAAACTAAATGGAGAGAAACTTGAAGCAATCCCACTAAAATCAGGGTCTAGGCAAGGCTGCCCACTCTGTCCCTACTTACTCAATATAGTTCTTGAAGTTCTAGTCAGAGCAATCAGACAACAAAAGGAGGTCAAGGGGATACAGATCAGAAAAGAAGAAGTCAAAATATCACTATTTGCAGATGATATGATAGTATATTTAAGTGATCCCAAAAGTTCCACCAGAGAACTACTAAAGCTGATAAACAACTTCAGCAAAGTGGCTGGGTATAAAATTAACTCAAATATATCAGTAGCCTTCCTCTACACAAAAGAGAAACAAGCTGAGAAAGAAATTAGGGAAACGACACCCTTCATAATAGACCCAAATAATATAAAGTACCTCGGTGTGACTTTAACCAAGCAAGTAAAAGATTTGTACAATAAGAACTTCAAGACTCTGAAGAAAGAAATTGAAGAAGACCTCAGAAGACAGAAAGATCTCCCATGCTCATGGATTGGCAGGATTAATATAGTAAAAATGGCCATTTTACCAAAAGCGATCTACAGATTCAATGCAATCCCCATCAAAATACCAATCCAATTCTTCAAAGAGTTAGACAGAACAATTTGCAAATTCATCTGGAATAACAAAAAACCCAGGATAGCTAAAACTATCCTCAACAATAAAAGGACGTCAGGGGGAATCACTATCCCTGAACTCAAGCAGTATTACAGAGCAATAGTGATAAAAACTGCATGGTATTGGCACAGAGACAGACAGATAGACCAATGGAACAGAATTGAAGACCCAGAAATTAACCCACACACCTATGGGCACTTGATTTTTGACAAAGGAGCCAAAATCATCAAATGGAAAAAAGATAGCATTTTCAGCAAATGGTGCTGGTTCAACTGGAGGTCAACATGTAGAAGAATGCAGATCGATCCATGCTTATCACCCTGTACAAAGCTTAAGTCCAAGTGGATCAAGGACCTCCACATCAAACCAGACACACTCAGACTAATAGAATAAAAACTAGGGAAGCATCTGGAACACATGGGCACTGGAAAAAATTTCCTAAACAAAACACCAATGGCTTATGCTCTAAGATCAAGAATCGACAAATCGGATCTCATAAAACTGCAAAGCTTCTATAAGGCAAAGGACACTGTGGGTAGGACAAAACGGCAACCAACAGATTGGGAAAAGATCTTTACCAATCCTACAACAGATAGAGGTCTTATATCCAAAGTATACAAAGAACTCAAGAAGTTATACCGCAGGGAGACAAATAACCCTATTCAAAATGGGGTTCAGAGCTAAACAAACAATTCACAGCTGAGGAATGCCAAATGGCTGAGAAACACCTAAAGAAATGTTCAACATCTTTAGTCATAAGGGAAATGCAAATCAAAACAACCCTGAGATTTCACCTCACACCAGTGAGAATGGCTAAGATCAAAAACTCAGGTGACAGCAGATGCTGGCGAGGATGTGGAGAAAGAGGAACACTCCTCCATTGTTGGTGGGATTGCAGACTGGTAAAACCATTCTGGAAATCAGTCTGGAGGTTCCTCAGAAAATTGGACATTGAACTGCCTGAGGATCCAGCTATACCTCTCTTGGGCATATACCCAAAAGATGCCTCAACATATAAAAGAGACACGTGCTCAACTATGTTCATCGCAGCCTTATTTATAATAGCCAGAAACTGGAAAGAACCCAGATGCCCTTCAACAGAGGAATGGATACAGAAAATGCGGTACATCTACACAATGGAATATTACTCAGCTATCAAAAACAATGAGTTCATGAAATTCGTAGGCAAATGGTCGGAACTGGAAAATATCATCCTGAGTGAGGTAACCCAATCACATAAAAACACACATGGTATGCACTCGTTGATAAGTGGCTATTAGCCCAAATGCTTGAATTACCCTAGATGCCTAGAACAAATGAAACTCAAGACGGATGATCAAAATGTGAATGCTTCACTCCTTCTTTAATAGGGGAAAAAGAATACCCGTGGCAGGGAACAGAGGCAAAGATTAAAACAGACACAGTAGGGGCTGGGGATTTAGCTCAGTTGTAGAGCGCTTACCTAGGAAGAGCAAGGCCCTGGGTTCGGTCCCCAGCTCCGAAAAAAAGAACCGGAAAAAAAAACAGACACAGAAGGAACACCCATTCAGAGCCTGCCCCACATGTGGCCCACACATATACAGCCATCCAATTAGACAAGATGGATGAAGCAAAGAAGTGCAGGCCGACAGGAGCCGATGTAGATCGCTCCTGAGAGACACAGCCAGAATACAGCAAATACAGACATGAATGCCAGCAGCAAACCACTGAACTGAGAATAGGACCCCCGTTGAAGGAATCAGAGAAAGAACTGGAAGAGCTTGAAGGAGCTCGAGACCCCATATGAACAACAATGCCAAGCAACCAGAGCTTCCAGGGACTAAGCCACTACCTAAAGACTATACATGGACTGACCCTGGACTCTGACCTCATAGGTAGCAATGAATATCCTAGTAAGAGCACCAGTGGAAGGGGAAGCCCTTGGTGTGCTAAGACTGAACCCCCATTGAACGTGATTGTTGGGGGAAGGGCGGCAATGGGGGGAGGGTGGGAAGGGGGACAGCCATAAAGAAGGGGAGGGGGAGGGATTAGGGGGATGTTTGCCCGGAAACCGGGAAAGGGAATAACACTCGAAATGTAAATAAGAAATACTCAAGTTAATAAAAAAAAATACAAGCCTTCTTCTTCCCTGTAGGTCAGGGGACTGGGCTTCTCCTACTCTACTTAATAAGTTACCTGTCAGCCCCCCGGGATCTGACTAGATGGCTAAAGACTGCGGGAAGCCCTGTCTTGCATTGGATAAAACTGTCTACTGCATAGAAAGAATAAAAAACAAAACTTATGCTTAATTGATCTTTCTTCTCATTCCAACCTGTGCAGCCTCCAAGTTATTTGAATGAAAGATTATAAGTAGCCTGGATTGTGCTTTCTGATTCATTTGTTCTGTTCATTGTAACCTATGCCACAGAGTACAATGTCCATATGAGGGTCACCACCAATAGTATACTGCTCTTGCCACAAGTGCCCTCCACCATCTTTCCATTAACTCAAGTTAATAAAACAAATTAAAAAAAGTTTTTATCATAAAGTTAAATGATATTCAATAGTTTATATGTCTCTTTCTACCTTTTTACGTCTTAAGCGCTCTGCTGTAACTATCTGAGACTTAGCTTTCAACTCTTTCATACACACACACACACACACACACACACACACACACACACACACACATTCAATAAAATTGAAATTCTGTGTTTAATTTTGTTCTGCTTTTTGGTTGTTTGAGACAAAGTTTGTCTATATAGCCTCCGCTATCCTGGTACTCACTATAAATGAGGCTGGTCTTGAATTCATGGTTTTGAACTCTGCCTGCCTTCACCTCCAAAGTGTTGAGACTTAAAATATATGCCACCACACCGGGCCTGTCCTGTATATAATTTTTTTGAGAACAGCTGTCACATTTTCCTACCAGCTTTGTATTTCAACCATCCTTACCAATTCTTGTTTTCTGTTTTTTTTTAATAATAGAGACACTAAGTGTATCATGTGAACTAAATTTTGATCTGATCTCTATATATACTTTTTATCAGGGTACTATGGACACTGGCCTTCTCACTAACATTTACTACAGAATACACATGGTTTTCTTCCAGAGAAGTGAATCCATATATATGTATGTATATCCATATATATATATATATATATATACACACACACACACATATATATATATACACATGTATATGTCCATATACACACACATATATATTCCTTTGTTTTAATTATTTATCTGAATATATACTTTTGATAATTATGTTTTTACTTTTCACTGTGAATTTATTCAACTCCCTCTGTGGTTTTATTATCTTCATTTGTAGAATTTAGATTTTTCAGAATGTTATATCTCAGAATATATTTGAAGAGAATTATTCTGCTTCATGGGAGGGATTTCCTCTGAGACTAGATCCAATATGCTTTGGCTTTCTTTTTTGTTTGTTTTGCTTTTGTACATCTTTCTATAAATGTTTGGTTTTGCTTATATTTAGTGTCCAATGTAGGCAGCGCTAACATGCCTTCTCTTTTCACAGGAGAAGAGCTTTCCTCTCAGCCTCTCTAAGCTTACTTTTCTTCCTCTCTCAGATGAACTTTGAGGGATACATTTAGATGTTGGTCTCTTTCTTCTTTACTTTTTTGTGTAGTCTGAAGGAATTGTATTCTGAAGTGGGATTTGTCATTTGAATTTTTGACCCATGGGGAAGCCTGACCTTCTCACTTGACCTCCAAGGAGAGGCAAGTTATGCACATCTTTTTTTCAAGGGAATAGTTAGATCTGGAAGCTAAAACAACCTGACATTTCCACTTTCTGTGAGTTCAGAAGACTTACAACAGATTAAGAGAGAGCCATACTTATCTTTAGAGTGCTGACCTCCTGGTTTGCTTTCCTGAGATCTGCAATCCCATTTAGGGATGAATTGAGGAGAAGTTGGAACAAGAGAAAATTTGGCACAAGGATAACCACTAGTTGAAAAGTACAGAATCTACCCTCAAGATACTGTATAGAGAGAGGCTTCAGGAGCTGCTGGCTGGGGGTTCTGCTTCATGAAGGATGAAGTGCGGTTAAGCCATACTGCTGGTGCTTCCTCTGCTTTTTTTCCAGCACATCATTTTATTTATTTATTTGTCTTCAGTATAAAAAGTATAGCTTTTAAGCGGTCTCTTTATTCTATATTTCTTTTCCTATTGAATATTTTTTATTTATTCAAAGGTTATTCCCTTTCGTGATTTCCCCTCCAGAAACCTGCTATTTCCCCCTACTTTTATGAGGGTGCTCCCACACCCACCCACCCACTCCTTTTCACCTCTCAGCACTGACATTCCCGTACACTGGGGTATCAAGCCTTGACAGAACCAAGGGCCTCTCCTCCTATTACTGCCTGACAAGGCCATCCTGGGCAACATATGTGGCTGGGGCAAGAAGTCAATCCCTGTGTACTCTTGGGATGATGGGTTAGTTCCTGGGAGCTCTGGTTGGTTGATATTGTTGTTCTTCTTATGGGGTTGCAAACCCCTTCAGTTCCTTCAGTTTTTTTTCTAACTCCTCGGTTGGGGACCTATCAACGAGGGTGCAGAGGGTACCTGGAAAAGAATGGGGGACAGATAGGCAAAGAAGAACCCCAAGACAAGAGTCTGCTCAAAGTGGCAATTTTATTTTTTCCCAAGGCTGAATTTATACCATAACAGGGGTAACAGAGGCGGGGGTGGGAAACATTTACACAGGCTAAAGATACAGTATTCATGTGGTCAGCTGATGTCAACAGGATGTTGGTTTTTCAGAAAGGTTACAGGTCATCACATTGGGCATCTTGACGTCAGATGTATTTCTCGGTGAGGTCAGAACTTTATCATATCACTATTCATCCTGACCACCAGATTTGTATTAGTCTTCTGCAGCTGGCTGGGGATTTTCCACAAACCCAGTCATACTTAACGCTAACCATAATATTAACATCAATAATGGAGGGTTTCAAGGGCATCACTCCCAACAGGGACCCTGTTCTCAGTTTAATGGTTGGCTACAAGCATTTGCCCCTGTATTTGTCAGGCTCTGGCAGAACCTCTCTGGAGAGAGCTATATCAGGCTCCTATCAGCATGCACTTCTTGGCATCAGCAATAAGGTCTGGGTTTGGTGTATGTATATGGGATGAATCCCCAGATGGGGCAGTCTCTCTGGATGGCCTTTCCTTCAGTCTTTGCTCCACACTTTGTCTCCATATTTCCTCCTGTGAGTATTTTTGTTCCCCTTCTAAGAAGGAGTGAAGCCACCCACTTTTTCATTTTCTCACATTATCTTCCTTTGCTCCTCAGTCCCTCTGCTCATCCAATTCTGCCTCTTCATAGGTCCATCCCTCCAGAACTTTGCACACTGTAGTAGGCAATGAGGAAATAGAGCTCTTCAACACCATTGTATCATTTTACGTCTAAGTCATAATGTATGCACTTCTACTAAGCTTTCATTTTAAATATCATCATGGGGGCATATGCCCTGGCCTACTTTTGGAGATCAGAGGACAACATCATGAGGTTGGTTCTCTTAGTCCCCTTTCCATGGGGTCCAAGGATCTAACTCAAACTGTCAGGCGGACAAGCAGGTGCCTTACAGTCCCAGCCACTTAGCTCTTCCTTTCACCAGTTATTTGCCCATGTGTCAGGTCTTGTCTTAGTATCTCTCTGACATGATTTGAGATGATAGGCTATAGATGACTTATAAATAAATAAGAAAATAAGGAATATTTTAGACTCACATACTGTTCAGGTAGAACCCATTTAATAAAACTAAAATATTACTAATACCAATGGTCCCTGAAATTTCCAGTCTACAAGGAATAAGTGTTGCAAATATTTTCTGAAGTGTGAAAAACATAATCATACTTTTCCTGGCTGAGCGTTCAAACAGTTTTTTTCTCTGTATCTGACACATGAGTTATTGACATCTCTTGTTGTCATAAATAAATAACTAAACTTTAGGCATGCTGAGAAAGGTCCCAGAGCCCTTGAAATTCATAGATAACTATGGGAAAGTGAATAATCATAGGTCTCACGTGGCCTTCCTTACTGGCCTTGGCTAGAGCTGGCCAGATTGGTGCCCATCAGATCCTGCCTTTAGAGTGGCTTCCAGAATTCCTTTTCACAGCTTTGCTGGACCTCAGCTTGCAACAAGTCTCTCCTGGGTGACTTGGATCCACACGGCTGATATCTGCCAGCTCTCCCTTGATAATGGATTGTCCCAAGAACTCCAGTTTCATTCTGCTTACTTCCCTGCATGGAGTCCAAGATCAGGATGAGTTCAAGCCAGGAGGAAGGGCTGTGGATATTTAGCTATCTTTCTATCCTGTGTGCTGCTTGGGAATAATCAAAAGTAGCTCTGGGGACTGGGTCAAGGTTTTGTGGTCTGTCCAATACATTCATACTTATGCATCTAATGTTTATTTCTTTTATTGTGTAATTTTTTACTAAGCAGGTAACATTAACACAACCATAACTCTGAGTTTATGGTTCCTAGAAGATACTCATTTCTTCTTGGTATCATCAGTTAGCAAGTACCTATGAGAGGTAATGTTTTTAGGTAAATATTTATTTGGGGTTATAGAGGTGGAATAAGGTCTGAAATTTGGAGCTGTTCTACTCATCTAATCATCATTGTTGTAATAAAGTTATCTAATAAGTAGAATTGTAAACAAATTAATTTAAGCAATATATACAAACTACACAGTACAGTTTCTGCATATAGTGTGGGATTCATAATAAAAATAAGCCAAGATTTTGGGAAGTTACTATAATAGATACATGTACCTGTGTAGTTACTGATTACCAAGGTAATCAGTGTGACCTGTGCATGAATGTGGGGGTATTCTTAAAACGACTACATTGCCTTGTATCTTTCAGTGATTTGTAGAAAAATTGATAATATTATATGGGGAAAATATGCTATAGTACATGTTATAATATCTGATTGTGTTATATATCTATATTTAATGTATAAAATATAACATATACATGTATAAGTGAAAGTAAGCTTCATGTACTACATCACTTAAAATATTGTAGTTGTCTAGAGAAGCCCTGACTATAAAGCATCTTGCCAATATGATCTATTTATTTCTTCATCAACTCTATCAGGTAGAGTCCTCGTTATTTCTGCTATATAGATATATGATTAAGTGACTTATGTTTTCTGTGTTTCTGTTTCTGTCTTTGTCTGTATCTGTCTGTGTATTTGTCTGTCTCTGTCTCTCTTTCTCTCTTTCTCTTTGTCTCTGTCTCTCTGTCTCTGTGTGTGCGTGCGCACATGTGCACGTAAACACACCACACACACACACACACACACACACACACACACACACACACACACACACACACACACACACAGTGTTCTTTGAATCTGAACAGTTTCTTCCAGTAGCTTATGTTTTAAATGCTTGTTTCCTAATGGGCGTCATTATTTTGGGAGTAGGTAGAAAGTCTGGGCATTAGGGCCAGCTAAAGAAACGAGTTACTGACCATGTGCCTTTGAAGGCAACTCCTGGTTTCCAGTCCCCTCCTTGCTCTCTGTTTCCTGATGCTATGAGGGAATATCTGCCTCTTCCACACTGCTCTGTTGCACTGATTTTCTGCTTCATCAGGAGATCAGAATCAGCAGAACCAAAGAATATGGTCTCTGAACTGTGAGTCAAAACAAATCTTTTCCCTTGTGTCACAGTGGTGATTAAGCTTCCTAACACATCATTTGTGTGAGTGTTCTTAAAGGGTCTTCCCTGCATTCACAGAGCTTCAAAATGAAAAGTCAGTCTTTGTGCCCAAGTATGTAGGAGTCTAATACTAGTTATAATATTCTAAGTGCATTTTTCTTTTATTAGCTACTTATTTGCATAGAGGATTCTCTAGCTTGCCATTTATAGACTCCTCACCCCTTTAGTTTTGACATTCACTCTTACCCCAAGGGGTGCCTTCTTCAGCACATTATTCTCAGCAACTCGAAAAGGAAATTAACTACTGGTATCCTCATCTTAGAATTGGGGAACCAAGACTTAGGGGCATTGAATCACACAGTACTCAAGTAATCGAAGTTGAGCTGACCATGTGTTTGATTTCAAGTTTTTCCATCTTCCCACTACGGCATACTTAAATGGTCCCAATTAGTGTACCCACCAACTTGGAAACCTGTCATTCACATAGGCTGTAGGAAGCCAAGAAGGCTGAGGCTACCTCACCAGGCCTAGCTTCCTGGTCACACATGTTCTGGAGTCTAGTAAAAGAGGAAGAGGATCAACTAGTGAGCCAGAGGTGTGGGTCTCTAGGGACACCTACTTTGGACTGTCTGTTCCAGTTCAGTCTAAGAAGATCATTAAGCTGACAGGCTCACAGCTGGAGCAGTGGCCAGCCTGCCAGGGGCCTGATTGATGATATTCTAATACTGGGTGTTATTGTTTTAGCACTTCATCTGTTTCCCATTAGATGACCAATGGTGGAAATTTTCATCATTGTCTTTTGATTAACCTCAAATAAAGAGGAAGCTAGCAAACACCAAACACATTTGCAAGGACTCCAACCTCAATTGGGTACTATAGCATGATTTGGTTTGGGCAACTGGTATAATAAGGAATTCATAAGAAATGACATCTAACAGGAAACTAGGAGCAACAGTTGGGTTCTTCACAGCAGAGGATGTATGAATGGTTTTCCAGACTGCAGTTGCAGGCACGTTCTCCCCATTTTCATCCACTCCCCACAGATTCTATCCTATTGAAGAGAGAAATTGGCATTCTTTTTTCTTTTTGTTTCCATGTTATAGCGCTGAGGACTGATCTACGATCTCAGGCAGGTGATGGAAAGCACCCCACCCTAAACTTTCTCCTCCATCCTCTCTCTAATAGTTTTACTTTGAGACACTCTCTCATGAACTTGCTCACTCTCACCTTGCCCTCACTCTGAAGTTCACAGAGGGCATAAATCTGAGACCCATCTGCCTTCAACTCCCACATAGCTCTGGGCTTCTGCCACCAAACCTGGCTCTGTCAGTGTTCTTTTCGAGCTCCCCTTTGACCACCTAGCACAATGACATGCCACTAAAGAATTTACATTTTGTCAGCTTTGTTTCTATTATAGATTAAAAGTCTGCTGTCAGGGGTTGGGGATTTAGCTCAGTGGTAGAGCACTTGCCTAGGAAGCGCAAGGCCCTGGGTTCAGTCCCCAGCTCCGGAAAAAAGAACAAAAAACAAAAAAAAAGTCTGCTGTCCAGTTTCTCAGAGTTTGGCAGTTTCTGTCGTAGCTACTCATGCATTTCCTCTCTGATTTGTTTATTAGTTTAGTCTCTCTTCCCTAAATTTTCCTTCTATTTTTGCTTTTAATTTATTTTGGTATTAGGATTGCACCCCCATTGCACCCCAGCTTTCTTCTTGTTGTTGTTGTTTTGTTGCTTTGGCACACAAATATTTTATTGGTCAGATAATAGCCACCTTCACACATTTCATAATTTTAAAAGCACACAGACTGTTTTGTTCAAAGCCATTTCTTTCCAGTCTTTCTTTGACCCATAAAACATCACAGCAAAAACAACTTGTGGTGGAAGGCATTTATTTCAGCTTAAA
Organism: Rattus norvegicus; assembly: GCF_021556685.1. Lineage (NCBI taxonomy): Eukaryota > Metazoa > Chordata > Mammalia > Rodentia > Muridae > Rattus > Rattus norvegicus. The sequence goes on from NC_141538.1 coordinate 105,574,217, forward strand.
GTTCCACATCATAGTTCTTCACTGAGGGCAGTCGGCAGGAACCCAAACAGGGCAGGAACCTGGAGGCAGGAACTGATGCAGAGGCCATAAAGGGTCACTTCATATCGGCTTGCACCCTGTTGCTTCCCCATTCTGCTTTTTTACAGCACCTAGGACCTCCAGCTGAGGGGTGTCACCACACATAGTGAGCTGGGGCCTCCCATACCAATACTCAATCAAGAAAATCTACCATGGGCTTATCCTCAGGGCAATCTAGTGAGGGCATTTTCTTAATTGAAGTTCATTCTTTTCAAATTACTCTAGCTTGTGGCAAGTTGATATAAAACAATAATTGGGTGCATGATATGAAATTCACAAAGAATCAGGTACCATCATAACCCCATCCTTTAAATGGAAAGATGAACAGTGCACCATATGCATACAACCTTAACTTCCTCTTTAATTCTAGGCTGAAAAATTTTTCAGCACAAACTTCATTCCCACCTTTGACATTTGGATGCTGTTGGAAATGCTGGAAAGTCACTCACTAACTTAGTACGTGCTGATGCCCAAAGAGTGGCTCTGTCTATTGTGAGTCTGGCAGATTCTACATTTCATTTCCTCTCTGGAACTTTGTCTTCGGCTGGATATAGAGAAAAGAAATGAAGGCATGGAGGGGAAGAAGGCAGAGTATGGCAGCTGTTTTTGGACATCATCATGCTCAGGGAGGCTAATGAGGGACTGCTACCCTTCTACTATCCATTTTGGGAGTGCTCTGTGTAAAAGAGTGGTTTTGGTAAAAGAATCAGGCAGTGTATATTCAGTCTTCTTTCCCCAATTTTGAAAATAAAATTAACTGGTTATTTATCTTTTAAAAAAATACTTTATTTGAAACCAATACACAAAATTATCACACAGCTAATTGAAGGAGGCTATTCAAATGGGTATAAGCGTGAATCTGAAATTGAGGTGCCGTGGCTTCAGAGTGGCCATTACAACTGTGTAGAAGTCCTCTGAGGTGGAGAGAATGGGACACGGTAAGTGTTTGAGTACTGTCATTCTTACAATAAGCCGTTTACTTACACTTTTGCTGCTGGTATAAATTTTTGGTGGTGTGTGTGTGTGTGTGTGTGTGTGTGTGTGTGTGTGCATGTGTATATGTGTTTATCTGTATTTTGTTGAGTTGCTGGAAAAAGCTGAAAAGGGGACTCTGAACCTCAAGACATTTAAAATCCATCATTATTCCAGTCTTCATTTTTTAAATGTAGAGAGCCCATTATTTCAAAATATGGTCATGTTGATATCCTTGTAGATAGCCCGTCGTGTACATGATGGGAAAGAAAGGCCTATTCAGCTGGGACTGGTTTTCCAAAGCAGAGAGACGACTAATGAGGACTAGGTTTCAGGCAACAAAGTCCCTCATTGTCTGGCAAGCCTGCATTGACAGAAAGACTACATTGATGAAGCCATCTGATCTTTTAACCCATCCACCTTATGCAGAGAGGTCCTGTAAATTATAATGATCTAATAGCAGAGCTTGGAAACACCTGAATGGAAAAGCCATACAACCCTGAACGTCGATTGTGATTTCTGGGCCAAGGGGTCAGGTACTGTGGGATGCTCACCAGCTCCCCTGTCCCTCCTGAGAATTGCAGCAGATCACTTCAAGCCTATGCATTCAGCCCACTATGACTTCATTACCAGGGGACACTCCTCACATGTGGGATGGGAGGAGGAATACCTTTCTCTAGTCACAAGGATGTTGACAGAGCTGAGTCTTCGCTGCAAGAGAATGGCGTGTGGACAAATCCTTGGCACTGGAACAGGGCTTGAGCTCCAACAGTTGAGCTGCTGAAGCTCAGGGAAGTCTTTCAGCCAAAACCACAGAGTCCTCAAAGCCTGCTTTACAAGCCCGATTTTAACAAAGCGTCAGGCTATGTTCATCTTCTGAACTGCCCGGCATGCTGGTGTTGTCCTGACAGGGCCTCGCAACAAGTGTTGCTGGGTATAGTTTAAACGGTGGGAGTGTGCATGTATGTCCACCTGCGTGGATGTGTGTGTGTGTGTGTGTGTGTGTGTGCACGGTTATGGGTGAATTTGTGTGTGTGTGTACCTGTGTGCATGTGTATTTGCATGTGTATGTGTATGTATATGGCTGTCAAAGTGTGGGAACAGCTGTGTGTGTGTGTGTGCACGCACATGCTCCTGTTCATATGTGTGTGTACCTGCACTTTCTCCCATTACTCTGTTACCTTTCAACAGAACTCAGAGACTCTGCTTCTCCACACTTTTAGTAGAGCAGTGTAGTAGAGAGGCAGGGCCAAATAAAAAATTGAGAATCTTATTTTTTTCCTTTTTTCTCTATTCCCTGCCCTCTTCCCACTTCCCTATGATCACAAGGTGACTGTTAATTTGTAAAAGTCATTAAGTGTTCTTAGGTTTGGTGGTTGTAACAGAAGGACCTGGAGAGTCTATCTGTTTGCAGTGGTGCCATCACATTGCAGCTCTCCCTTGGGAGGCAATGCTAATTAGCCCTTGCCAGAGTTAGCACTGATCTTGTGACTGACAACGGAAAGAAGACTATCACAGAAGTAATTTTTAATTGCAAGAAAATATGAATACTCCTATACGTGTGAGTGGATTCTAAATATACATGTTCTTGGGTACTTAGTTTGGTTGTCAACCTTGTGAGCTCTGTGTTTTGATTTTCCTGTATTTTATCCATTTTACTCTCCCCCATTACATGAAGAGTGTGTAGAGAGGAGAAAGAAAAAAATAAGCAGTAAGCAAAGCAAAACAAAAAAGCCAAAACCTGCCATGTGAACCAGCTCTGTATTTAAATTAGATACGTGAATTATTTTTGCAACTACCATTTTAGCAAAGGCATAATTTTCAAATGGCAGTTAATCTCCTCACTGACTCCCCGGAGACTGAGCCTACCATGACAGGATGCCAAGCAATCAGGCCAAGCGATCCTGTCTATGCTTTGAAGTGACCAGCTTCCTTTACGTTTCTTCTAGAATGTTTTCTGGTGTTATCTGCATTTCTCTGGTGAGAGGGTCTTAGTTGATGTGATAATATTCAGATGATTCTCAACAAGCTCTCATAAGTTAGGGCATTGTATGGGAACAACCAACCTCAAATCTTGCTTTTGAATCAATGTAAATATTGTATTAACCACATGTATCCTTCTGGGAAAGACTACATAGTCTTCTTTTCTGAATTTCAAAGTGCTGTAGGACCCAGTAAACTACCATATGTTGTTATATGTTAGATCATAGATAGCTGGAGAGCTATATCTTTGTCATTTGCCTCATTGTGTGCTCAATGTTGTTCATGATGCTACTTCATTTTATTAGTTTCATTTCTATAGTTTTGATAAATGTCCTGACCAGAAGCAACTGAGGAAGGAAGGGTTATTTGCATTGGAGATCCTGATCTCAGTCCATTAGCAAGGAAAGCCAGGACAAGAACTCAAGACAAATAAGTGGGACAAGAACTGACCATGGTGGAACCTGGCCTTGACTAGCTCCCTTTGATTAGCTCAGCTTGTTTTCTTATACCAACCAGAACTACTTGCCCACGAGTGGCACTGCCAATAGTGTGTTGGGTCATTCCACATCAATCACTAACCAAGAAAAATGTCCCCACAGACAGTGCCCTTACAGGCAATTGGATGAAGGTAGTCCTTCAGTTAAGATTCCTTCTTTCTAAATGACTTTATCTTGGCTTGAGTTCACACACACACACACACACACACACACACACACACACACACACACACAAAATCACTAATAATCAGTACATCTATTTCCCCATAAGAAGAATACATCTTCTAGACCATACACATATGTCCCAATGTAACAATACAGGAAAAGTAGGATTAAAGAAAAAATGAACACAAATAAAAGTTATTTGTGCCTTGGAAAGAAAACAAATATATATTATGAACCAGAATGATAAACTTTTTCTAAGGATTTGTTTTTTTGAAAAACAAATCTTGAGACAGTAAAGTACTTCCACCTCATTAGATGTGGTAGGTAGCCTTGTAGGAGAAAGGATGATCAGGCAGCCATAGGTGGAAGATGTCAGCATATTCTCAAAAGTCAAGTGGTATTGGTCATCTCCTCATGTCCCTCAGGATCTCCAAGCAAGTGTAGGGACATTATTATCAGATGTAGCAAGGCCATAGAATTCAGGATACAATTTCTATATAAAAATTCACAAGTGCATATATTCTCAAGTCAATCCCCTAACACTTTGAAGGGCCAGACTCTGTGTGCCTAGCAACAATTCTATTTTTTTGTGTGTTTTATCCTTCGCCTCAACTTCCTTGCTAGGCTTTAGGGAATCAGCAGGTCTTACCACCAATTGGATTGCAGAACTCCTTGGCTTGCTGTGAGGCCTGCTATCATCAGGTATGTAAAAACTTGCCCAATGTAGTCAGAAGTTAAAATCAAACCATCATAAACCTGCAGGACTTATGACCCCAAAAGTCTTAAGGGACTTTTCCTGGACCAGATCTCAGTGGAACGTTGCCCAAAACCCCAAATGGGAAATATATACGAACTGATTCCATGCAGTGTGAAGGCTGAGGTGGGAGTGGAGTGCTTTTATAGTATGATACAATGATAGATTAGCACACATTTAATCCTAGACTAGGGCTTTAGAGTCCCAGGTCTTCCCCAGGCCTTCCCCCCTCTTTGTAAATGTTAATAGTGTGGAGTGCTGGGCTTAGTGGTGATGGGCATTTTTCTTCTGTGACACAATTGTTCTATGTTTAAGCCAATTAGAAAGTCATTCCATAAAGAAAGGAATTGCCAATAGGACTTTAGTATAGATTTAATACACTATAGCATTGTAGGCTCAGGGAAATAAACGGATATTGTGGTTAAATAGTTATTTAGTGACAAAAATAATCACATTTTAAAGGTAGTTAGATAGATGTCATTGACTTTATGAAAGCCTGCTCGCACACAACCTTGTAAAAGAAATGAGTCACGGAATACTAATTGTGTAACAGACTTTGCTGTTGTTGTCTTTAGCCTTTCCACAAAGGAGGAGGCTTCTGGTTAATTTAATATAGATTTAGGTTGCCAATATCCAATGTGTCAGCTCCTTAGGAACCTTGGTTCCTGGGAAAACAAGTCACCATTATGTAAAATTATTGGAAGAGATACATGGAAGAGTTGTCGAGCCACAGTTAAAAAAAAAAAGAGAGAAGTTCTTGGCCACAGATTATGGATGATATAGGAATTACAGGTTGTCTTAAAAACAGGTAAGAAAAACAGACCTGTGCACCTGAGTCACTGGTGTGGGGTCCAGCATGTATCTTTGGAATAGAAGTAATTCTCCACTCGTCTTGGACAGAAAATGCAGGCGATAACTAAGCTTTAGGGTTTAGCCAACCTTTTAGTTTCTATATGCCATAACAGTTGAAGTAACAAAGAAACCAACCAACTACCTAATCACAAATTCCAAGGAGTATCAGAACCCTTCTGGACAAAGACCTTGTCTTGATCATGTTCTTTGTAGATTGATGTCTCTAATACGCCCCTTCCTCTCTCACCTTGACTTTTTTTTTTTATTAACTTGAGTATTTCTTATATACATTTCAAGTGTTATTCCCTTTCCCGGTTTCCGGGCAAACATCCCCCTCCCCCCTCCCCTTCCTTATGGGTGTTCCCCTCCCAACCCTCCCCCCATTGCCGCCCTCCCCCCAACAGTCTAGTTCACTGGGGGTTCAGTCTTAGTAGGACCCAGGGCTTCCCCTTCCACTGGTGCTCTTACTAGGATATTCATTGCTACCTATGGGGTCAGAGTCCAGGGTCAGTCCATGTATAGTCTTTAGGTAGTGGCTTAGTCCCTGGAAGCTCTGGTTGCTTGACATTGTTGTACTTTTGGGGTCTCGAGCCCCTTCAAGCTCTTCCAGTTCTTTCTCTGATTCCTTCAACAGGGGACCTATTCTCAGTTCAGTGGTTTGCTGCTGGCATTCACCTCTGTATTTGCTGTATTCTGGCTGTGTCTCTCAGGAGCGATCTACATCCGGCTCCTGTCGGTCTGCACTTCTTTGCTTCATCCATCTTGTCTAATTGGGTGGCTGTATATGTATGGGCCACATGTGGGGCAGGCTCTGAATGGGTGTTCGTTCAGTCTCTGTTTTAATCTTTGCCTCTCCCTTCCCTGCCAAGGGTGTTCTTTTTCCTCATTTAAAGAAGGAGTGAAGCATTCACATTTTGTTCATCCGTCTTGAGTTTCGTTTGTTCTAGGGATCTAGGGTAATTCAAGCATTTGGGCTAATAGCCACTTATCAATGAGTGCATACCATGTATGTCTTTCTGTGATTGACTTTTAAGTTGACTTTTCAGAAGATCTAAGCACCAGTTGTTTTAGTTGACAACTTCAATGCCTATCCTCACTCTAAGGGAAAAGAAGTAAATACAACTCTAACACAGAAGGAGGTTGGCTGCTAACAGACCTGCAAGCTACCTGACTTTTTTTTCTGAAGGGTTTATTAAATCTGAAAGAAATGCTCTGGAAGTCTAGAAATTGGAAAGGATTCTAGGATTTGGAGCTGTGCTGTAGTTAGAGTGACAGTGGGAACTCAGAGTGCCATTTAGGGAGGAGTCCCAAGTTTCATCCACTGGGTGGGCCAGAGATCTCTATTTCCTTGGATTTCTTGGCCCTTTAAGGTTTAGGAAGTATTCATAAGAAACTCATGAATAATACACAGGTGCATGTGGTATATTTTATCACATTCCAAGAGGTTATTGGTTACAGTACTGAGGAATAGATTGTGTGTGTGTGTGTGTGTGTGTGTGTGTGTGTGTGTGTGTGTGTGTATAAAGAGTAAAAGGAAACTTTAGCAGAAATATTGATAAAATACACTCTGTCTTTTCTCCCCTTCTCCACTGAGGCACGCGTGCACATACACACACACACACACACACGCACACACACACACAGAGAGAGAGAGAGAGAGAGAGAGAGAGAGAGAGAGAGAGAAAGAGAGAGAGGGGGTGGGGGAGAGAGAGAGAGTTATTTGGTCCTTAAGTAAATTCACTAATAAACCCACTAAGATAAACAAAGATGGCTCCCTAACTCTCTGCCAAGGAATCCTACTGAGCAAGAGTTAAGTGTTTGTCTTCAATGAATTCCATTTTCTTTCATCCATAGTGAAGAGCTATCTTTTAATCAGTATTTTTTGAGCACCTGTTTAAGCCAAGCTCTTGTAGCCTTCTAAAGTCTCTCTTTCAGTAGACACACAAGGCCAGAGGCCATCTTCTGCTGAGCCACATTAGCCTGAGGCCTACAATCGCATAGCTCTAGGGCTTTGCTGCAAATCTATCTCTGTGGTGAATAGAACTACCATAGAACTGTGTAGAAAACATAAGTTTTCTCTTCAAGCTCTTTTCTTTTTCAACATTGTTTTTAAAAAATTCTTCTCTCATATTACTTCCCAACTATAGTTTCCCCTCACTCCTGTCCTTTAAGTATCTGCCCCCACCTTTCTTCTTCCTCACATCCACCCCCACCTCCTCTTCTCCTCAGAGAGAAGCAGACCTCTCAGGGTCTGCCAAACTCAGCATAACAAGCTACAATAAGTCCAGGCACATCCTTTCATATCAAAGGTCGATAAGGCAACCCAGTAAGAGGAAAAGGGTCCCAAATGCAGGAAAGAGAGACAACTCTCATTCCCACCTCTAGGATTACCAAGCTATACAACCATAACATACATGCAGAGAACCTAAGCCAGACTCCTATAGCCTCCCTGATCTTTGTGAATCCCCACGAGTCCCAGTCAGTTGATTCTATAGGCCTTGTCCTTGTGGTGTTCTTGACTGCTCTGGCTCCTCCAATCCTCATTTCCCCTTTTCCACCAGGTTCCCTGAGGTCTGCCTAATGTTTGATTGTGGGACTCTGCATCTGCTCGCATCAGTTGCTGGATGAAGCCACTCTGATCTTTCTGATGGTGATCAAGCTAGGTTTCAATTCCAGCATATCCTGGGACTTGATGTGAGACTCCTCTCTCTGTCCCCTCTGCCTAGGTGCAGTAACGCTGGGAGCCAAACATTCTTCTGTGAATGTATTCTACTCTCAACCAAATTTGGAACTGACCTCCCTTTGCAACAGACCAGCCTGGTTATGACACCGGTATAAGAGTACCAGAAGATAGATTTCATTTGTGCCAAGCACTCTCATTTTCACAGTGGTCATCTTTAATAGCCTGCTCTAGATTCCTTTGCCTCAGATTCTTCATGACTGGGGCTTTAACCTTAAATCTAGGCATGCAATTTTCCTTCTTGGTTCTATATATTCTCTTAGCCTTTTCTACAAAGGCAAATCAGCTTTGCCTCTTTTGGAATTCTCCATACAGTTCCACAATATCTACAGAGCCCTTTCTTGAATTCACACTAGGCTAATAGAGTTCTGATATTAAGGATGAGTATTCCACATTAATAACGGCTTTGTCTCTTGCTGTCCTTGGCATAGGCTCAGAGGTCTTCCTGTTCTGTGATTTCTCTCTGTCCTCTTCATGAATGACTGCATCCCAGCAGTCTGTGCACAGCTGACATCTTTTTATCGTTTTTAAGTTTTTTCACTTACGATTTATTTATTGCCTTTGCAACCTTCTATAAAGATCTTTTAAGAATCTTGCTCTGTGCTGATCAAAACATTAAGAAATGATCATAAATAGAAACATCACCTTGTAGACAACAAATTGAGGAATGTTGAGTCTAAGACATCTACGACAGCACCTCTGTTGGAAGAAGAAGTTAAAGTATCTTGCTTTTGGGGGTTTCACTTTGCTCATGATTTTGAAAACACATATGCTGAAAGTTTGTACATAGATGTCTGTATCCATCGTGAAAGTGAGGAGCTCCAACTAGGCTCACTGGAGTCTGAGTCACGGTGCTGTGCCAGCCTGTGATCCATAATTAGCACTCCTAATTGAGTCTTCATTCCAAAATGAATTCATGTGTGATGTGTACTCATGTGTAATCCTATGTATGAGGGCATCCAGTTTCTTTCCAAGGCATCTTATTCCCAAGTGCTGGTAACAATTTTGCTTGGCCTCTCTTTATTCAAGCATCTTTGTGTGTGTGTGTGTGTGTGTGTGTGTGTGTGTGCGCGCGCGCGCGCATGCGCATGCACGCGCGCGCGCATGCGCATGCACGCGCGCGCGCCTCAGTGGAGAAGGGGAGAAAAGATGGAGTGTATTTTATCAACATTTCTGCTAAAGTTTCCTTTTACTCTTTCTGAAGGCCTAGGTGCCCTGGTGAATTTTACTTTCTTGCTGGCCAGCATTACAAAACAAGAATTCCATACTCTATTCCTGGTTATGATCCTTGTTCAAATGATAAGAATTACCTTATTACTCAAAGAGTTTCCTTTCCCTTTCTCTTTAGATCATTCAGTCCCCATGGTAAAATGGAATGCACAACCCAGTGAGAACTGTGCTTCCACCCCAGGGCCTTCACAGAGTAGGAGCAGAGGGGCCTGGCAAGTGGTCAGCCCTTGGCTTGGGCTCTTTGCTGCACTCATGGACCTCACAAAAGAATACTAACATAAAATTCTACTAATTTTGTTAGACTTTGCCCTCTAACTTAACCCCAAAGATGCTAAGTCTTTACAATAAATGGTTACCTTGGAAACATGGGGAAACCCAGGATAAACCCAAAACATGAAATCATTGTTTAGAATGTCTCTGGCCTGCTCTTTCTGTTTCTCCATTAATACTGTTTTTGGACAGGCTCTCAGTCACTGAGGAGGAGGCCCAAAACTGCATGAATTTCATGAACAGATAGGAAGTCAAATTGTTTCAAAGAGGACTCAATGTCACATTTAGTTATTTGTGCTTAGAACAGTGCTTTTCAATCTGTGGGTTGCAACTGCTAGTGGTCAAATGACCCTTTCACAGTGGTCTCCTGAGACCACTGGAAAACAAAGATATCTACATTATGATTCATGACAGTAACCAAATTACTGTAATAAAGTAGTAATGGAAATAATTTTATGGTTGGAGGTCACCACAACATGAGGAACTGTATTAAAGGGACATGGCATTAGGAAGGTTGAGAACCACTGGCTTAGCACTTCATCGAACTGGTCTAGTTATCTTTAACTCCACATTATTATGTTTGAACATGAAATGCCCAAGTTTTAGAAATATTAAGAGGTAGGGTGCAGTTAGAGAAAGTAGACCAGTGGGTGTGTGTTGTGGGGGAAAGAGCAGTGTTATTTCTGGACTCCTGATTCTTCCTTGTTTCATTCTTCTTCCTGTCTATGGCTTGAATAGCTCTGTTCCACCACATTCCTCCTCCATGGTAGAATGAAGCTTTTGAAACCACGACCAAAAAGAAAGCTTTCTTCCTCTAAGCCGTTGATGCTGAGGGATGTATTTTGTCACAGCACCAACAAAAGGATTAAATAGCTATACTTAATTAATATAGTGCAAATCTTCATCTTTCCTGTGAACCCTTAGCTAGCTGCCAACTGTCTGACTTCTTTACTGAGAAAGGTGTCCTATGCACATTCATTAGAACATTTAGCTTCAGGTTTATTGTGTAATATGGCCTCACAAGAAGAACAATAAAACAACACATTGCTCTCATGAACATATCTGTGACAAACTTTCCCTATAATTTTATTTCTATCCCATTTATCTTTAAGATTTTTACTTTTCTTCAAGACATGCAGTTGACCTTATTTTCTCACTTATTATACAAGTCTACTTGATTGTACTTTATATCAATGACACTTAAGTTGATTATTGATCTGATTGATTGAATTGATGTCAACTCTCTTCTTGCTTGTTTTTAATTTTCAAAACCACCCTTCTTTCCTCTTCCATATTTTCTCCCCTTTTCAAATTAACCTTGAGTTTTTCATGAATTATTTTATGGCCACCATTGGCTAAAAAGCTTCTTAGCTTGGTTTTATTGATTTAATTTTGAGTGTTTTTCTAGATGTACAACTTTCCTTTTAAACTTTTTGCTTTCTACTTTAAAGTGATGAAACATCAATTTTCACAAAAAAAGAAGTTGACAATAACATGTTTTCATCTTATTGTTTGTATTTTGGCCATTGCTGCCATTGATGGTATAAAGCCAATACCAAGTGGCTCTTTAAAGATACATGTATTAAAATGACAAAATGCACTGTTACTAGAATAGCATTCTCTTTTAAGGAAAATAATAATTAAAACATTTTAAACACCCGTCCAAACACATACCATTGCTGATGTACTTTATGAAAAGCCAACCTCTGACCTGGATTATTTTCTTTGTCTTTGCACCTCCCTTTAACAAATCATATAGTGAAGATTGGCTAGAAATGTAATTTTTGTCTGAAATTTCTGAAAATGTCTTTTTTATCACATCAATTTTTTTAATTTACTGGATATAGATTAATAATTTTTGGCTTTTGTTTTCTTTTAACTAGTTCGTGCCTTGCTTTATAGATATTTTGTTGTCTTTTTTATTATTTGGGTTCACTAAATTCTGCATATATACAATCAAACTCAGAAAAATATATTGGTCATTACTTCTTCAATTTTTTTTTATTGGTTCAATCTCTTTTTCTTTTCTGAGACACATGTGTTATAGCATATCCTATTGCATGTATTGTATATTATATAATATGCCCTGTTGTTGAAAACTATTAAGATGTATTCATTTAAAATAATTTCTCACATTCCTGCTTCATTTGCGTAATTTATTTTGCTGTGCCTTCAATTTCATAACTTAATTTTGTTTGTCTAATTTTTCCCATTTTAGACATTATGGGTGTATCTTTTAATTCTACTTTGTAGCTGCACCTTTTGGCTCATTGTGTACAGTTTGTTAGAGAATTGGATGTAGTTCATTTAAGTCTTCTATTATACTTTCATCATATTTATTATTTTCTAGTCTTTTTAAAAAAATTTTATCTTGGTTATCGGTTGGATTTTCTTACATGATATTTGTAATATTTTTTGTTACATGCTAGACATTGGTATTATTTCATCTTCTCTGGATTTTATGTCACTCCTTAAAGAGTCCTGGTCTCTTTCCTTGGATTCTTAGTTCAGCTCAGTTGTTTATATTGGTCCTCCTGAGACCTTCAGAAGCATTTATTCAGATGATGCTTCAGTCCTCTACACTGGAGTGATCAATACCTTTTGTGAAGCTTCTACTAAAGTTTGGAAATGCTCATGACTCTGAGCTTCCCCTATCCAGTAGAGAAGACCTCTTAACCATGACTCAGGAAGACTCTCAGGCAGGCTTCAGACATGGATTTATCCCTCACTTTGGTGTCTTCACTTCCCTGTCTAGGGTGAGTAGATACTGTTTTCTGCCTCCCTAGGAATCCTGTCTCAGTGCAGCCTTCAGGCAGACAACAAGGACAGTAGGACTTGCCTCTTATTTCCCTCTCTCGGGAGTCAGCTGTCTGATGTGCTGCTTGGCCAGTGGATGGAAAGTGGCTTATTTTCCTCTCCAGGTTACTAGTTATCTTTTTGTGGCAGAGAAATGAACTATATGGTTTTGCAACTGCAATGAAGTCAGTCTCGACAGACAGCTTATTCAGGTGGGCCCAATCTAATGACAGATATCCTGTACAAGTGAAAACAGGAGAGTGGGAAGCCACTCAGAGAGGGAGATGTGCTGACAGAAGCTGACTTTGGAGTGCACCTTTCCAATAAGAGGATTTTCTACAACCTCTGGAAGCTGGACGAGGCACAAGACAGTTCTTTGCTGAAGTCTCCAGAGGGGCACAGCTTGTCAACACTAAGAATTCGCCCCTGTCAAACACATTGTAGGGTTTTAACCTCAAGATCTGTACGCAAATCAAATTTGTATTTCTTTAAATTATTAGATGTGTGAGGTTTTTGTCACAATAGCAATAGAAAATTAATACAAATTTTAAGAGAACATGGCCTCTGTGTTGACTATCTTCAATTCAGTGTTCTTTGTGTTCCTTTAGTGATTCTCAACTGCCATGCGCCACAGCCTTCCACTTCCTTCAATGTCCACTGTGACTGCTTTTCCTTCACTGTATTCATGTCACCTGCTATTATACCTGCAGCTTTGGAGTCAGTGTCAATAAGACCAATACAGGGCTATCAGCGTCAGCCTCTCCTTAAGCAAACACACACACACACACACACACACACACACACACACACACACACACACACGAAACTCACATGGTTGGGAGATTAATTATAATCCTTTTGAGTGTACATTAAAATCTCTCTATGTCCACTAAAATTAATCTTTCCTATTACTTTATAAATTATCAAGGATGCTCATATTTTATTTGTGTGTGAGGGAGTGTACCCAGCCCCACTGTGCTCATTGCTATCAGGAATTTTATAGCATGGTATGTTATGGTGGAGACTTCAGCTCACTTCAGTGAAGTATGGGTTAACTGTTGTGACTGCTAACCAGCATGAGAGAACTGAAGGAAGATGACAGAAACTTGGACCTTGGCTAGCCCATGATCCTATTCAGCATCAGTATTTAATCAATTCTCCCAAGAGCTTAGAGACATACGTAATTTGGAAGATGAGGACAGTGCTTTGAACTGTTTTAAACACTCCATCCTTCCAACAGCATTTCTCAGTCAATTCATGCTAATACTTCTGTTGAACGAAGAATTGAGGTAGGGGTGGAAGATTCACTTTTTAAAAACCTGATTTTATATCAACATTTAAACTCCTGGAATTTGGTGTTGATTTAGATAACCTTGCTAAATTCTGGCTTATTGTAAATGAAACAATCCACTAGAGAATGGGGAAAACTCGCCCCAACTGAGCACATGATCAGATTTTCTGTAAACCTGCAGTGGTTGGAATGAGTTGGAACAATACATACAAGCTAGACTACAGCTTCAGCAGCTACACAGCTGGTCAGCCAGGATGGGCAGCGTGTGGCCTGGGCTTGAGGCCTGTACTCAATGCACCTTCCTAAAACACAGGAGGAAGGTAGCCATCCTTGGAAATTTTTGAGCTGCATATGTCACTCTCACAGTTCCCCCTAATGGGACCCACACCTCTCTTCTGCCTTATCTGTAATGTACTCTATAAAGGGACACATCATCTGTTCCCCTACTATCCCTCTTGCTATGTTCTAGCAGAATTATGGTGAGCCTTGAAATTAGATTTTATGCTTAGCTTTTCCATATACTATAGGAATGCGAGTAAGATTTCTAACACTTTGTCAATTTTTGTTTCTTTACCTGCAACCTGTGTCGGGGGAGAAGCCAGACGTTTGCATCTTGGAAGTTCTCCTAGCCAGCCAGAAAAATGTTAGTTTTCTATAAAGGACTACCCAGGAATGGCATGGCTGTACCTTGGTTCAAGAGAGAAGGCCTCTCATATTGGCCTGAGTGCCACTCCATTCACACTCTATTCTCCCTCCAATTCCCTTGCCATTATGCTGGTGTGTCCCAAATTCTGTGCCTGTGTAAACAGTAGGGACTTCCTGTTGCCTATACTACTTACTGAAGCAGACATTTAGGTGATCACTATATAAATAAACATAATTAGCAATGACCCTCATAATGTGCACTAAACACCTTGTCCAACATTGTCTAGGCGTATTTCAAGTTTTGCATGTATTAACCTATTTAATTCTTACAATAGCCTGCTAATGCAGATTATAATTATGTCTTCTATTTTAAAACTGAGGAAAACAGGGGCTGAGTCACTTGTCAGTGAGGGAGCTGGGACACAAACCTGGGCAAGTCTGGCTAGGCACACTGTTCTTAGCTCTTCAGCTATAAACATCACACTCCTTCAAAGAAGATCTGGGTTTGTGATCAGCTTTTCCTAGGCCAGATGGTATACACAGCCTATAATTAAATGTTTATTATTTCTTTTTGCATAAGGAACACATGGAATAAAGTGTACCTAAGAGCTATTAATTCATTATAATAAAATAAAAGTCCTCTTTGACCATTATAACCTAAAGTGTTTGTTGCTTTTCCTGGGATAACTGTTATACCACTTTTGAGGATTGACCCTCCTGACTCTACTATATGCATTCACACATACCAATAGGCGGTCAATGAACTGCTGTGTTCTCTTCATATAATAGTATATACTTATAATCTTAATTGTACATGTCAGTCTTTTCTCTGACAATACACACTTAGGTGTATTTCAGGGTTGATATTCAGCTGGTACCCAGAGGTGTGGCCATGAATCATGTCATAAACACATTGTATCATTCTCTTTGCTCTCTCTCATTAGGTACAGGAAGCACAGTGCCTAGGACCCAATATTCATTGAGAATCTCACAATAATTTGACCTCTTAGAATTTGAAGAAAAATCAGTATAATCATGAGTACATAAAACGGAAGTCAGTTTGGTTTGCCTGTGTTTATACGAATAGTTACAACATAACACTTTATGAAAATATATATCTTGCAGTGCAAAATATCTGACTGCTGCCTGGGTCTTTACTTTTGTCTACCAAGTGTCAATCAAGGGCCTCCCCAAGGAGATGGCTCGTGAGTCTACTCCCTATGCTAAGGGTAGCACCTCTTGGAAACAATCTCCAACTTTTTAAAATTATAGGTGAGCTTTAAACTGTCACTCATACCCTTGTTTACTCTGAAGAGAAAATCTTGCTGCCTCATGCAGGGCTGTTTCTGAAGTAAGCAACAGAAATTGCCATTAGGGAGCTCATGTGTAGGCAGCCACCTGAAGTAGAGTGGCAGCTTGGCCAACTGGAGACCTCGAGAGCATTAGACACCCTGCCTGAAAACCACGTGGCCCCTCTCTTGCTCTGCCTGTTGGGTGACTGGGGTGGTGGCTCTCCCACTTCCCTCAGGCTGTCTATTTCTTCCTTTCTGTCTTTGGAGTATGCAGCCACTCATCTTTAGCGCTCTGCCATCAAAAAACTTGCCCCCTACCAGATTATTTTGTTTGCTTCATGTCAATTATTTTTCTTTGACTCTAAGAGTTTCTTTCTGTAAACTAGAGATCAGTCTATTCGTCTCGGCTTACATCATTTTTTTTTTAAATCATTCATTCAGTAAGTTAAGGTCAGAGGCCAAAGACATGGCAACAGAGGTGGGTGTCCTGAAACTTACACAGACACCCCCAAGATGTCACTGGTGGGTCTCCTGAAACTTACGCAGACACCCCCTAGATGCCATTGGCATCTGGTCCCCAGAATCCTCAGTCAACATGTCTGCTTATGTATAGAGCGTCACTGACACCTCTGTGTATTGTGTGGCAACCTTTATATCCTCTCCTCTAATACATTTCTTTCACTTCCAGGAGAGCAGCTCATATTCCCTTCCATCTGATGCCTGCAGTGACTGCAACATGGCCAAAACTGTAGCCCACCGTCTCCTAACACTTAGTCACTGAATATATAAATGGCAAATACGAACACGGTGTATTCAACAGAAGCAAACTATTTAAAATGTGAGCTGCAAGCATCCTTGTATGCTTTAGCAACAAGTGCAGGACAGGTAAACATGACACGCCTGCTTCCCCATATGAGCCACAAGGCGCTTATCCATGTTTTCAGTTTGAAAGAAGGATGTCTAAACCAAAGATCATCATGGACATCCTCTCTTAGACACATCCAGTTTATTCTGAAAATACTAAGGAATTATTTGCTCTGTCCCAAGAGGTGACTTTTTTCAAAGTACTTTTGTGCCTTTTGTACTTGATTTAGCTTAGACTGCCTTACATAGAACTGTAATCTGGACGCTAAAGCCATCCTTTGGTTTGGCTTCGTAGCTTGAAGAGCCTGAAAAAATTTCACTACCTTGGGATCCAACCATAAAGCTTCAGTGACTACTCTGGGGGGTTCTGTGGTTTATTCCAAGGGAGGGAAGAAGTGAACTGGTGTAAAAAACTTGACCTCCCTGTCAAGCAATGAAACTAAAATTGAAGCTTCAAACTGATATAGCACATAAATTAGGAGTGGGAGTGGCGTGAATGAGTGAGTATCTACGATATGGGTAGACCTGATTTCAACTGGAAGTAAAACCAGCACAAAGCAGAGTGGGGCTGTTTTATTAGTTACTGGCAGAGATTTAAACATATTGCCATATATCTGATGAGGAATTAATTTATTAGATAAAAATCTTACACCTAATCAAATTTATATTTTACCCCCCCTGGTAACCACCCATGGAATCTGCAGATTCACCCAAAGGATGAGGATAGTTCATAGTCTGATTCTTAAAACTTTTACTCAGTGATTTTGTGTTTCAACATGAACGTGTCCACAAAGCATGTTAAAACAACAAGCAGAATTAAAAAGTCCCCAAGTGTCCGTACAACACAGATGGTACCCTCAATTCTGTAATGAAGATTAGCGTTTTGGGATGGAGATTTGGCAGCAGAACTTTTTCTGCTTTCCCTGGAGGACAGAAGGGATATGGGAATGTGTGCAGAGCTCTTGTAAGACCACATGTGCTGCAGTGACTTGGCACAGGGCAGCTGGCTTACAGGTGCTCTGGCAGCAATGCGGGAAGCCTTCATTCTTTGTCCTTCTGTGCGTGAAATGACTTTAATATGCCTTTTGTGCGGGAGCAGACGCTGTAGGCACTCCCCGTGGGCCAAGCAGTTTGTCTTTGAATGGAGATTTTAGAAACGGGTGACAATTCTATTTTCTTCCTTAAAAGAATCCTTGTTCTGGGTGGTGACAAGGACTCTTAACTGCTGCTTTCCTCTCCTTTCCGTAAGAATCGAAGAAGGAAAACTAACAGGCAAAATGAGCCAAAAAGTCATCATATTTAGAAACGTCGTTCCAGTACGATCCTTATGGATGGGGCATACGGATCATAAAAACTAGCGAAATCCTTTATGAATGATGAGACAGCTCCACCCCTCAGTATTCCCAGTGTTTGCAGCTCAAATGTTGTTGCTGGAATGCAATCAACAGAGCTAGGAGAGTAGGGGCAGGCGTAGGCCCAGGGAAGCTGTGACGGCACCTGCCAATGCTATTCTTCCTAGAGTTCACCTGCCTGGAACGCAGCCATCTAGGACCCCGGCTTCAAGCATGTGAAGTTAAAAAAAGAAAGGAGGAAAATAGCTACTGGTACAACTGTGCTGAGACGAAACCGTTCTTCATTAGTCTAAGCATTCCCCATTGTGCATTCTCATGCAGTGAGGTAAAGTTGTTCGGCTGTGGGAAGCCATACCACGAAGCACAGGAAATAGCTTAAATCATTGGAAATGTTTTTAAGGTTAAATAAATGGGGAAATGACTACAGTTAAGGTTGCCAGCCACTTCAGAGTAATTTTTACTGGCAGATTTTCTCATTGTCAGTGTCCCTTTAAAAACACACACAACTGAATCATTCTAGGACAACCTTCTCTATAGGCTATAGTCACTGGATGTGATGGTACGACTCTGATCATGGTACTTGGGAAGTGGAAACAGGAGCATCAATGGTTCATGGTCACTCTAAGATATGTAGAGAGATGGACCGTAGCCCTGGTTGCAATGTGTCTTAAATAAAGAGAGAGATGGTTGTCCTTTTTTAAAAAACTCAACTCTGATGGCATCAGCTTTCTTGGACTATTGATCAGTGACATGGGTGACTGGTCTGAGGTGTGCCTAGATGTAATATGAAGGCTTAACACTACCCAAACCTATACATGGACTGAGCCTGGGCTCCAACCTCATAGGTAACAATGAATATCCTAGTAAGAGCACCAGTGGAAGGGGAAGCCCTGGGTCCTGCTAAGACTGAACCCCCAGTGAACTAGACTATGGGGGGGAGGGCAGTAAGGGGAGGAGGATGGGTAGGGGAACACCCATAGAGAAGGGGAAGGGGAGGGGCTAGGGGGATGTTTACTTGGAAACCAGGAAACGTAATAACAATTGAAATGTAAATAAATAACCAATTTAATAAAGATGGAGAAAAGGAAAAAAATGATGAAGGTTTAGACTAGTATCTATCACTACAGCCTTCGTGAAACAGACAAATCTACCATTTCAGTATGTTACACCTCTTTTCTCAATGATCCAGAGACTTCACATATGACAGACGGGAGGGAATCATGGTTTTAACAATAAGATCTGGTTAAAATCAGGACAGAAAAAAAGAGAAGCTCACCAGAAAGTATGCTTGAAGAACTATGCTCTTCGAGGCAGAAGACACCAGTGCACTTATGTGGCTGAAAGGTGAAGATCCTTGAGATCCTTGTGGTGTAGGAATAGGCAAACTAAGCCCCTGTTGTTTTTTATTTCCCATAGCGTTCTCTCTCTCTCTCTCTCTCTCTCTCTCTCTCTCTCTCTATCTCTCTCTCTCTCTCTCCTCCAAAGGACAAGAAAGGAAAGGCAATGATACTATGTCAGTTAACTTTTGGTGCATGGCAGACTTTAGCTGGTACTCTGTATGTGTCATCCTGGTTTATGACATAGGATATGTTACTCAAACTATATATTACCTTTTCTGTTAGTCTCTTTGGTCCATTAATTTTTAAGAGCTGCTATTTCATGATCAACTTTATACACTTAGGAAGTAGCAAATTTTCTATGAAAAGAAGGCTCTTAATTGATGCTTGTTGAGCAACTAAGTAGATAATAATATTAAGTGTAAAATTAAAATATAGTTGGGTAATTAGGCCAAATTATTATTGCGGCAGAATATTTCACAGAGATATAATTTGCACATTGTAATGTTTTCTTTTTCAAGAAGTGCAATTCAGCAGTTTTAATGTGTTAGGAAGGTATATGAGTATAATCACATACTAAGTTTAGAGCATTTTTATTACCCTAGAAAGAAACGCTACCCATCAGCATTCATTTTCCTTTTACTCCTTTTCCAAGGCCTGAATAACTACCAGTCTGCTCCTTTCTATGAATCTGCTTCTTCTGGAGAGCCTATTTATTTTATTGGCATCTGTGACCACTATGTGGCTTTCTGTGTCTGGTTCCTTTCACTTTAAATAATGTCAAGACTTAGTGTCTCTTGCACCAATACTTTAACTTTTTTCTCTTCTTTTCTTCCCAAATATAACCCAAGCTGGCTTGAAACCTGTAATCTTCCTCTGTTCATCCCTCAATATTGGAATCGCAGGTGTGCACACCCATGCCATCACTCCATGCCTTTTATGGCTGAGTAGTAAGTCACAGAATACATAGACCACGTTGGGTGTCCATTCATGGGTTCATGGACACATCAGATGTTTCTACTTTGTGGCTGTTGGGAATAATGCTGCTATAAACACTGATACACATACATTTTATGTGGACATATGTTTTCAATTCCCTTGGGTGTAAATCCGTGAGTTTATATTGGCACAAAAGACCACATGCTGTGTGATTCTGAGAGTAGAATAATGTCCAGAGCAGACAAATCTGTAGGGACAGAGTACATTAGTGTCAGAATGTCAGAGTCATGGAGGCGACAGTGCTGAAAGCAAATGCTAGTGTGTGTGGGGGTTTCTTTTTGAGACAATCAACCCAAATACCTGCACATTATCAGGCAGTGCCAAGATGTTTTCTAAAGTAGTTGTGCCATTTTTAAAATTCCACAAGGAAAGAGGGTTTGCATAGTTGCACATCCTCCATAACACCTGCTATTTCCTGTCCTTCCCTTTTTTTTTTTTAAATTTTAGTGTTTGTGACATCATGTGTTGTGTCTTCTACTGGCCTGAGCTGCATGCACTTACTCTCAGATGAGGGAAACTGTTTATTCATACTGCCATTAGAGCAACATAGCCTCTGGGCTACAATACATAGGCTGTGACACTCACCAGACAATTACTGGTATTTTAATTTTGGAATTTCAACCTTCTAGAACGGTGAGTTTTTGCATGTTTAATTATATTAAAATTAATTAAATTAATAGTTTAATTATTAAAATAAATAAATTTAAAAATTAATGATAATAAAATAAATATCAATAAAATAAAAATAAAATAATAAATAAAATAAAAATAAATTAATAGATTAATTAAATTAATAATTTGCATTGCTTGTAAATTACCAGACCTAAAGTCTTTCCTCAGAGCAGCCCAAATGCATTCAGACTACACTGTACTAGAGATCGACAGTGACACCATCATATTCTTGGATGCTATCCTTCAGAACTGTGAGAAGACAAATTTCCATTTCCCAGTCTACCTAGTCTGGGGTATTCTGCTGTGGTAGCCCTTGAATAGTATTGGACAATGAATCAAAAGCTGACTAAACTGAGTTTTAATTTTCTCTCTGAACCCAGTTTAATTTTCTTTCCATCACCATCTAGAATGAGGTCTTTCAGCCTTCCATTTGCAAGTTATTACAAAACACCCTTTCTCCTTTTTATGCAAACACTTTAAGGATAAGTAGGGCTTACCTATTTTTCTCACTGGTATAAGCAGACACATAGTCAACAAAATCTGTATTAACTAAGTGCGTGTGGCAGTGATGGGATCATTCCACTATACTTTGATGTAGAAGAAATAGGAAATTTATGTCTGAATATTAGTACTTTATCCAGCTAGCCACTGCTCTATCTTATAGAACTTTCTATGTTTGGAAACCAGTGGCTCAAAGTTTAATCTCTTGTCCTCTTTTTTAAAAATTACTTTTATGTTTATTTATTCACTTTACATCCCACTGACGGCCACTCTCCTGGTCACCCTCTCCCACAATCCTTTCCCCATATCCTCCTCATGTTGTCCTCTAAGTGGGTGGGGCCCCTGGGTATCCTCTCACCCTGGAACTGCAAGATAAACTTGCCACTTCCTCTCCCCACTGAGGTCAGAAGGCAGCCCAGCTAGAAGAACATATCCCATAGACAGGCAACAGCTTTGGGATAGCCCATGTTCCAGTTGTTCAGGACCCACATGAACACCAAACTGCACATCTGCTACATATGTGCAGGGAGGCCTAGGCCCAGCTTGTGTATGTTCTTTGGTTGGTGAGTCAGAGTCTGAGAGTCCCAAGTGTCCAGGTTAGTCGACTCTGTTTTGTCTTCCTGTGGAGATCCTATCTCCTTAGGAGCCTGCAATTCTTCCTTCTATTCTCCCATAAGAGTTTTCCTTCCTCTACTCAAAGGATAAATGGGATGAGTAAAAAATTAGGGAAACGACATTCTTTAAAATAATCATAAATAATATAAAATATCTTGGTGTGACTCTAACCAAACAAGTGAAAGCTCTGTATGACAACATCAAGTCCCTGAAGAAAGAAATTAATGACCTCAAAAGATTGAAAGGTCATCCATGCTCATGGATTGGCAGAATTAGTATAGTAAAAATGGCCATCTTGCTGAAAGCAATCTACAGATTCAATGCAACTCCCCATTAAATTACAACTCAATTCTTCATAAATTTAGAAAGAGCAATTTGCAAATTCATTTGGAATAACAAAAAAACCAGGATAGTGAAAACTATTCTCAACAATAAAAAATCTTCTGGGGGAATCACCATCCCTGATCTCAAGCTTTACCACAGAGAGGTGAACACTGCATGGAATAGAACTGAAGAACCAGAAATAGACCCACATATGTATGGTTACTTGATCTTTGATAAAGAAGCTAAAACCATCCAATGGAAAAAGGACAGCATTTTCAACAAATGGTGCTGGTTCAACTGTAGAAGAATGCAAATTCATCCATTCTTATCCCTTGTATAAAGCTCAAGTCCAAGTGGACTAAGAACTTCCACATAAAACCAGATATGCTGAAGCTAATAGAAGAGAAAGTGGGGAAGAGACTAAAAAACATGGGCAAAGGGGAAAATTTCCTGAACAGAACATCAATGACTTATGCTCTAAGATTAACAATCAACAAATGGCACCTCATAAAAGTACAAAGCTTCTGTATGGCAAAGGACACTGTCAGTAAGACAAAAGAGCAACTCACAGATTGGGGAAAGATCTTTACTGACCCTACATCTGATAGAGGGCTAACATCCAAAGTATACAAAGAAATCAAGAAGTTAGACTCCAGAGAACTAAATAAACATATTAAAAATGGGGTACAGAGCTAAACAGAGAATTCTCAACTGAGTAATCTCTAATGGAAAAGCAGCACTTAAAGAAATGTTCAGGGTTGGGGATTTAGCTCAGTGGTAGAGCGCTTGCCTAGCAAGCGCAAGGCCCTGGGTTTGGTCCCCAGCTCCGAAAAAAAAAAAAAAAAAAGAAATGTTCAACATCCTTAGTCATCAGGGAAATGCAAATCAAAACAACCCTAAGATTCCACCTCACCCAAGTCAGAATGGCTAAGATCAAAAATGCAGATGACAGCAGATGCTGGCGAGGATGTGGAGAAAGGAAGACTCCTCCATTGCTGGTGGGACTGCAAGTTGGAATCAATCTGGCAGTTCTTGAGAAAATTGGGAATAGTTCTACCTGAAGCCCCAGCTATACCACTACTAGGCATATACACAAGAGATGTTCTAACATATAACAAGGACACATGCTTTACTATGTTTATAGCAACCTTCTTTATAATAGACAGAAGCTGGTAAGAAGCCAAATGTCCCTCAACAGAAAAATGGATACAGAAAATGTGGTACATTTACAGAGTGGAGTATTACTCAACTATTAAAAAAATGATGTTAATGAAATTCTTAGGCAAATGGATGGAACTAGAAAATTCATCCTTAGTGTGGTAACCCAGAAAACATACATGGTATGTACTCACTGATAAGTGGATATTAGCCCACACAATGCCCATGATATAGTCCACAGACCATATGGAGCTTAGGAGGAAGGAAAACCAGGTGGTGGATTTTCCAGTCCTGCATAGAGGGGGGAACAGGATGATTGCAGGAGGCAGGCAGGGGGAGGACCTTGGATGGAGAGAGGAGAAAGAGGAAAAAGGGGGAACAAGATCAGGTACTAGAGGGGACAGGAAATCAAATAAAAATATGTAGCAGTGGGGGATGATGAACTAGGGGGTATCTACTGGAGGGTCCCAGATGTCAGGAAATGGAGACGTTCCCATTGCCTAATGGGAATGACTTTAACCAAAATGTTCAGCAAAGGGGAAATAGAACCTGTAGAGACCACCTCCAGTAGATAGGCAAACCCTGATTCGATGGATGGGGCCACCCACCCATCTCAGTTTTTTACCCAGAAATGTTCCTATCAAAGGAAAAACAGGGACAAAAATGGAGCAGAGGCTGAAGTAAGGACTGTCTGGGGACCAGCCCCTCTGGGGATCCATCCTGTCTGCAAACACCAGACACCTGACACTGTTCCTGTTTCCAAGAGGCGCTTGCTGACTGGAACCTGGTGTGACTGTTCCCTGGGAAGGTCTGCTAGCATCTGATCAATGCACATGTGGATGCTTGGTTCAAACCTTCAGAGTGTGCTTGGGGACTATGGTAGGGGAGCTGGAAGAAGGACTGAAAGAGCAGAGGGGAATTGTAACCCCATAGGAAGAACAATGTTGGCTGGCCAGACCACCCAATGCTCCTAAGGACTAGACCACCAATCAAGGAGAATACAGGGGAGGATTTAGAGCTCCAGATACATATGTAGCAGAGGATGGTCTTGTCTGACATCAATGGAAGGGGAGGCCCTTGGCCCTGTGGAGATTTGATGCCCTCTAGGGGCAGGAGTACGTGGATGGGTGGGTTGGGGAGCACCCTCATAGAGGCAAAGAGGAGGTTGGGAAAGGGCAGATGAGGGATGGGGGAGTTGTGGAGGGGTAACCAGAAGGGTGATATCATTTGAGATGTAAATGAGTGGAATGTTTAGTTTAAAAAACAAAAACAAACCACCAACAACAACAATAACAGAAAAGAGTTCCCAAGCTCCATCCATTGTTTGGTTGTGGGTGTCTGTATCTGTTTAAGTCAGCTGCTTGGTTAAGTCCTCTCAGAGGATAACATGCTCCTGTCTGCGAGCATAATGGCATTATCGTTAGCAGTGTCAGGGATTGGTACTTGCCCATGGGATGGGTCTTAAGTCTTGCCAGTTATTGGTTGTCCATTCGCTCAGTCTCTGCTTCATGCCCTGTGCCTGCATTTCTTGTAGACAGGATAAATTTGGGGTTGAAAGTTTTGTGGGTGGGTTGTTGTCTATATCTCTCCACTGGGGTTCCTGCCTGGTTACTGTAGGTGGCCACTTTAGGTTCCATATCTGCCATGTTGTGAGGAATAACACAACACAGCTAAGGTCACACCCATTTATCCCAAGGCCTCTGTCTATTCCCGGAGAATCCCCCCACCTCCTCATCCCTCTCAGTTGTAGATTTCTATTCATTTTCATGGTCATCTGGCCATCTCTCCTGTCCTTCCCCATACCTAACCCTGAACCCCCCAATTTTCCCTCCCAGTTCCTTCCCTCCACCTGCTTCTTTTATTCTCTCTTCTTAGTCAGATTCAAGCTTCCTCAGTTGTGCCTTCCTTCTTGTTTAGCTTCTTTGGTTCTGCGGACTGTAGCATGGTACCTATATTTTACGGTTAACATCCACCCATAAGCGAGTACAAAAGGACAAAAAGCATGTCCCTTTGGAACTGGCTTACCTCACTCAGGATGGTAATCTCAAGTTGCATCCATTTGCTATTCTGAGGTGTATAAGAAGAAACTTCAGGGTGTTTTGGTTAGCATTCCCCTGATGACTAAGGGCTCTGAACATCGCTTTCAGTGCTTCTCAGCCATTCATGATTCCTCTATTGAGAATTCTCTGTTTTGCTCTGTACCCCACTTTAAAAATTGGGTTATTTGAGTTGTTGCTGTTAGATGTCTTGAGTTGTTTGTAAATTTTGGATACTAGTCCTCTGCCAGATGGAGGGCTGGTGAAGATCCTTTCCCAATCTGTAGAATGCCAATTTGTCCTCTTGACAGTGTCCTTTTCCTTACAGAAGCAGTTTCACGAGATCCCATATATCAACTGTTGATCTTAGAACCTGAGGCATTGTTCTAGTTAGGAACTTGTCTCCTGTACCAATGTGTTCAAGAGTACTTTCCCCTTTCACTGTGAGATTTAGTGCATATGGTTTTATGTTGAGGTCCTTGATCTATTTGGATTTGAGTTTTTTGCAGGGTGATAAATATGGATCTATTTTCATTCTTTTACATGTAGACATCCAGTTATACAAGCACTATTTGTTGAAGATACTTTTTTTTTTTTGCATTGTCTGGTTCTGGCTTCTTGATCAAAAATCAAGAATCCATAGGTGTGTGGGTTTATTTCTGGATCTTTGGTTTGATTCCATTGATCAACATGTCTGTTTCTGTACCAACAGTGTGCAGTTTTATCACTATTTCTGTACACTACGGTATAGCAATACACCGTTGTGGTACAGCTTGAGGTCAGGGATGGTGATTCCTTCTAAAGTTCTTTTATTGTTCAGGATTGTTTTGGCTATCCTGGGTTTGTTTTTCCATATGAATTTGAGAATTGCTATTTCCATGTCTGTGAAGAATTGTGTTGGAATTTTGATGGGGATTGCATTGAATCTGTAGACTGCTTTTGTAGATGGCCATTTTCACTATGTTAATCCTACTTATCCATGAGTATGGGAGCTCTTTCTGTCTTCTGATATCTTCTTCAATTTTTCTTCAGGGACTTGAAGTTTTTCTCATACAGATATTTTGCTTACTTGGTTAGAGTTACATCAAGATATTTTATATCATAGCTATTGTAAAGAGTATTGTTTCTCTATAATGGCTTAAAGCTGCTTCTCCATTATGTCCTTTGATTGATTGATTCTTTTCATTCTTACATGAAAATATTGAAAAATTGTCATAAATATTATTCCTATATCACTTGTTTAATGTACAATTTTGAATCAGAGAACCAGATTGCCCGAGTTCAAATTTTGAGCATCATATATTAAACATAGATGAAATTTGAGTGGGCAAATTAGGCTTTTATCTGTGAAATTGGTTGTAAGGACACCAAAGTATTGTTTTGGAAGTTTAATGAGCAGGATATGTAGAACACCTGGAAGGGTGCCTTGCTGTAAGAGTTTTCATATCTTTAAAAACCCAGAAATATTATAAGAATATGTTTTTGTTTTAATTCCAGGTGTGGGATATGGAACTCTTTTAGATTGTCTACAGCAGCTGACTATGATTTGCCTTGTGCTACAGCAGGGGCATTATTTTGTCAGCTGTGGATAATTTCTGCAGGTGTCTGACATTTGTAATTCTGGGGACTCTTGAGAAGGTATATAAATGTTAGAGCCCTTCTTTCTCTTCAACCTAGTATTGTGGATTGGAAAGGTAGAACAGGGACAGAGAAGGGTGGTAGAAAAGAAACTCCACAAAATAGCCAAGGGTCAGGCTACAGTTCCTGGCATAGGTGCACTTAGTAAGCATTAAACATTATTGCCTTTTATATTAATCTCATGTTTTTATCTATAATCTATCAAGGGTCTTTTATTTAGTTTAACAGTCCTGACTTGCCCCCAGAACTCCAATCTCTTCTAAGCATCCCATAACCAACAATAATAGGAGGGACACTAACATGATCTCCTGTGTTTCTGTCTCTGGTGTGCATGCCCTGTATAATCTCATCCTGATAATTGTGGGCAGGGCTTGTGACTATGTTATGTTATCACTCTGTCAGTAGGATACGAATCAGTCTACTAGACTTTGAAATAATAAAAGGATATTATCTCAGAGGGCCTGGCAGTCAGCTGAGTATTTAAAAGCATGTGAAACATCAGAGTGATGTGCTTCTGCTGGCCTGGAAGAGAGCAAACAGCTCTGATGCTACTTGTGCAAGGAAGTCCATGGCAAGAACCTGGGAAGAGGCCCTCATATGAAAGCCAGCAGGAACACTGGGACCTCGGTCATACAGCTGCAAGGAAATGAATTCTTCCAACAGCCAGTGAGTTTGGAAGCGTATCCCAAGTCTCAGATGAGAAACATAGCCCTGGCCAACATCACGATTTCTGCTTGCTGAGACCCTGAGCAAATGGTGTAACTCTCTTGGCCTTAGAATTCTAAGTCACGCAAGGGGTGAAATAATAAGTAAGTGTGGTTTGAGACCCTCCCGTTTGTGATGATTAGATATGCAGCAATAGAAGACACACAACACTTGCCAAGTGTTTTGCTCTATGCCAGTGTCTACAATAGTGAGTGCGCATTTTACACACCCGAAAAGTACTCTTAATTCTTTCTGTATTTTGTTTTTCTCTTTTCTGTAAGTTACACCGAAAAATTAGAATCATCTTTGGTAGTTTTTCCAAATCATGAAGTCGCCCAGCTCTAACATCAAGATGAAGTCTGCATATGGCAGCTTTACCAACACCTGACTGCTTCCTCAACTCATCATTTGGTTAACCCAATCACAGAAAGACATACATGGTATGCACTCATTGATAAGTGGCTATTAGCCCAAATGCTTGAATTACCCTAGATGCCTAGAACACATGAAACTCAAGATAGATGATCAAAATGTGAATGCTTCACTCCTTCTTTAAAAGGGGGAACAAGAATACCCTTGGCAGGGAATAGAGAGGCAAAGATTAAAACAGACACAGAAGGAACACCCATTCAGAGCCTGCCCCACATGTGGCCCATACATATACAGCCATCCAATTAGACAAGATGGATGAAGCAAAGAAGTGCAGGCCGACAGGAGCCGGATGTAGATCGCTCCTGAGAGACACAGCCAGAATACAGCAAATACAGACATGAATGCCAGCAGCAAACCACTGAACTGAGAATGGGACCCCCGTTGAAGGAATCAGAGAAAGAACTGGAAGAGCTTGAAGGGGCTTGAGACCCCATATGTACAACAATGCCAACCAACCAGAGCTTCCAAGGACTAAGCCACTACCTAAAGACTATACATGGACTGACCCTGGACTCTGACCTCATAGGTAGCAATGAATATCCTAGTAAGAGCACCAGTGGAAGGGGAAGCCCTGGGTCCTGCTAAGACTGAACCCCCAGTGAACGTGATTGTTGGGGGGACGGTGGCAATGGGGGGAGGATGGGGAGGGGAACACCCATATAGAAGGGGAGGGGGAGGGATTAGGGGGATGTTTGCCCAGAAACCGGGAAAGGGAATAACACTCGAAATGTAAATAAGAAACACTCAAGTTAATAAAAAAAGAAAAAGAAAAAAAAACCTTTAATAACAATAGACTTCTAAGTACCACCCCATCCAGCTAACCTACCTTCCTGTTGTCAGGAAATTGTATGTAAATTGTGCCATCAACTCCATGTGAGCTTCAATAATGATGTTTTTATTGGTATTCAGTAAAATCTAGAATCTTGACCATAACCACAAGAACCTTGGTTATTAGTATTTTTTATGTTACTATAATAGAACTACTAGGTAGTTTGTAAAAGAAACTTAATGTCCCAAAGTTGCAAAGATTAGAAAGACCAAGATCAAAAACATGACGGGTTTGATTTCTGTGAAGAGTTCAGTATCCAGTTCCAAAATGTCTTGAATGTCTTTTGGAGTTCTGTTTGGAACAACCTGGGAGAGGAGAGAAGGGAGAGGGGAGAAAGGAAAGATGCCATAGAGATAAGACAGGGATTGGGGAGAAATTGGAAAGGGTGGTATGGAAGGTGGAGGAGAAAGAGAAGGGAGAAAGTGAGGTAGGGGAAAGAGGAAATGAGAAGACAGGTAGAACTTAAATGGGTCAAATACACTCTTTTTAAAACAGAATCTGCAGCTTTTGATAACAGCAGAACCCTTCAGGTCTAATCACTGCTGAAGGGCCACCTGCTAATACTGTTCATGATGGGAATTGCATTTCAAAATAAACCTTGGAGGAGACTGATGTTGAGACCTAGCACTGCCTGGCTTCACCTCTGACCTCTGACCTCTGTTTTGGTAGCACTGACCTTTGTACACTAAGATGCCAAGCACAGTTGCGTTCTGTCCCATTTCTTCCATGATTTTTTTCTCTCACTCCATGGAGTCTTTTTCCCTAATTCTCATGCTTAAGCTAATGGATCTCTTACATTCCCTTTGTCTTCATTGCAGTTAGACCTTCGGTATTATGTATCATGCTCTCTCTGTTTATTGTCTGTCTCTAGCATTAGAATATAAATGGCGTCAGAGCAAGGACATTGACTGGATCATCACCGAGTTCTTAGGCCTCAGCTGGTCTCTGGCATATGCAAGCATGCATTTAAATAGCCTGTGTTGAATTAAGAGCTTAGAAAAGAAATTTGATATGTTTGCACTAAAAGCAGATATATAATCTCTGTTATTTTAAGGTCCTGATCATGGCTCAAGTTAAGACCAGGGACTGGGAAATCACATTGTAGCTCTGAACTGAGAAATGTTTGTCAAATTACACGGTACTTAGAGAGGTTTAGCGCTGGTGAAACAACATGAATATTGCAGATTTTGAAGGGAGTCAAGTCTTGCTGAAGGGAGGTGATGGGGATGGGGGTGAGCTCCACATCGTGATATTGTGTTCATTATGCCTTTCTTTTCTCTGTTTTTGGCAAAGGAGAGACAGTTTCCATAATTCGGATGCTAAAATGTAAATTTTAGCTCTCATCAGCCCAGACTTGCAAACAGGACTTTAGAAGTCCATGCCTTTGGTTAAAGGCAGGCTTAATAAATAATAGCAAGCAGAGGTGGCAAACACCCAAAATATATGTGATGTGGCCAGTGGAGTTGTGTAGTGTTTATCCCATTCATCCCACAGTTTAGATGTATGGATGACAAGTTCAAACTTTCAGCACAACTAGACGCCATTAATGGAATATCAGTGATCCAGCATACGTTAGATTTAGGATCAAATTTCCAAGTTTAAGTGACAAGCTCCATAAAAAGGCACACACGAACACACACACACACACACACACACACACACACACACACACACACACACCATTTTCATAATAAATAATGCCTATAAATGAACTAAGTAACCTAAACTACGCCCCTAATGACCAGCATCCCTGAACTATAGAACCTGGTAGCAGATGATAAAGAAGTATATGAGCCCTTTTATATCTGGTGTCTTAGGTTTTCCCATGTTTAAAACTACCACATAAACTCAGGTCAACTTTTGCCAACATGGGATACTAAAAATAATACTAATAGCAATTAATTTCTGAAAGATATTTTAATTTTAATTCGGATATTTCAATTGAACAAATC
Organism: Rattus norvegicus; assembly: GCF_021556685.1. NCBI lineage: Eukaryota > Metazoa > Chordata > Mammalia > Rodentia > Muridae > Rattus > Rattus norvegicus. Next base: position 105,605,196 of record NC_141538.1, read on the forward strand.
AAGACCATCTCCTAGATTATTCTCAGAAGAAAAAAATCATAATAATTTCTTCAATCTTAAATATGAACATACTTACTATTTACTCAAGAAGTTCTATTTTGAGCTTTAGTCAAGTATGGAGGCATGCTGTGAATTAAAAATCTGATCTCATAAAATGACACATAAATATTTTAGTAGGAATTTGGTCTTAATGCTCAAGAGATAGCTGTAAATCTTCCCTTAATACAACTCTTTCTCTTGTTTATCTGCGTCAGAGGGCCAACCATCTGGCTTTTAAAAACGCTTACCATTAAAGATTCTTCTGTTGAGAATTCTCTCCTTATATCTATACCTCATTTTTAATTGGGCTATTTGGTTTGTTGATGTCCAGTTTCTTGAGTTCTTTATATATTGTGGATATCAGTCTTCTGTCAGATGTAGAGTTGGTGAAGATTCTTTTCCCATTCTGCAGGCTTCCATTTTGTCCTAATGACAATGTTCTTTGCCTTACAGAAGCTTTTTGGTTTCAAGAGGTCCTGTTTATTAACTGTTGATCTCAGTGCCTACGCTATTGGGGTTCTGTTCAAGGGCCCATCTTTTCTGCCAATGCATTGAAGGCCGTTCCATGCTTTCTCTTCTATCAGGTTTAGTGTGTTTTGTTTTATGTGAAGATCTTTGATCCACACCTTTAGTTGTGGAGAAGCACTTAAATGTTCAACATCCCTAATCATCAGAGAAATGCAAATCAAAATAACTCAGATTCCATTGACACCCATCAAAATGGTTAAAATCGAAATCACAGTTAATGCTGGTGAGGAAGGAGGTAGAGCAAAGGGAACACTCCTCCACTTCTGGCCAGAGTGCAAACTTGTATAACCACTTTGGAAATCAATCTGGCAGTTTCTCAGAGAGTTGGGAGTAGTTCTATATCAAGACCCAGCTATAGCACTCCTGGACATATACCCAAAGATGTTCTACCATATGACATGGACACTTGCTCAACCATGTTCATAGCAGCCTTACTCATAATAGCCAGAAACTGGAAACAACCTAGATGTCCCTCACTGAAGAATGGATTAAAAAATGTGGTTCATTTACAGAACAGAATACTTATTGCTCAGCTATTACAAAGATAATATGAATTTTGCAGGCAAATGGATGGAACTACAAAATATCATCCTAACTGAGGTAACCCAGACCCAAAAGGACATGCATGGTATGTATTCACTTACAACTGGATATTAGTCATAAAGTACAGGTTAACCATGCTGTAATCAACAGATCCAATGAAGCCAAATAACAAAGAGGCCCAAGGGAGGATGGATGAATCTTCCTTAGAAGGGGAAACAAAATAGATATCAGAGCTACAAGGAAGGAACTGTGTGGGAAATGGGATAGAGAGGGGAACAGAATGAGGGGTATGGGGATCAGGTATAGGGAAAGCAGAGGAGACAAAGTGGAGATCAATAGTGAATGAGTGGCAATCTTTAGGATGTGCCAGAGACCTGGGATGCAGGGAGGCCCTTGGGGCCTATGGAGTTGACTCAAGCAGTAGGGGATATGGATCCTGAAGTGGCCATTTTCTGTAGCCAAAAATGACTCCCAATTGAGGGTTAAGGACAGCAATCCACCCACAAAATCTTTAACCCAAAATGTGTCCTGTCTACAAGATGTGCTGGGACAAAGGTAGAGCAGAGATAGAGGGAACAGCCAACCAATGGTTGGCCCAAATTGAGAACCATCCCATGGGCAAAATTCAGTCTTGGACACTGTTAATGATACTCTGTCATACCTACAGATAGGGGCCTAGCATAACTGTCCTCTGAGAGGCTCCACTAGCAGCCAATGGAAAGAAATGCAAAGCCAAATATTAGTTGGAGCTTGAGGAGTTTGATGGAAGAGTTGAAAGAAGGATTGAGGGTCCCAAAGAGGACATGGCCTCCACAGGAAGGCAATCAGGGTTAATTAACCTGGATCCTTGGGGCCACCAGAGAGTAAGCTACCAACCAAAGAGTGAACATGGGCTCAGGCTAGGTACCCTGAACATATGTAAAAGATGTATAGCATGATCATCATGTGCATTGCATAACAACTGAGTGGGGACTGTCTCATAAATTGTTGCCTGCCTGTGGATCTTGTTTCCCTAACTGGAAACTAGGATTTACCTAGTATTACAATTACTTGGTGTGCTGGGTAAGGGGGTGTAGTGTGTGAGGAGATGAGCGAGGAATGGGGGGAAGGGGAACCTAGTATTGGGATATAAAGAGAATGAATAAATAGATTAAATTTTTTAAAAAATTGAGGACTCCATTAGTATTTTCTAGAATGCACTCATACCATACATTAGCAGTTAGTCTGTGAGAGACTATAGCAGTGCAGACTTCCAATAACTAGGAAATTCAGTGAAGTGCTTATAGGCCAACAGATTTACCTGATTTACCTCATTGCCTGTCACAGCCCATTCATAAAGAGTGAGCACTCATGGTAAACCGTAATTTTTAGTATGTCCTATGCCTCCTATTTAGGCCAATTGTGTGTGCACAGTTGAGTATGTCATTAAGTGGTTTCAATTGATAAACTGCCGTTTTGTATTCTTGGGGTTGTCCAGGTCTTTATCCTTATACCTGGAGAACAGTTTAACAAGCCTTTGCCTACACAGCGCGAGCAGCTCCAACCATTCCTTTAAAATACTTTGTATTGGATTGTGAAATGCTCAGTCATAGTAAGGGTTATTAAAAGGTTGGCTTTCAGAGGTCTCCACTAACTCTCTCATACTTCGCTCTCATCCATTCCTCCCGTGGACACTCATTCTTGCTAGTATCCAGCATTCCCTGTGTCAGCCTACTGTCTCAAAATCCTTGTAAATTTCCTCAAGGAAACCCCCTGAGTTCAACAAATGGAGGCATGTACTAACAAATGACAGAATGAGTTGAGAGGTATAGTAAGAACAGAGTGTATGTCTAGTGAGGAGAACAAATGAATAATTTTGAAAGCATTTTATAATATTGGAGAACAAATGTATTTACAACTGGATTGAGGTGTAGGGTTGTTGATCAATTACCTATTTATCACAAAACTCAAGTATTAAAAATAGCTACTCTAGAACAGGGAATAGCTTAAGTAGTTATGGTGCATTTGCAGACTGAAAGATTAAAACATTTAAAGGATATTGCTTTTAGCCATTCTACAGCATCCCCAAGAAGGGGACATATCTTCGCCCTCTGCTTAGCTTTTTCACTGGGTACAGTCCTGTGTTTAGAGATGGGTTTCTATGGGAGCCATTCTTGTATGGTAGAGATTTTCACAATGTCCCTTCCTACTTTCTGCTCACTGCTTTCTGAGAGTTGTTGTGTTGGTTTGTAAAGAATTAGTTATAGGGAATCAAGCAAACACTGTTTTCCCTCCCACCAAAAGAAAACTCACTTGGAATTGCCTGAGTTTTGTATCTGGAGTGAAGTTTAGAAGTCTGTCCAGAGACGAAGAGAGGATGAGTCTCTGGATACACATAGTGTAACATAGTATGCCTGCTCCTCCATCTGGTGCCATCACTCTTGGAGGTAGAATTTGCATGTTTGAGTTGTCACAAAATCCTGATAGGTAGCACCGATTTTTACCATACTCCCTAGCTATGGTAGTTAGCATTAGCTGTCAAGTTGACACCTAAAAGGCAGGCCTCTAGATACACCTGTGAGAAACTGTCTAGTTGAAGATTACCTTCTGAGATGACTGGGAAGGTTTGCCTTGATTAATGTGGAAAGACCATTTTAATTACAGGCAGGGCCATTCCCTAAGCAGGCCCTGGGGAGAGCAAGCCGAGAGCTGGCCTGTGCATGCACTGTTCTCCACTCTAGACTGTGGATGGTGTGGGCTTGTTGCCTCAGATTCTTCTACCTCTGCTTTTCTGTAATAATAGACGTATCACCTGGAATTGTGAACCAAACAAATCCTTTCTTCCAAAGTTGCTTTTGTCAGGATATTTTATCACAGCAACTGGAAAACAAACTAAGGCATCACTTTCACCTGTCTTCCTTTCTGAATCATTGCAGGTAATTTAGAGGCAATGGAGTCCCATGGTCCAGGGAAGTCAGATTCCAGAAACCAGCCTCAAGGTGCACATCTGAGTTTACTGCACCTCGCATAAGTTTATGTTACAGTGTTTGAGCCAACCCCAAGCCCCTAAATCTTAGACCAATCATATCCTAACACACCTTCACTGTGCTCCAATGAAATCCCTGGACTCAGATGAGGAACTCAGGAGAATGGGCGTTTGGGAGGGGAACATCATCACCTGTTAGGAGTTCTGTAAAGACAGGGCAAGCAGCCACTGCCCTGGCCTTGGTTACTTTTTGCTGTCTTACCAATGTTCCTGGAACCATCTTAGATCTGTGCGTGTATGGCACATCAGGAGTCTTCAAGGAATCACAGGAGACTGTGGCACCTTGCTCTCCATCCCACTTTTTCCTTCACAAGATTGGCTTCCACATCCCCCACATAGAGAGAAGTTAGGGAATTCTTTTTTTAGGGACCCACATTGGTAGTATTAAAACCTCACTATTTTGTCTGGCTTGTTAATTAAAAAAATACTTTTGACTAGACATCAATTCTCTACATTGCTATGCTATTTCATACATGACTTACTGACATACTTATCTGCCAGCCATTGAACCTGTTAATATTTGTCATCCCTGTTTGATATACATAACAGAAGTGGTATTATACTGTCACAAGGTATATTAACATCTCCAACAGCAAATTAATGGAGGAGCTCTCAGTGTGCCCTCCTATCTCCTACCCATTCCTTCACACAGGGCAGGACTTCTCCAGTGCCTGTGAAATCTCCCTTCAGTTGTTGACCGAGAAGGAATGTGAGACCTTACAGAATTGATGTATGAAAGGATTAGAATGTCCAAGACATCAGGAGTGACATGTGGTGGGAATCCTGCCAAGTAATAAAACATTCACCTTTTAAGCCCGGCACTGATCCCAGATCCACTAGTGGAATCCTTCATGATGCTTTTGCTTCTTCTTGTTGACTCTCCATCTTGCTAGTCAGATCTGATGGTTCCAGGTCTTCCAAAAACTGGGCTATAATTCCCCAAAGTGAGGGATTTGCTCTAGTAAGCCACCTTGATGTTGAAGAGAAATAAGACTCCAGATTACTCCTGGAATGTCTACTCCAGAATCTTTCTGGTAGGCTAGTGTGTGTGTGTGTGTGTGTGTGTGTGTGTGTGTGTGTGTGTGTGTGTGTGACAGTAGGGAGAATCTCACCACTCCTACTGCCATCAGCAATTGGAATCAGACACAATGACTACTGATGTCAAAATTTTCTAATATGGAAATTCATGTAGGATTTGGAACCATGTAGAAGAATCTGTTGTTAATATTGCTCACACAATACATTTTAAACCAAATTGTTTATTTCTTCTGTTTGATAATATTAAAACATGGTAAGAATTGCTTAAATCTTAAAAATAACAAAGATTGTGATGTTTTTAGGTATTAGATATGATCTTTAACAAGCAGAGAAGCAAGTATAAAGCCAATGAACTAAGGCCCTCTCTATGATAAGCACAAGGACTCTACTCATACCTGAAATATACCTGCAAACTCTCTGTTGTGAAATTTCAAATATTCCAATTTGTGAGATACTTAGTAACTTTATTAATTCAGAACTCTTACCTCACCTATTCGTTGTCCTAATATTTTCCCAAGTGTCTATCTACACACAGCAGGCCAGAGCCCAAGAGAAGTGAATGTCATGGCTAGTCAAGAGGGTCATATGTTCATAGTTGATATCACATTAGAATTCTTCATTGTCTCGAAACGTTCCCCCAAAGCTCGTGAGGGGAAAAAGAGTGTGACTTGATTCAGGGTGTCTTCAGTGGGGAAGATACACAGATGTATGAGCGTCAGTTTCTTTGTAACAGAGGAACGAAAACAATAGCTGCTACCGAGAATGAGACAGGGTGGCATGGTGACAGGTGAAATTCTCTACAGAAATGCAGGTATGTAGTCATCAGATTTGCAAAGTGAATGGGGACTGGAATTTTGGCTATAGGCAATATTAGTCATTAATACGTGTGAGTTATAATTAATAGACCCATCTTCGGAGATTCGCTCAGTTTATATATTGATTTTCTTCTGGTCTTTTTTTTCTCTTTTTCTTTTTCTTTTTCTTTGTCTTTTTCTTTTTCTTTTCTTTTTTTTTTTATTAACTTGAGTATTTCTTATATACATTTCAAGTGTTTTTTCCTTTCCCGGTTTCCGGGCAAACATCTCCCTCCCCCCTCCCCTTCTTTAGGGGTGTTCCCCTCCCCATCCTCCCCCCCTTGCCGCCCTCCCCCCAACAATCTAGTTCACTAGGGGTTCAGTCTTAGCAGAACCCAGGGCTTCCCATTCTACTGGTGCTCTGACTAGGATATTCATTGCTACCTATGAGGTCAGAGTCCAGGGTCAGTCCATGTATAGTCTTTAGGTAGTGGCTTAGTCCCTGGAAGCTCTGGTTGCTTGGCATTGTTGTACATATGGGGTCTCGAGCCCCTTCAAGCTCTTCCACTTCTTTCCCTGATTGCTTCAACAGGGGTCCTATTCTCAATTCAGTGGTTTACTGCTGGCATACACCTCTGTGTTTGCTGTATTCTGGCTGTGTCTCTCTGGAGAGATCTACATCTGGCTCCTGTCGGCCTGCACTTCTTTGCTTCATCCATCTTGTCTAATTGGATGGCTGTATATGCATGGGCCACATGTGGGGCAGGCTCTGAATGGGTGTTCCTTCTGTGTCTGATTTAATCTTTGCCTCTCTATTGCCTGCCACGGGTATTCTTATTCCCCTTTTAAAGAAGGAGTAAAGCATTCACATTTTGATCATCCGTCTTGAGTTTCATTTGTTCTAGGGATCTAGGGTAATTCAAGCATTTGGGCTAATAGCCACTTATCAATGAGTGCATACCATGTGTGTTTTTATGTGATTGGGCTACCTCACTCAGGATGATATTTTCCAGTTCCGACCATTTGTCTACGAATTTCATAAAGTCATTGTTTTTCATAGCTGAGTAATATACAATTGTGTAGATGTACCACATTTTCTGTATCCATTCTTCTGTTGAAGGGCATCTGGGTTCTTTTCAGCTTCTGGCTATTATAAATAAGGCTGCGATGAACATGGTGGAGCACGTGTCTTTTTTATATGTTGGGGCATCTTTTGGGTATATGTCCAAGAGAGGTATAGCTGGATCCTCAGGCAGTTCAATGTCCAATTTTCTGAGGAACCTCCAGACTGATTTCCAGAATGGTTGTACCAGTCTGCAATCCCACCAACAATGGAGGAGTGTTCCTCTTTCTCCACATCCTCACCAGCATCTGCTGTTACCTGAGTTTTTGATCTTAGCCATTCTCACTGGTGTGAGGTGAAATCTCAGGGTTGTTTTGATTTGCATTTCCCTTATGACTAAAGATGTTGAACATTTCTTTAGGTGTTTCTCAGCCATTTGGCATTCCTCAGCTGTGAATTCTTTGTTTAGCTCTGAACCCCATTTTTTAATAGGGTTATTTGTCTCCCTGCGGTCTAACTTCTTGAGTTCTTTGTATATTTTGGATATAAGGCCTCTATCTGTTGTAGGATTGGTAAAGATCTTTTCCCAATCTGTTGGTTGCCATTTTGTCCTAACCACAGTGTCCTTTGCCTTACAGAAGCTTTGCAGTTTTATGAGATCCCATTTGTCGATTCTTGATCTTAGAGCATAAGCCATTGGTGTTTTGTTCAGGAAATTTTTCCAGTGCCCATGTGTTCCAGATGCTTCCCTAGTTTTTCTTCTATTAGTTTGAGTGTATCTGGTTTGATGTGGAGGTCCTTGATCCACTTGGACTTAAGCTTTGTACAGGGTGATAAGCATGGATCGATCTGCATTCTTCTACATGTTGACCTCCAGTTGAACCAGCACCATTTGCTGAAAATGCTATCTTATTTCCATTTGATGGTTTTGGCTCCTTTGTCAAAAATCAAGTGCCCATAGGTGTGTGGGTTCATTTCTGGGTCTACAGTTCTGTTCCATTGGTCTATCTGTCTGTCTCTGTACCAATACCATGCAGTTTTTATCACTATTGCTCTGTAATACTGCTTGAGTTCAGGGATAGTGATTCCCCCTGAAGTCCTTTTATTGTTGAGGATAGTTTTAGCTATCCTGGGTTTTTTGTTATTCCAGATGAATTTGCAAATTGTTCTGTCTAACTCTTTGAAGAATTGGATTGGTATTTTGATGGGGATTGCATTGAATCTGTAGATCGCTTTTGGTAAAATGGCCATTTTTACTATATTAATCCTGCCAATCCATGAGCATGGGAGATCTTTCCGTCTTCTGAGGTCTTCTTCAATTTCTTTCTTCAGAGTCTTGAAGTTCTTATTGTACAAATCTTTTACTTGCTTGGTTAAAGTCACACCAAGGTACTTTATATTATTTGGGTCTATTATGAAGGGTGTCGTTTCCTTAATTTCTTTCTCGGCTTGTTTCTCTTTTGTGTAGAGGACGGCTACGGATTTATTTGAGTTAATTTTATACCCAGCCACTTTGCTGAAGTTGTTTATCGGCTTTAGTAGTTCTCTGGTGGAACTTTTGGGATCACTTAAATATACTATCATATCATCTGCAAATAGTGATATTTTGACTTCTTCTTTTCTGATCTGTATCCACTTGACCTCCTTTTGTTGTCTGATTGCTCTGGCTAGAACTTCAAGAACTATATTGAATAAGTAGGGACAGAGTGGGCAGCCTTGTCTAGTCCCTGATTTTAGTGGGATTGCTTCAAGTTTCTCTCCATTTAGTTTAATGTTAGCAACTGGTTTGCTGTATATGGCTTTTACTATGTTTAGGTATGGGCCTTGAATTCCTATTCTTTCCAGGACTTTTATCATGAAGGGGTGTTGAATTTTGTCAAATGCTTTCTCAGCATCTAATGAAATGATCATGTGGTTTTGTTCTTTCAGTTTGTTTATATAATGGATCACGTTGATGGTTTTCCGTATATTAAACCATCCCTGCATGCCTGGGATGAAGCCTACTTGATCATGGTGGATGATTGTTTTGATGTGCTCTTGGATTCGGTTTGCCAGAATTTTGTTGAGTATTTTTGCGTCGATATTCATAAGGGAAATTGGTCTGAAGTTCTCTTTCTTTGTTGGGTCTTTGTGTGGTTTAGGTATAAGAGTAATTGTGGCTTCATAGAAGGAATTCGGTAGTGCTCCATCTGTTTCAATTTTGTGGAATAGTTTGGATAATATTGGTATGAGGTCTTCTATGAAGGTCTGATAGAATTCTGCACTAAACTGGGCTCTTTTTGGTTGGGAGACCTTTAATGACTGCTTCTATTTCCTTAGGAGTTATGGGGTTGTTTAACTGGTTTATCTGTTCCTGATTTAACTTCTTTACCTGGTATCTGTCTAGGAAATTGTTTGTTTCCTGCAGATTTTCAAGTTTTGTTGAATATAGGCTTTTATAGTAAGATCTGATGATTTTTTGATTTTCCTCTGAATCTATAGTTATGTCTCCCTTTTCATTTCTGATTTTGTTAATTTGGATATACTCTTTGTGTCCTCTCATTAGTCTGGCTAAGGGTTTATCTATCTTGTTGATTTTCTCAAAGAACCAACTTTTGGTTCTGTCGATTCTTTCTATGGTCCTTTTTGTTTCTACCTGGTTGATTTCAGCTCTGAGTTTGATTATTTCCTGCCTTCTACTCCTCCTGGGTTTTTTGATTCTTTTTGTTCTAGAGCTTTTACGTGTGCTGTCAAGCTGCTGACATATGCTCTTTCTTGTTTCTTTCTGCAGGCACTCAGTGCTATGAGTTTTCCTCTTAGCACAGCTTTCATTGTGTCCCATAAGTTTGGGTATGTTGTACCTTCATTTTCATTAAATTCTAAAAAGTCTTTAATTTCTTTCTTTATTTCATCCTTGACCAGGTTATCATTGAGTAGAGCATTGTTTAATTTCCACGTATATATGGGCGTTCTTCCCTTATTGTTATTGAAGACCAGTTTTAGGGCATGGTGGTCTGATAGCACGCATGGGATTATTTCTATCTTTCTGTACCCGTTGAGGCCCGTTTTTGACCAATTATATGATCAATTTTGGAGAAAGTACCATGAGGAGCTGAGAAGAAGGTATATCCTTTTGCTTTAGGATAGAATGTTCTATAAATATCTGTTAAGTCCATTTGGCTCATGACTTCTCTTAGTCTGTCTACATCTCTGTTTAATTTCTGTTTCCATGATCTGTCCATTGATGAGAGTGGGGTGTTGAAATCTCCTACTATTATTGTGTGAGGTGCAATGTGTGTTTTGAGCTTTAGTAAGGTTTCTTATACGTATGTAGGTGCCCTTGTATTTGGGGCATAGATATTTAGGATTGAGAGTTCATCTTGGTGGATTTTTCCTTTGATGAGTATGAAGTGTCCTTCCTTATCTTTTTTGATGACTTTTAGTTGAAAATTGATTTTATTTGATATTAGAATGGCTACTCCAGCTTGCTTCTTCCGACCATTTGCTTGGAAAGTTGTTTTCCAGCCTTTCACCCTGAGGTAGTGTCTGTCTTTGTCTCTGAGGTGTGTTTCCTGTAGGCAGCAGAATGCAGGGTCCTTGTTCTGTATCCAGTTTGTTAATCTATGTCTTTTTTTGGGGGGAGTTGAGGCCATTGATGTTGAGAGATATGAAGGAATAGTGATTATTGCTTCCTGTTATATTCATATTTGGATATGAGGTTATGTTTGTGTGCTTTTCTTCTCTTTGTTTGTTCCCAAGACGATTAGTTTCTTGCTTCTTCTAGGATATAGCTTGCTTCCTTATGTTGGGCTTTACCATTTATTATCCTTTGTAGTGCTGGATTTGTAGAAAGATATTGTGTAAATTTGGTTTTGTCATGGAATATCTTGGTTTCTCCATCTATGTTAATTGAGAGTTTTGCAGGACACAGTAACCTGGGCTGGCATTTGTGTTCTCTTAGGGTCTGTATGACATCTGTCCAGGATCTTCTGGCTTTCATAGTTTCTGGCGAAAAGTCTGGTGTGATTCTGATAGGTCTGCCTTTGTACGTTACTTGACCTTTTTCCCTTACTGCTTTTAATATTCTTTCTTTATTTTGTGCGTTTGGTGTTTTGACTATTATGTGACGGGAGGTGTTTCTTTTCTGGTCCAATCTATTTGGGGTTCTGTAGGCTTCTTGTATGCCTATGGGTATCTCTTTTTTTAGGTAAGGGAAGTTTTCTTCTATGATTTTGTTCAAGATATTTACTGGTCCTTTGTGCTGGGAGTCTTCACTCTCTTCTATACCTATTATCCTTAGGTTTGATCTTCTCATTGAGTCCTGGATTTCCTGTATGTTTTGGACCAGTAGCTTTTTCCGCTTTACATTATCTTTGACAGTTGAGTCAATGATTTCTATGGAATCTTCTGCTCTGAGATTCTTTCTTCCATCTCTTGTATTCTGTTGGTGAAGCTCGTATCTACAGCTCCTTGTCTCTTCTTTTGGTTTTCTATATCCAGGGTAGTTTCCATGTGTTCTTTCTTGATTGCTTCTATTTCCATTTTTAATTCCTTCAACTGTTTGATTGTGTTTTCCTGGAATTCTTTTAGGGATTTTTGTGACTCCTCTCTATGGGCTTCTACTTTTTTATTTATGATTTCCTGGAATTCTTTCAGGGATTTTTGTGACTCCTCTCTATGGGCTTCTACTTGTTTATTTATGATTTCCTGGAATTCTTTCAGGGATTTTTGCGATTCCTCTCTGTAGGCTTCTACTTGTTCTCTAAGGGAGTTCTTCATGTCTTTCTTGAAGTCCTCCAACATCCTGATCAAATATGATTTTGAAACTAGATCTTGCTTTTCTGGTGTGTTTGGTTCTTCCGTGTTTGCTTTGGTAGGAGAATTGGGCTCCGATGATGTCATGTAGTCTTGGTTTCTGTTGCTTGGGTTCCTGCGCTTGCCTCTCACCATCAGATTATCTCTAGTGTTACTTTGTTCTGCTATTTCTGACAGTGGCTAGACTGTCTTATAAGCCTGTGTGTCAGGAGTGCTGTAGACCTGTTTTCCTGTTTTCTTTCAGCCAGTTATGTGGACAGAGTGTTCTGCTTTCGGGCGTGTAGTTTTTCCTATCTACAGGCCTTCAGCTGTTCCTGTGGGCCTGTGTCTGGTGTTCACCAGGCAGGTCATTTTCAGCAGAAAAGTTTGTCTTACCTGTGGTCCCGAGGCTCAAGTTTGCTCTTGGGGCGCTGCCTACGAGCTCTCTGTGGCGGCAGCAACCAGGAAGATCTCCACCGCCCTTTCCAGGAGCCTCCGTGCACCAGGCTTCCAGATGGCGTTTGGTGTTTTCCTCTGGCGTCAGAGATGTGTGCAGAGTGCAGTCTCTTCTGGTTTCCCAGGCGTGTCTGCCTCTCTGTAGTTTTAGCTCTCCCTCCCATGGGATTTGGGTGCAGAGAACTGTTTATCCGGTCTGTCCCTTCAGGTTCCGGAGTTGTCTCAGGCACAGGGCTTTTCTTCTGGTCTTAAGGACCAAGGTTAAAAGGAAGTGACATCTGTTTGAAAGCATGTGAAGATATTTAGGAAAGTGTAAATGTTGCATAAAAGAGCAAATTCCTGACATAATTCACAGCTTTTCCCCCTTTTATAAAGTATTCCTATATGTTGGGCTTTATTTTTTTTAATCTAAAATTGACTTAAGATGATGGTTAGGAAAGAGCTTTACCGTCTTTGATAGGACACGTAGACTCTAGAGACTGTCAGTGTGGCTTTGTCAGTGACTGAGAACCAATGTGTGCAAGGCCAGCACTGCATTTGGATGTTTAGGTTGGTAAACATGTTCGTGCTCTAAGCACCAGCATTAGAGACACTGAGTCAGCGGCCTCTGCTTGCTCCTCATGTTTACACACAGATTCCCACCCCCACCCCCAATGCCACCTTGAAAGAAGGTGAAATCACCAAGCTACCATTTGCACCCAGAGTAAAGTCCATAGACAGTATAGTTGAACAGGAAGTTTGTTGTGTTAGTCTGTACACTCTTTCCCACTGCTGTTTATTTTCCACAGGTGCACAACTGTTCACGCTCAAATCTGGACAGTATTTTCTTCTTTCTCCTCAGCATAAAAGCATTGAAAAACATGCCTTTTCATACTTCTTGTGATTTTCTTTCTAATTAATATAATTTTGTAGATGGTTAAACAATTGCAGTCTTTACATTGTACGGTTTATGAACTTGAATCCCTGTGCCCCCTTTTCTTTCTCTCAGTCTCCCTGCCGCCCCCCCCCCCACTGTCTTCTTTGCCCTCAAGGATGAAGTGCCTAATATGTACTAAGAGGCTTAACAGATGATAAAGTTCTGGGGCCTCACAGCCTAGTCCAGGTACAAGGAAGCAGCAGATAATTTCACCTCAGTGTGTGAGGCCACTATCTAAGGGGCTGTCCTGGAGAAAAGCTCAGTGGAAGCACCTGAGAAGGTGCCTCCCAAGGTCCTGAGGAGGAAGAGATCAAATGGGGTTTCTGGGAGGATTTCTCTCACTATTTACTTCATGATCTTTTCATAGTTTTATGACAAATCGTTCTTTACAGAAATGCTTAGTTTTCTGACATCCCTTCAAATGTCTGAAAGCACCATTCACACACCTTCATTCACATGCTAAAGTTTACTGACTTACCTCAAACAACTACTGAGGATTGGGAAGGTAGGGAGGGGGTTGGGGACTTTTCTGCTTCTGGGCTCCTTCTCCATCCCCAATCCCTTGCTGACACAGGCCAGCCGGAGACTCCCAGCCCTGTCTTTATAGTTGAGACTGGTGGAAATCCCAGATAAACCAGCAGATTCTCCTCTCTTCTCTCTGTCTTGTGCCCTTGTTCAGGGGGATGCTTTTCTCTATACATGCACAGTTCACTCCACTTCAGTTCCGAGTTTTCACCTGAGTTCCATTTCAGGTCTTGATTTTTCTTTGAAATATTTAAAAGCACAATTTAGAGAGGAAAATGGTTGTTCAAAAATGTTGTTCTGAGGTATAAACATTATAACACGATTCTAGCTTCTTTTTACCCTGATTTCCACTAATAACTATAGTTATAATAAGCTAGTTATAAACTAATAACTAGCTTATGTCTGACAGAACATATATAAAGCAACACAGAGAGAGAAACAGGAAGCTTTTCTGCACTACCTCAAAGCCAGGGTGCTCTATATGCCTCTAGTCTGGCTCCCTGAACACCAGTTTGTCACATTCTACAAACATACAATGTGTATTTGAAGTCAGTTCACTCCTGACTCAAACTCAAACCAAATCATTGCTTTTTTTTCTCATCTACCATTTGATTTTCAAAATAAAGATCTTCATAGCTTCATTTAATTACAAAATCAACTTCTGTCCCAAGTAAAAACATTCAACAATTGGACCAAAGAATGTTAATATTTTCATTTATTTTTTTCATGGTCCCCCTTTTCTTTAATTTCTAAATACATATATGTGTGTTGTTATATATACACATATATGTATATTCCTAAACATATAAATACACCATGCTTCGCATGTGTAATGCCACTAGTCTGTATATTTTCAGGACTGACTATTAAGTATTGGATATCCAATTGGTGGAGATCATTTGACATATTTAGAGTACTAAGAACATTTTAGTCAAACACTTAATAAAATATGTATAATTTTTACATATTTGTGAATATGCAAGAGAATGCAAATACTGGCGAAGACTAGAAGAGATTGTCAGATTCTTCCAGAGCTCAACTTCTCCTGGGTTGTATGCCTCCCACTGGGAGATCTTTGCAGGAGTGTGTGCTTAACTGCTGAGTTGTTTCTCTTGTCCTCTCCTTAAGTCTATCTTTGTGAGCTGCCTTGAATTCTTCTAGAACAGAGTAGGTAACGCTAAATGATGAATAAATCTTTAATGGTGCTTTAAAATTTACAAAACAATTTTCACATTTTAGCTTATTTAATCTTATAAACAGTGATGGACAATTTCTTCTGAAACATGGTCATTATTGTTGCCAGTTTTTGTTGTTGTTGTTGTTGTTAATTTGGCTCCGTTTGATTTTCATGACAGTGTTCTAATTTCCTTGCTTGTTTATTCCCAAGATCTGGTGAATGCAGTTGAGAAGCAACCCTAAGTTGTGTTTCATAGTTTATGTTCTGAGTCACGTGAAATCATTAGTAGCTACATTTTCAAATAAGTACAGCATGTATGATACACTGTCATTAGTTGGGAGCCAAAAGTAAGAACTGCTTTCAAATTATATTTCACACCACGTTTTTATTCTGATGTGTCAGAAATTGTTTTATTAAGTTGTTCATGAGAAGGAAATCAAATAAACATACTCCTCTATACCCATGTGTTTATTCTCATTGTGTGATTTTTCTAGTGCAATCCAAATTGGAGTGTTATATTTGGCTTTAGCAGCAAAACTGTGTCCAAATATACAAACCGATATTTCTTTCAAAACCAATCAAGAGAGGTGTATGGCATTGCCATTGGGGAAACTGAGGTCAATATCTGTTCAAAAGATGCCTGCTCCCCATTTAGTTTGGACATCAGTTTTAAATAAAGATATTATAAAAAAAAACTATAATTACAGTTTTCAGTCATAGGTGACAACTAAAAATGGATGTTATTTGTATGCAAATGGAGGTAATTAGCACTTGTAATGTCTGGAGATCCAGTGCTCAGGAGTTATTCTGGAAGTTATTCTGGAGTCAGAACTTGAGGTCTATACTTAGAAGAAGCACTCCACATATGCACCACCTCCTAGGGGTGCCTGGGAGCCTGAGACAGAAGCTGCTCTTTGGCCTGTTATGTAATGGGGAGAATGTACCATAACTCAGTGACGTTTGTGTTCCCAAATGACACTGTGCTTTATGAGAGCAAACCTCCACAGTAAACTTTAAGTTACCTCAGTGAAATGTACTCACTAAGACACTTGTAATATTCGGGGTTACCCATTAGAGCCGGTACCTAAGTACTTTAGAGAATTCTCATTCTGCCTATGGAAATATTGGCCTCAGGAATCCTGTGGTATATGGAGAACCAGAATGTCATTTTCACAGAGCTCACCAGTGAGGTTTGCATAGCAACAAATATTCATTGTGGTTTACCACATGCTTATTGAGTGCCCGTTGTGTTCCGGATGTGAGGATATGAGGATGCAAGAGGAACTGTGGAAGAACTCTGCTCTCAAAAGTCTGATGTAGTGACAGAGAGCAGTTATGAGGACACAGACTCCTTTCAAAACTTATTAACGTGTTTTGAAAGAACAGGGAATCAGTCATGTTTTTTGCCTCCTTTCCCACGTTCTCCAAATGGCTAAAAGAAAAATGGAGGCTGAATATTGTTGACAGATTGAATTCTGAAAAGCTTGTTGCTAATTTCAGGTAAAGGTTTTTTTTTTTTTTTTTTTTTTTGAGGCCCCAGGAGAAGATGAGAAGATTCAATGTGTCACTTCCAAATGTAATATTTTTATTTTTTCAGTCTCTGTTGTCCTTCACTGTAGTATTTGCACAAATCCTTGAACACACGGAGAAAGAATGAAAAGTTTTGGAGAGGTTATTATATAAGATTTTCTGCGTGATGAAACCACACCCAGTGTGCCGCACCCAGAGGACCTTCTGTATGTTATTAGGCTCAGGAATGTTAAGTGTGTTAGATTCAGTCCCTGCTGGGCAGTCATGTGACGTAAACAGTGACTCTTAAATGAAGCCATAATATATGGTTTAACTTCTTAACAGTTTGTGATGTCATTTTTATGTAGTAAGAAAAACAAATGCTGTCACATTTTAGACTTGAGCCTCCCACAAGCCAGCACCAAGAGATTAAGTATGTACATTACTAGCAGGAGAGCATCCATGCAACGAGATACATGCCAGAAAAGGACCCTGAGCTCAAACACTGCTCACAGGTGTGTCAGAGCAGAGAGATAAGCCTCTTGATAAGTTAGAGTCCCAGGAGACCCTGTATTTCCCTTTGAAGGAAGCAGAGTAATTTTTTTCTTTTTTCTTTTTATTATTAACTTGAGTATTTCTTATATACATTTCCAGTGTTATTCCCTTTCCCGGTTTCCGGGCAAACATCCCCCTAATCCCTCCCCCTCCCCTTCTTTGTGGGTGTTCCCCTCCCCATCCTCCCCCCATTGCCGCCCTCCCCCCATAGTCTAGTTCACTGGGGGTTCAGTCTTAGCAGGACCCAGGGCTTCCCCTTCCACTGGTGCTCTTACTAGGATATTCATTGCTACCTATGAGGTCAGAGTCCAGGGTCAGTCCATGTATAGTCTTTAGGTAGTGGCTTAGTCCCTGGAAGCTCTGGTTGCTTGGCATTGTTGTACATATGGGGTCTCAAGCCCCTTCAAGCTCTTCCAGTTCTTTCTCTGATTCCTTCAACGGGGGTCCCATTCTCAGTTCAGTGGTTTGCTGCTGGCATTCATGTCTGTATTTGCTGTATTCTGGCTGTGTCTCTCAGGAGCGATCTACATCCGGCTCCTGTCGGTCGGAAGCAGAGTAATTTTAAGTATTAATCTGAATGTTAATTCAAATAAGATGTTTGTGTAGGATCAGTTAACATTTATGCTTACCATGTAAAAGTCCAGAGACACAGTAACCAAGACTAAAGAAAAATCCTTAAAAAAGACAGAATTAGAGCATTGATTAAGTTGGGTGGGAAGTACATAAAACTGTGGGTCTCCAGTGTTTACTTCCTTGAAATATAGCTTTGAGTCATTTCTGTGAGCTATACACATTCTACTTTATGTTTCCTATCATTTTTATTGGGCACATAATTTAACAGTTTGTGATAGTTGAAGCCACATGTCTCTGTTGAAACAGCCTTGCTCAGAGGAAGATACTGTGAATTGTATATTGCACGTATCTATATTTTCTTTGAACAATGTGCATGCCATTCATCTAGTCGAGAAAACAAACCTTTTGCTTCACTGAATGGCTTTGCTCTGTGTTTTGCTTGTCTACTGAGGCAAATAAAGGCTGACAAGGAGGCCATTTCCAGCTAGTTAAACACCAAGAAGGGAGTAAAATGGGGTTTGAGCCAGCCATTAGAAAATTCCTTTCTTGCTTAACATATATGTTGTCTCTATGTACTCATAGGAAACAGCTTAGATAAGGCTTATTTAGCTCAGACTAACAGAATGTGGATTTCATTCTTCTCGGCTTCTGTGTATTTATGGGAGAAATGACCAATTAGTGCATATATATATATATATATATATATATATATATATATAAATAATTTTTATTGGAGACATCACTACGATGATGAACATGATTGGTTGGCATTTTTATTATCTACTCAGGAATTATAAACCGTTCTAAGGATTTTTTTTAATTGGAAAATTTCCTATAGATTTACATAATTAGATAGTGAATTCTGAGTTCTATTTATTAATCTACTGATTTGTTTCTGAGTATTCAGTATGTCCCTAGGGTGATCTTATTAGGTACTGGGTTAAAAAGCAATTGAATAAAATGCTTGTCTTCAAGGGCTTACTGTCTCTATCTACTGCTTTCCATGCCAACACTCTGAATGATGAT
The DNA here is from genome assembly GCF_021556685.1 of Rattus norvegicus. NCBI lineage: Eukaryota > Metazoa > Chordata > Mammalia > Rodentia > Muridae > Rattus > Rattus norvegicus. Next base: position 105,623,736 of record NC_141538.1, read on the forward strand.
GCGTATTAATTAATCCACTTACTAATTAAATAAATGTCAATTTGTCAAACATAATAGGAGTTAGACCGATTAGGCCTTGGGAATAAAATTATGAAGTGTTTTTACTATTTTCTCTACCCCAGTGAGTTAGAGGAGAGAGAACTGTGGTTAATGAGTCTCATTAATGAAAACATGGCCACAAATTCAAATGATTTCTAGAGGAAAGGAGTATGAATATATCAGTGCATATGAGTAAATAATGAAAGCAGTATATTGGTAAGAATAGTCAACTCAGATTTGGAGAGCACTCAGTAAGGAGCTAATTAGGTCAGGGGATATGGAGGAGAAGGGACCTGGTTGAAGGTCAACCTCCAGAAATAACATGAATGACTGAGTGAGGTGAAAGGTCCATGACAGTAGCCATAACCACTGTACCCCAAGATTCCTTGAGGACAAAGGTGGGGGGTCACCATGCAAGTCATTGGTGAGTAGAGCAGATTGTATTTGTATAGAGATATTGGGGCCCAGTTCTGACTAGAATGGATTGAAAGGAAGGAAACAGGAAAGAAGGAAGGAAGGAAGGAAGGAAGGAAGGAAGACAAAAGAAAATATAGGCATAACCTTCCTTCGAGAGGAATAGCTGTGACAAAGGTGCATGCAGTGGAGGAGGGTGAGCCTCTCAGATTCCTTTCATAGGAGGAAGAGGCTTGAATGTGATTGCATGCTGAGAGATAGGAGGATGAAGTTTGTAGAAAGTTGTTACTTGCACATTGGTTCACATTCCTTTGCAATTTGAAAGCAATTGAGGATTAGAGCCTGGAGCCCAAAAGTGGAACACCTTTACAGAGAAACGAGAACGGCCAGATGTGATGGATTCAGTGATGGATGAAATAGATCTGATAGGAATAATTCCCCTGTTTGGTTTTCTCTAAACTATATATATGTATATATATATATATATATATATATATATATATATATATATATATATCCTTCCCTGTCTGAAAGAGGGCAGGGGAAAGGTGAGCCTGGGATTTCTAGATGTGAGAAAGGTCGACACAGTCACCAGATGATGTGAGTGAAGCAAAGGCCTCTGGGAGGCAGGTTGATGGGCAGCAGAGAAGGTCCGCTTGCGGCTGGTACAGATGTTATGTGGTACCCATGTGCCCTTTTCTGTGGCTTTCTCCTGCAGTGCTTGCTCCTATAAGACAGAGCAAAGCAGGTAACTGGGCATTTCATGTTGAGATATAAAGGAAAGACAGAAAAGTGAGAGTAACACTATATTGGAGTATTAGTGAGATGATGGGGACTTGGAGAAGATGATAGATTAAATAGAACAGGAAGAAACGTGAAGGTGTGTCATTCTCTAGCCGATCTCCTTTAGAGTCAGGCCTATTGTGCACATGTTGGACTGGAGGGAGGGAAGCTTAGCCAGGTGGGTGTGTGCGGGCAGGATCTTGGTCAGCAGTGAGTGAGCAGGCAAAGAACATATACCTGGGAACAGCTTTGGAGAACTTGTTCCATTCATAGTGTGTGTGTGTGTGTGTGTGTGTGTGTGTGTGTGTGTGTGTGTGTGTGTGTGGTGGGGGCTATTTAAGACTATTTAGGCTTTTGGGTTGGAGTGAGTAGAGACTACCAGGGTGAGTATACATCCTTGGCAGGGGACAGGGGCTGGGATGCCTCGTTTGTATGAGGACTGATTCCAGGTGCTTGTTGGACATGACCCTATAAGGAGAATGGACATTGAACCTGGCTATAGGCTATGCAACCTCCTCTGATCAAGCAAAGGTGGGGGCACAGGGCTGTGTGCACAGGACATGCAGGTCTGGAGCAGTGGAGGATCCATCCTATTACTGTCTATTTCAGGATGAGATTTCCAGGGTTTGGACATGATTCCACTCTTGCTCCAGATCTGTTCTGTCTGGTCCCATGGCTTTCTGGCCCCAAAGAAAGATTCTGAAAGACCAAAACCCAGTGAACCACATGTAAAGTAGAAACATCACTGAGAGGAACAGGGAAAGCCTGAGTCAGCCCTGTGATGGTTTGGCTCCTCCTCCAAGGGTAGGGTTGATGCTGGCCAGATACTCTCCTACTGCAAATCTCAGGCAGGAGGTCTCAGCACTTATGGCAAGGTTGTCACACGTTGAGAAGAGGAGCCATCATTGGTGGCTGGGGTCTTCTGTTATCACTCCTGGATCTCAGGACTTCCTTGGGCTTCGCAATGTTAAGCCTTTTAAGCCTGTTAAGGTTTTTGCTTCATAGCATCCACCGTATATTTCATCCAGGCTTCTTGAGACTTGGTGGTTAAAAAATACTTTCTCAGTCATTTCTCAAACTACCAATGAGGTGTAGTATTTGAAAGGAATTTGAACACCCATAGGACCACAAATAAAAAAATCCTGACAGACTTTGAGTCTGGTGCCTGAGCAGAGATCTGGATGTGTACCCTGGGGCGTGCTCCGAGGAAGGGCCATCTTCTCACAATACTTGAGGAGAGACAATAATTTCCTTTTCTGCAGCACTGTTCAAGAGGCCGCTCTACTCTCCTGCAGCCAGACTGGTATGGGAAGGGCTGGAGATCTCATGGAATCACTATAAGCATCTTCCTCAGTGGTCTCTTTCCTTTTGGACTTCCTACCTTTAAAAAAAATCCCACACTTGATTTCCATATTAATTAACTTTAATTTTCTGCATACTTCTATTATCTCATTGCTTGCGAGATAGAACATGAAAGTGAGAAGTCACTTTATGTTGCTGGGTTTTAGTTTCTTCACTCACACAGTGTGGTGTCCATTGGATTAGATTGGAGAATTTGAGTGTTTGGAGCACCCACCTAAGGTAGAAAGTCCCTCGAGTGCCAAAGTTCTCTGGCTGTGTCACCTCTCAGACCTGGTTCTGTCCCCAGCAGCTTCCCAACCATCAGGGGTCAGCATCACTGTTCTCCTGTGTCAAGGTGGGATGATCTATGCTCACCCTGCAGGTTGTTTAAGGAATGCATTCAGTATTGCTGCCTAACATTGCTGCTTGGTCTGCCCAGTTTCTTCAGCCTGTGTCTTAGGTACCCCACAAAGTGTGAGAACCTCCCTCCCACCCACACGGCCCTTCCATTTGCTGCTAAGCTTGTGGTTCACGAATCCCAGTACTGCATTTTCCATCTTCATAGAAAATCTTTGCCATTACAGGTTCTGTGCTATTTATGTAGGGGGAGAGGGGTGTGGGATGTGGGGTGTGGGGTGTGGGGTGTGGGGGAGTGGGATGTAGGGGTGTGGGAGTGTGGGGGTATGGGTGTTGCTCCTTCTTCTTTATAATTTTTTTTAAAGCGACATAAAGCTCCTCGGCAATTTATAACAAATTTGACCTCTGAGCTTTAGCATCCCAGAGTGTAAAATTACAAAAGTACATTTTTCATACATTGGGAACTTAACAAATGCATATTATGAGAAAATAGGTAAATTCTGAGAAAACGCCCCGTTGACCCCCACTTCCCTCCACAACAACAACAAAAGAAAACAAACAACAAAACCATGAGTCCAAGCACAAAGGTTGATGATGAGACATCCAGCATTTATTTCCTTAAAGCACTTTGGCCATAGCTTTGCCTCTCATTCCATGCTGCTCTCAGTTCCGTGACATTTAAGCATAGTGCCCAGCGAATAGGAAGATAACCAGGAATCTAGAGACTGAGTGAATGGTTGCTAGGGAGTATGGCAGCGTCCTAGTAATTTGTCACTGGGTTCATCCCAGTGAGTGCACATGGGAACTTTATAGAAGTGATTTCAGGAGGGCAGGGCTGACTCCCCTTATCATGAGTTTACTGAAGTGGGGCCAGTTCCCGCCTCTTCCAACTTTGCTGCCAAGGTTCGAGAGGGGTGGAGTGGCCTGGAAGACTGTTGAGAGGGTGGGGACTTGCTTTCTTATAAAGATGCTTTGGGCAAGCGACTCCAGGGCTCCAGGCTTTTAGGAAGAAAAGAGTTGGGGCGGCCAGGTGGCAAAAGACAGCAGCAGAGTGCAGTCTATTTTGTTCTCAGAGTAAGCTTGAAGTATAATAAAAATGCGGACCAGAGAAAGGGAGGGAAAACTATCAACCAAGTTAACCTAATTGATACCACCTCTTGGGTCCCCTGCTGTGCGTGGCACTGGCTCCAGCTCCGGTTCCTCGGAACCCAACTGTTGTGGGTCCCAGGCTACTTCTCCTTTACCAGACTCATACCACAGAGCAAACCAGTTTCGTGATAGAATCACTGTGAGCGACCTGAGGACAGACATTGCATTGTCCCAGTCTGAGAGATCACGCGTTTCTTAGTGGTTCCCTGTCCCGGAAGACTCTGGCTCAGCCCGAAAGGCAGATGGGACCCCCCAGAGCACCCTAAAGGATGAGCTTTCTAGGGGCGGAGGTTCTCCGGAACACGCCAGCACCAGAAGGGACCTTTCCTTCTCAGGGTGCACAGGGTGGCGTTCCAAACCGGAGCAAAGCGAGCAGCCGTGACCTTCCTTTAAAAATGAAAAAAATAGGAGGCAGCGAGCAGTCCTGCTCGTTTTCCCTCCCCAGGACACACCGTGCTGCCTGGATGGCGCTTGGCTGACCCTAGAGGGAGGAGCAGGAGGGTGCTGGGGCGGGGTCGCCTAGCCACCGGGCGGAGACTGCCCCACTCACTCGGAACGCCCCCAGCCGGGCGCACGCGCTCCCATTCAAAGCAGCGGAGCTGCACCGCCACTGCAGAGACGCGCCCACCCTCCCTGTGCTCCGCTTGCCAGCCAGGGGTCCGCAGTCACCGCTCCGTGTCTCTGCCAGGACCATGGTGCGGCTGGTGACGCGTAGCCACCCGGGGTTCCTGGCTCGCCTCATCTGTGGCACCTGGTGCCTCCTCTGTGTCGCAGGACAGGTAGGACAGCCGGCCCGTCTCCAACCCTCTTGGAACCCCCAATCCCCATTCCCTTGCTGGTCACTTCGGGAAGCACACTTTTCGGCGGCGAAGCTCTGTCGCGAGGCTGAACCTTCGCCGGAGCTTGGGACAGGTGGCGGAGGGTTGACTCTGAAGTGGGTGCTGGCATCAAGCTCCGTGTCAGCGGAGACAAGCTCTGGGCAGAACTTACCAGGACCCTATCTGGGCTTCTTCCCTGCACCCAGGTCTCTCTTGGGCAGAGTCCGGGGAGAAGGCAGCGTCTGAGCCCAGGAGCTGTCATTTCCGCGGAGCCTACGCCCGGCACCCCTTCTGAACTCAGCCCTTCTGCCGAGTCCAGCTCTCTTGCTTTCCAGGGAAAGGCTCGGGTACTGGCACATTTGTCCTGGTTTCAACTTTTCCAACACCCTGTGGACAACTGACACTGTCAGCCAGAGTCCCGTGGTTTCTGGGGAGGACTGTATAAGATGTGAGACCTGCCTAACAGGTGGGCTTCCGGTAGCCTCGGCAGGTGGGTAGGTGGGGGAGTGCCAGTGAGGTTGCCTGAGGTTAGTTCTGGCCACCACCATTCTGAATCCCACCTAGAGAGGTCCTGAGAGTATAACACCCAGAGGGAGGTCCTGTTAAAGTGTGAAGTGCCTTCGAATGGCTTTTAAAAGACAGGTAACTTTTAATTAGTACCCATGATTTGGACAGTTTGGTCATAATTTAGCCCACATACATGTGATTTTTTTTACAGGATTACTTTGGTAATTTTGGGAAAATGCCCAAATACTCTTGGCGGGAATTATCGCCAGATAGCCTTCCTTCCTCCGCTTTGCTTATGGAGACTTGTCCGAATTGGGGGATTTCCTTCCTTTGCTTTTACTTAGATTTTGAAATTCATTTTCCTATCTCTGTATTAGTGGTCATTTTCTTGGCAGTGGTACACTTTTGGAGACAGGATCGGGCATGAATGCTTCTGAGAGACTGGGACAGAGGGCCATAGGCTGGCTGCCTTGGTCAGTAATGGAACTTCTCAGACATCCACCTGGATTGGGGTGGATCATACTAGAAACAACGGTGTTAGTTATAAGCATGTTTTGTTCCTGCTAACCTTTCTCCATGGCAGAGTTTTCAGCTGTAGAGCCCAGTAGAATGACCTACCTATGGAAGTTCTTGTGACGGATACCTCTCCCAGGTGATTTGCACTTCGATGCCAAATTAAAACCAGGGCTCGAAAATGCCCTGATCTGAGGTGAACAGTTGATACAGAGCCATGATTCCCAATCTATACTTAAGAACAATGAAGGGACCTTAAGTATAAGTATGGGAGGCTTGACACGAAGCTTCCTCCAGCACCGAGTCTTAGCACTCATTGATTGAGGCTCTTAACTTTTCACTTCGTCTTGGGTGCTTTGAGGACCTTGGCCCGTTTTCTACAAGGCACTGCCAAGCACCAACAGTACCAGGGAGGTCCTCAAAGCAAATCATGGCAACGCCCTCATCTTCTCGTTTAAAATGTTCACACATGGATAGAAATTCTACCTCATCCTTGAAGTCTGGATAAACTGTTTGCTACCCACTTATGAATATTTTAAGACTCATGGGGATTTTGTTTTTGTTTTGATTTGATTTTTATTTCAAATGCTTTGCTTACTCAAACCTGTTTCAAGTTGTCCTGGGCTCTCTTGTCCTGTAGAGAAAACTGATCTTCCAAGCCCCCCACACCTGTTTCCCTTGCCCTGCATCACAATCACTCCTGGAAGAAATGTGTAAACCCAAATTTGGACTTTGTGTGTGTAAGTGGGCCTCTCCTGTTCTACTCAGCTGCTCTCAAACAAGGAAGCTGACAGATCAGAGGCAGGTACAGAGGGGTTTAAGATGGTAAATGGTGTCTGAAATATCTTAGTAGACTCTAGATTCCTTTGAGGGTTTGCTTGATTGGGTACTGTGGTAGGTATTTCGGAGTCTATTGTCTCCTGTTAGCTAAAGCCACACATGAACATTTTCCTCGTCATCAAGTAAAACAGGTCAGAGCTCTGAGGATATTTAATATTAAGTAAAGAAATCAGTTCACAGCCAATAGCCAGTATCGTATGATTCGAACATTGTTAGGAATTTGCATAACCCTTTTGCTTTTAAAATACTCGTTACATGGATGTGCTAGTGTTACCAGACATTCTTGTGTATATTGAACCCACAGTTGGAGTGAGGTCATGAAGACCTGCTTCCCAACCAAACTGCACCAGTAGTTCAAAGAACAGTTCCACTGTGAGAATTGTCTGGAAAGCCAACATTTCTTTTCTTCTCATTTTTTCCCTGCTTTTAGGAGTTACTTCCTTTTGCTTCTGATTGCTATTCTCTTATTTTGTAATAACTCTCCGCTTACTCATTAGGTTCCTGAGAATCTGGTTATTTACTAATTTAGCCTCATGACATACCCTGAACCAGCTCTACACCATTACTCCAGCTGTTTCCACGTAAGGATGCGCAGAGATAAGGATGGTCAGTTGGTATGCTGGTAATAAATGCCATTCATTACTACTGCTTTAAAACAGCACTTTGGAATCCGTGGTGCTTCATTCAAACAAAGGAATATTTTCATTCATGGCAGTATTTCAAATGGTACCTTTAGTGATTCAGTAATGATACAGTCCAATGAATGTCAGAAAGGGTTGGTGGTTTCTTGGACTCATTCTCAACTGTGTTCCCTGAAGAAGACATGCTTGCGTCGTTCTCTGTGGTATATCATTGCTATTGTCTTTCATTTTTGCCAGAATAATGACAATTCTGCAACTCTGCATGGTTAAAAATAAACTCGGGGCTTTGAAAAAAAAAGCCTAATGCTTCAACTACTTGCCCCAAACAAGGAGTCTTGTGAGCTCAGATGCTGTACTTAGAGGCAGCCATTTTGTTTGATTGGTATTATTTTGAGATATAGTTGGCACACAATGGGCTGTTCATGTTTAAAATGTAAAACTTGGCAAGTGTTGACACAGCATACTCCGATGACACCATATTTACAAAAATTTGTCATGGCCTTTGAAAATGCCTCTCTCTCATCCTTTTGAAGCCAACACCATCAGGAAACTAACAATGTTTTGTTAGCATAAATGACACTTTGTAGTATTTTCTGTTAGTGGAATGATACTCTCTTATCACTTGCTGTGACCTTGTACACTCAGCATAATTGCTATCATTCATGCTGTAGCACGAGCCTTTTGTTCCTGGGTGGTCGTTAAACCTTTCTTTGTGTATCGGCTCACACCTATGGAGAGCCTGTGCATCTCTTCTCTCCTTGGCTGTTATAAACAGAAGTTTCTCTGAACACTTGTGCATGCTTCTTACATAGACATTCGGTTCCATTTGTGTCTTTATAAATGTTGTGTTAGCAGCTTAATGTTTGACTTCAATCATAGGTGATGTCCAACTTTCTAAGAACTCAGGCTCCAAAACGGTTCTAGAGCTGCTAGTCTCTCATCATCCACTGGTTTGAGTTCTGTGGTTTTGTTACTTGTGGCCCGAAAAAAAAATTAGATGAAAATTTCTAGAAATAAAAAAGTCATAATTTCTAAAAACTTAAAATGTGCCACTATTGTTTATTATTATTATTATCATTATTATTATTATTATTATTATTATTTACTATCTTACATTTCTCTCATCACAAGGATATTCAGGATGTCACACTGGTTCCACCTATGGTTTTGTGCATTCACTTAGGTCCAGAGGTATGTCCCCTGTGAGTGAAGGGAATTAACTAGTGTAGTACGTTTTATCTTTTGCAGCAATGCATGGGAGAAGCACTTCACTTTATCCTTGCCAACACCTGGTGGCCTCTTAGCCAGGCAGATAATGATAGCTGGGTCTTGGTTTAAATTGGCAGCTTCCTAGTGATTAAACATGTTGAGCGTTTTCCCACTGGCTTATATAGAAACTGTATGTAATCAAACATCCCTTGATAAGAAGAAACATTTTAAAAAACTGCAACACTAGATACTTACCAGTTTTTCAGAGTACTCACAAAAACAATGAGTCTGCGTTGTGGCTAATTTTTCAGAACCACTGTCATGTTGGTAGTCACTGGAGCACAATAATGTGGTGCACGACTCTGTGTTTCTTTGGCAAAGTTTGTATTCACATCTTTTTTTTTTCATTCTTAGGTTGTTAGTTTTCTCTTTTATTGGATATTTTATTTATTGACATTTTCAACATTATCCCCTTTTCCAGTTTCCCCTCTGGAAACCCCCTATCCCATCCTTCCTCCCCCTGCTTCTATGAGGGTACTCCCCAATCCACCCATTTGTGCCTCCCTGCCCTGACATTTACCTACACTGGGGCATTGAGCCTTCACAGGACCAAGGGTTTCTCCTCCCATTGATGCTAGAAAAGGCCATCCTCTGCTACATATGCAGCTGGAGCCATGGGTCCCTCCGTGTGTTGGGCTCTGGAGGGTCTGGTTAGTTGATAATGTTCTTCCTGTGGGGTTGCAAACCACTTCAGTTACTTCAGTCTCTTCTCTAACTCCTCCACTGGAAACCCTGTGCTCAGTCCAGTGGTTGGCTGCAAGCATCCACTTCTGTATTTGTCAGGCTCTAACAAAGCCTCCCAGGAGACAGCTATATCAGGCTCCTGTCAGCATGCACTTCTTGGCATCAACTATAAGGTCTGGGTTTGGTAGCTGTATATGGGATGGATCTCCTTGTAGTGTAGTCTCTGCTCCACACTTTGTCTCCATATTTCCTCCTGTGAGTATTTTCTTCCCTCTTCTAAGAAGGACTGAAGCATCTACACTTTTGTCTTCCTTCTTGAGCTTTATGTGGTCTGTGAATTGTATCTGGGGTACTCCAAGCATTTGGGCTAATATCCATTTATCAGTGAGTGCATACCATGTGTGTTCTTTTGTGGCTGGGTTACCTCACTCAGGATGATATTTTCTAATTCCACCTATTTGCCTAAGAATTTCATGAAGTCATTGTTTTTGATAGCTGAGTAGTATTCCTTTGTGTAGATGTACCACATTTTCTGTATTTATTCCTCTGTTAAAGGACATCTAGATACTTTCCAGCTTCTGGCTATTATAAATAAGACTTCTATGAACATAGTGGAGCATGTGTCCTTGTTATATGTTGGAGCATCTTTTGGGTATATGCCCAGACGTGGTATAGCCAGGTCCTCAAGTAGTACTATGCCCATTTTTCTGAGAAACTGCCAGATTGATTTCCACAGCAGTTGTACCAGCTTAGCAATTCCACCAACAATGAAGGAGTGCTCCTCTTTTTCCTAAATCTCCCCAGCAGCTGTTGTCACCTGAGTTTTTGATCTTAGCCATTTTGACTGGTGTGAGGTGGAATCTCAGTGTTGTTTTGATTTGCATTTCCCTGATGACTAAGGATGTTGAACATTTCTTTAGGTGTTTCTCAAGCATTCCATATTCCTCAGTTGAGAATTCTTCATTTAACTCTTTACCTCATTTTCAATAGGTGTATTTGATTCTCTGGAGTCTACCTTCTTGAGTTCTTTGTATATATTGGATATTAGCCCTCTATTGGATGTAGGATTGCTAAAGATCTTTTCCCAATCTATTGGTTACCAGTGTCCTTTACCTTCTAGAAGCTTTGAAATTTTATGAGGTCCCATTTGTCTATTGTTGATCTTAGAGCATAAGCCACTGATGTTCTCTTCAGGAAAATTTCCCCAAGCTTATGTGTTCAAGGCTCTTCCCTACTTTCTCTTCTGTTAGTTTCACTGTATCTGATTTTATGTGGAGGTCCTTGATCCACTTGGACTTGAGCTTTCTATAAGGAGACAAGAATAGATTGATTTTCATTCTTCTACATTCAGACCATATGTGTCTGTGTGTTGTTTTCTGGGTCTTCAATTTTATTCAAATGATCTACCTGTCTTTCTCTGTACCAATACCATACACTCTTTATGACAATTGCTCTGTAATACAGCTTGAGGTCAGGGATTGTCATTCGCCCAGAAGTTCTTTTATTGTTCAGAATAGTTTTTGCTATCCTGGGTTTTTTTTTTGTTATTCCAAATGAGTTTGAAAATTTCTCTTTCTAACTCCATGAAGAAATGAGTTGGAATTTTGACGGGGATTGCATTGAATCTGTAGATTGCTTTTGGCAAGATGGCCATTTTTAAAATATTAATCCTGCCAATCCATGAGCATGGGAGATCTTTCCATCTTCTCAGGCCTTCTTCAATTTCTTTATTAAGAGACTTGAAGTTCTTGTCATATAGATCTTTCACTTGCTTGGTTAGAGTCACACCAGGAAATTTTACATTATTTGTGAATATTGTGAAGGGTGTTGTTTCCCTAATTTCTTTCTCAGCCTGTTTATCCTTTGAGTATAGGAAGGCTACTGACTTGTTTGAGTTAATTCTATACTCAGACACTTTGCTGAAGTTGTTTACCTGTTATAGGAATTTTCTGGTGGTATTTTGGGGTCACTTAAGTTTACTATCATATCATCTTCAAATAGTGATATTCTGACTTCTTTCTTTCCAATTTATATCCCTTTGACCTCCTTTTGTTGTCTAATTTGTCTGACTAGGCCTTTGAGTACTATATTGAATGGGTAGGGAGAGAGTGGGCAGTCTTGTCTAGTCCCTGATTTTAGTGGGATTGCTTCAAGTCTCTCTCCATTTAGTTTGGCTCCATTTAGTAGTTGACTACTGGTTTGCTGTATATTGCTTTAATTATGTTTAAGTATAAGTCTTGAATTCCTGATCTTTCGAAGACTTTTATCATGAAGGGGTGTTGAATATTGTCAAATGCTTTCTCTGCATCTAATGAGATGATCATGCGTTTTTTTTTTCTTTGAGTTTGTTTACATAGTGGATCACACCGATGGATTTCCGTATATTGAACCATCCTTGCATCCCTGAGATGAAGCCTAATTGATCACAATGGATGATTGTTTTGATGTGTTCTTGGATTCAATTTGCTAGAATTTTATTGAGTACTTTTGCATCAATAATCATAAGTGAAATTGGTCTAAAGTTCTCTTTCTTTGTTGAGTGTTTGTATGGTTTAGGTATGAGCTTAATTATAGCTTCATAGAATGATTTGAGTAAAGTTTTTTATGTTTATATTTTGTGGAATAGGTTGAAGAGTATTGGTATGAGGTCTTCTATGAAGGTCTGATAGAATTCTGCACTAAACCCATCTGGTCCTGGAGTTTTTTTTTTTTTTTTTTTTTTTTTTTTTTTTTGGTTGGGAGACCTTTAATGACTGCTTTTATTTCTTTAGGAGTTCTAGGACTGTTTAGATGATTTATCTGATCCTGATTTAATTTTGGTACCTGGTATCTGTCTAGAAAATTGTTCGTTTCATCCAGATTTTCCAGTTTTGTTGAGTATAGGCTTTTGTAGTAGGATCTGATGATTTCTTTTAAAATTTCCTCAGTTTCTGTTGTTATGTCTCCCTTTTCATTTCTGATTTTGTTAATTTGTATATCTCTGTGCCCTCTGGTTAGTCTGGCTAAGGGTTTACCTATCTTGTTGATTTTCTCAAAGAACCAGCTCCTGGTTTTGCTGATTCTTTATATAGTTCTTTTTGTTTCTATTTGGTTGATTTTAGCTCTGAGTTTATTTCCTGCTGTCTACTCCTCTTGGGTGTATTTGCTTCTTTTTGTCTAGAGCTTTCATATGTGCTGTCAGGCTGCTGGTGTTGCGCCTTCCAGTTCCTTTTTGGAGGAACTCAGAGCTGTGAGTTTGCCTCTTAGCAATGCCTTCATTGTGTCTCATAAATTTGGGTATGTTGTGCTTCCAGTTTCATTAAATTCTAAAAAGTCTTTAATTTTTTCATTTGTTACTTGACCAAGTTATCATTGAGTAGAGTGTTGTTCAGCTTTCATGTGTATGTGGACTTTCTGTTGTTTTTGTTGTTATTGAAGATCAACCTCAGTCCATGGTGATCTGATAGAATGCATGGGATTATTTCAATCTTCTTAAATCTGTTGAGGCCTCTTTTATGTCTGATCATATGGTCATTTTCGGAGAAGATACTATGATCTCCTGAGAAGAACATATATTCTTTTGTTTTAGGATGAAATGTTCTATAGATATCTGTTAAATCCATTTGGTTCATAACTTCTGTTAGTTTCACTGTCTTTGTTTACTTTAGATGATCTGTCCATTGCTGAAAGTGGGGTTAAGTTTCCCACTCTTACTGTGTGAGGTGCAATGTGTGTTTTGAGGTTTACTAAAGTTTCTTTTATAAATGTGGGTGCCCTTGCATTTGGAGCAGAGATGTGCAGAATTGAGAGTCCATCTTAGTTGATTTTTTCCTTTGATAAGTATGAAGTGTCCCTCCTTATCTTATTAAAAACTTTGGGTTGAAAGTACATTTTATTTGATATAAGAATGGCTACTCCAGCTTATTTCTTTGGATCATTTGCTGGGAAACTGGTTTTCCAGCCTTTTACTCTGAAGTAGTTTTTTTTTTTTTTTTTTTTTTGTCATTGATGTGTGTTTCCTGTATGCAGAAAATGCTGGGTCCTGTTTATATATCTAGTCTGTTAGTCCATGTCTTTTTTTTTTTTTAACTTGAGTATTTCTTATATACATTTCGAGTGTTGTTCCCTTTCCCGGTTTCCGGGCAAACATCCACCTAATCCCTCCCCCTCCCCTTCTTTATGGCTGTCCCCCTCACCACCCTCCCCCATTGCCGCCCTCCCCCCAACAATCTAGTTCACTGGGGGTTCAGTCTTAGCAGGACCAAGGGGTTCCCCTTCCACTGGTGATCTTACTAGAATATTCATTGCTACCTATGAGGTCAGAGTCCAGGGTCAGTCCATGTATAGTCTTTAGGTAGTGGCTTAGTCCCTGGAAGCTCTGGTTGCTTGGCATTGTTGTTCATAAGGGGTCTCAAGCCCCTTCAAGCTCTTCCAGTTCTTTCTCTGATTCCTTCAACGGGGGTCCTATTCTCAGTTCAGTGGTTTGCTGCTGGCATTCGCCTCTGTATTTGCTGTATTCTGACTGTGTCTCTCAGGAGCGATCTACATCCAGCTCCTGTCAGCCTGCCCTTCTTTGCATCATCTATCTTGTCTAATTGGATGGCTGTATGTGTGTGGGCCACATGTGGGGCAGGCTCTGAATGGGTGTTCCTTTTGTGTCTGTTTTAATCTTTGCCTCTCTATTCCCTGCCATGGGTATTCTTATTCCCCTTTTAAAGAAGGAGTGGAGCATTCACATTTTGATCATCCGTCTTGAGTTTCATTTGTTCTAGGCATCTAGGGTAATTCAAGAATTTGGGCTAATAGCCACTTATCAATGAGTGCATACTATGTGTGTTTTTATGTGATTGGGTTACCTCACTCAGGATGATATTTTCCAGTTCCAACCATTTGCCTACGAATTTCATAAAGTCATTGTTTTTGATAGCTGAGTAATATTCCATTGTGTAGATGTACCGAATTTTCTGTATCCATTCCTCTGTTGAAGGGCATCTGGGTTCTTTCCAGCATCTGGATATTATAAATAAGGCTGCGATGAACATGGTGGAGCACGTGTCTTTTTTATATATTGGGGCATCTTTTGGGTATATGCCCAAGAGAGGTATAGCTGGATCCTCAGGCAGTTCAATGTCCAATTTTCTGAGGAACCTCCAGACTGATTTCCAGAATGGTTGTACCAGTCTGCAATCCACCAACAATGGAGGAGTGTTCCTCTTTCTCCGCATCCTCGCCAGCATCTATTGTCACCTGAGTTTTTGATCTTAGCCATTCTCACTGGTGTGAGGTGAAATCTCAGGGTTGTTTTGATTTGCATTTCCCTTATGACTAAAGATGTTGAACATTTCTTTAGGTGTTTCTCAGCCATTCGGCATTCCTCAGCTGTGAATTCTTTGTTTAGCTCTGAACCCCATTTTTTAATAGGGTTATTTGTCTCCCTACAGTCTAACTTCTTGAGTTCTTTGTGTTTTTTGGATATAAGGCCTCTATCTGTTGTAAGATTGGTAAAGATCTTTTCCCAATCTGTTGGTTGCCGTTTTGTCCTAACCACAGTGTCCTTTGCCTTACAGAAGCTTTGCAGTTTTATGAGATCCCATTTGTCGATTCTTGATCTTAGAGCATAAGCCATTGGTGTTTTGTTCAGGAAATTTTTCCAATGCCCATGTGTTCCAGATGCTTCCCTAGTTTTTCTTCTATTAGTTTGAGTGTATGTGGTTTGATGTGGAGGTCCTTGATCCACTTGGACTTAAGCTTTGTACAGGGTGATAAGCATGGATCGATCTGCATTCTTCTACATGTTGACCTCCAGTTGAACCAGCACCATTTGCTGAAAATGCTGTCTTTTTTCCATTTGATGGTTTTAGATCCTTTGTCAAAAATCAAGTGCCCATAGGTGTGTGGGTTCATTTCTGGGTCATCAATTCTGTTCCATTGGTCTATCTGTCTGTCTCTGTACCAATACCATGCAGTTTTTATCACTATTGCTCTGTAATACTGCTTGAGTTCAGGGATAGTGATTCCCCCTGACGTCCTTTTATTGTTGAGGATAGTTTTAGCTATCCTGGGTTTTTTTTGTTATTCCAGATGAATTTGCAAATTGTTCTTTGCAAATAGCTCTTTGAAGAATTGGATTGGTATGTTGATGGGGATTGCATTGAATCTGTAGATCGCTTTTGGTAAAATGGCCATTTTTACTATATTAATCCTGCCAATCCATGAGCATGTGAGATCTTTCCATCTTCTGAGGTCTTCTTCAATTTCTTTCTTCAGAGTCTTGAAGTTCTTATTGTACAGATCTTTTACTTGCTTGGTTAAAGTCACACCGAGGTACTTAATATTATTTGGGTCTATTATGAAGGGTGTCGTTTCCCTAATCTCTTTCTCGGCTTGTTTCTCTTTTGTGTAGAGGAAGGCTACTGATTTATTTGAGTTAATTTTATACCCGGCCACTTTGCTGAAGTTGTTTATCAGCTTTAGTAGTTCTCTGGTGGAACTTTTGGGATCACTTAAATATACTATCATATCATCTGCAAATAGTGATATTTTGACTTCCTCTTTTCTGATCTGTATCCCCTTGACCTCCTTTTGTTGTCTGATTGCTTTGGCTAGAACTTCAAGAACTGTATTGAATAAGTAGGGACAGAGTGGGCAGCCTTGTTTAGTCCCTATTTTAGTGGGACTGCTTCAAGTTTCTCTCCATTTAGTTTAATGTTAGCAACTGGTTTGCTGTATATGGCTTTCACTATGTTTAGGTATGGGCCTTGAATTCCTATTCTTTCCAGGACTTTTATCATGATGGGGTGTTGAATTTTGTCAAATGCTTTCTCAGCATCTAATGAAATGATCATGTGGTTTTGTTCTTTCAGTTTGTTTATATAATGGATCACGTTGATGGTTTTCCATTTATTAAACCATCCCTGCATGCCTGGGATGAAGCTTACTTGATCATGGTGGATGATTATTTTGATGTGCTCTTGGATTCGGTTTGCCAGAATTTTATTGAGTATTTTTGGGTTGATATTCATAAGGGAAATTGGTCTGAATTTCTCTTTCTTTGTTGGGTCTTTGTGTGGTTTAGGTATAAGAGTAATTGTGGCTTCATAAAAGGAATTCGGTAGTGCTCCATCTGTTTCAATTTTGTGGAATAGTTTGGATAATATTGGTATGAGGTCTTCTATGAAGGTCTGATACAATTCTGCACTAAACCCGTCTGGACCTGGGCTCTTTTTGGTTGGGTGACCTTTAATGACTGCTTCTATTTCCTTAGGAGTTATGGGGTAGTTTAAATGGTTCATTTGTTCCTGATTTAACTTTGGTACCTGTTATCTGTCTAGGAAATTGTCCATTTCCTGCAGATTTTCAAGTTTTTTTGAATATAGGCTTTTATAGTAAGATCTGATGATTTTTTGATTTTCCTCTGAATCTGTAGTTAGGTCTCCCTTTTCATTTCTGATTTTGTTAATTTGGACACACTCTCTGTGTCCTCTCATTAGTCTGGCTAAGGGTTTATCTATCTTGTTGATTTTCTCAAAGAACCAACTTTTGGTTCTGTTGATTCTTTCTATGGTCCTTTTTGTTTCTACTTGGTTGATTTCAGCTCTGAATTTGATTATTTCCTGCCTTCTACTCCTCCTGGGTGTATTTGCTTATTTTTGTTCTATAGCTTTTAGGTGTGCTGTCAAGCTGCTGACATATGCTCTTTCCTGTTTCTGTATGCAGGCACTCAGCACTATGAGTTTTCCTCTTAGCACAGCTTTCATTGTGTCCCATAAGTTTGGGTATGTTGTACCTTCATTTTCATTAAATTCTAAAAGTCTTTAATTTCTTTCATTATTTCTTCCTTGACCAGGTTATCATTAGAGTTGAGCATTGTTCAATTTCCACGTATATGTGGGCATTCTTCCTTGATTGTTATTGAAGACCAGTTTTAGGCCGTGGTGGTCCGATAGCACGCATGGTATTATTTCTATCTTTCTGTACCTGTTGAGGCCCGTTTTTTGACCAATTATGTGGTCAATTTTGGAGAAAGTACCATGAGGAGCTGAGAAGAAGGTATATCCTTTTGCTTTAGGATAGAATGTTCTATAAATATCTGTTAAGTCCATTTGGCTCATGACTTCTCTTAGTCTGTCTACGTCTCTGTTTAATTTCTGTTTCCATGATCTGTCCATTGATGAGAGTGGGGTGTTGAAATCTCCTACTATTATTGTATGAGGTGCAATGTGTGTTTTAAGCTTTAGTAAGGTTTCTTTTACGTATGTAGGTGCCCTTGTATTTGGGGCATAGATATTTAGGATTGAGAGTTCATCTTGGTGGATTTTTCCTTTGATGAGTATGAAGTGTCCTTCCTTATCTTTTTTGATGACTTTTAGTTGAAAATTGATTTTATTTGATATTAGAATGGCTAGTCCAGCTTGCTTCTTCCGACCATTTGCTTGGAAAGTTGTTTTCCAGCCTTTCACTCTGAGGTAGTGTCTGTCTTTGTCTCTGAGGTGTGTTTCCTGTAGGCAGCAGAATGCAGGGTCCTCGTTGCGTATCCAGTTTGTTAATCTATGTCTTTTTATTGTGGAGTTGAGGCCATTGGTGTTTAGAGATATTAAGGAATAGTGATGATTGCTTCCTGTTATATTCATATTTGGATATGATGTTATGTTTGTGTGCTTTTCTTCTCTTTGTTTTGTTGCCAAGACGATTAGTTTCTTGCTTCTTCTAGGGTATAGCTTGCCTCCTTATGTTGGGCTTTACCATTTATTATCCTTTGTAGTGCTGGATTTGTAGAAAGATATTGTGTAAATTTGGTTTTGTCATGGAATATCTTGGTTTCTCCATCTATGTTAATTGAGAGTTTTGCAGGATACAGTAACCTGGGCTGGCATTTGTGTTCTCTTAGGGTCTGTATGACATCTGTCCAGGATCTTCTGGCTTTCATGGTGTTTGGCGAAAAGTCTGGTGATTTTGATAGGTCTGCCTTTATATGATACTTGACCTTTTTCCCTTACTGCTTTTAATATTCTTTCTTTATTTTGTGGGTTTGGTGTTTTGACTATTATGTGACGGGAGGTGTTTCTTTTTTGGTCCAATCTATTTGGATTTCTGTAGGCTTCTTGTATGCCTATGGGTATCTCTTTTTTTAGGTAAGGGAAGTTTTCTTCGATGATTTTGTTCAAGATATTTACTGGTCCTTTGTGCTGGGAGTCTTCACTCTCTTCTATACCTATTTTCTTTAGGTTTGATCTTCTCATTGAGTCCTGGATTTCCTGTATGTTTTGGACCAGTAGCTTTTTCAGCTTTACATTATCTTTTACAGTTGATTTGATGATTTCTATGAAATCTTCTGCTCCTGAGATTCTCTCTTCCATCTCTTGTATTCTGTTGGTGAAGCTCATATCTACAGCTCCTTGTCTCTTCTTTGGTTTTCTGTATCCAGGGTTCTTTCCATGTGTTCTTTCTTGATTGCTTCTATTTCCATTTTTAATTCCTTCAACTGTTTGATTGTGTTTTCCTGGAATTCTTTCAGGGATTTTTGTGACTCCTCTCTATGGGCTTCTACTTGTTTATTTATGTTTTCCTGGAATTCTTTCAGGGAATTTTGTGATTCCTCTCTGTAAGCTTCTACTTGTTTATTAATGTTTTCCTGTGTTTCTCTAAGGGAGTTCTTCACGTCTTTCTTGAAGTCCTCCAGCATCATGATCAAATGCGATTTTAAATCTAGATCTTGCTTTTCAGGTGTGTTTGGATATTCCGTGTTTGCTTTGGTGGGAGAATTGGGCTCCAATGATGCCATGTAGTCTTGGTTTCTGTTGCTTGGGTTCCTGCGCTTTCCTCTCACCATCAGATTATCTCTAGTGTTACTTTGTCCTGCTATTTCTGACAGTGGCTAGACTGTCCTATAAGCCTGTGTGTCAGGATTGCTGTAGACCTGTTTTCCTGTTTTCTTTCAGCCAGTTATGGGGACAGAGTGTTCTGCTTTCGGGCGTGTAGTTTTTCCTATCTACAGGTCTTCAGATGTTCCTGTGGGCCTGTGTCTTGAGTTCACCCGGCAGGTCACTTGCAGCAGAAAAGTTGGTCTTACCTGTGGTCCCGAGGCTCAAGTTTGCTTGTGGGGTGTTGCCTATGAGCTCTCCATGGCGGCAGCAACCAGGAAGATTTGAGCCACCCTTTCTGGGAGGTTCCGTGCACCAGGGTCCCAGATGGGGTTTGGTATTTTCCTCTGGCGTCAGAGATGTGTGCAGAGTTCAGTCTCTTCTGGTTTCCCAGGCGTGTCTGCCTCTCTGAAGGTTTAGCTCTCCCTCCCACGGGATTTGGGTGCAGAGAACTGTTTATCCGGTAGATCCCTTCAGGTTCTGGCGGTGTCTCAGATGCAGTGGATCTGCTGCTCCTGAGCCCTCCTCTACGGGGACTCAGAGGCCGTATACAGTTTCCTCTTGGGCCAGGGATGTGGGCAGGGTGGGCAGTGTTGGTGGTCTCTTCCACTCTTCAGCCTCAGGAGTGCCCACCTGATCAGGCGGTGAGGTCTCTCTCCCACGGGGTTTGGGAGCAGAGAGCTGCTGTGGGCAGGGATTTGCCGGTTTGGGACTCCCCCCACTAAATACTGGAAGTGTCCAGTCCTAGAGGAATTTTGCCTCTGTGTGACCTGAGTTCACCAGGCAGGTCGCTTGCAGCAGAAAAGTTGGTCTTACCTGTGGTCCTGAGGCTCAAGTTTGCTCGTGGGGTGCTGCCTACGAGCTCCAGTCTATGTCGTTTTAATGGGGAATTGAGTCCATTGACTTTAAGAGATATTAAAGAAAAGTGATTGTTGCTTCTTATTATTTTAAATGTGAAATTATGTTTGTGTGGTTATCTCCTTTTGTTTTCATTGCTTTTTCTAGAGTGTAGTTTCTCTCCTTGTGTTAGATTTTCTATCTATTATCCTTTGTATGGTTGAATTTGTGCCAAGATATTGTTTAAGTTTGGTTTTGTCATGGAATGTCTTGGTTTCTCCATCTATGGTAATGGATAGTTTTGCTGGATAGAGTAGCCTGGGCTGGCATTTGTGTTCTCTTAGGGTCTGTACGTCATCTGCTCAGGATCCTCATGCTTTCAAAGTCTCTGTTGAGAAGTCTGGTGTATTCTGATAGATCTCCCTTTATATGTTTCTTGACCTTTTTCCTTTACTGCTTTTAATATTCTTTCTTTATTCTGTGGATTTGGTGTTTTGACTGTTATGTGACAGGAGGAATTTCTTTTCTAGTCCTATCTATTTGGAGTTCTGTAGACTTCTTGTATGTTTATGGGCATCTCTTTCTTTAGGTTCGGTTAGTTTTCTTCTATGATTTTGGTGAAGATATTTACTGGCCCTTTAAGTTGGGAATTTTCGCTCTCTTCTATACCTATTATGCTTAGGTTTGGTCTCATTGGGTCCTGGATTTCCTGGACGTTTTGGGTTACCAGCTTCTTTCATTTTTCATTTCCTTTGACTGTTGTGTCAGTGTTTTCTATGGTATCTTCTGCTCCTGAGATTCTGTCTTCTATTTTTTTGTATTCCTTTTGTGCTGCTTGCATCTATGACCCCTGATCTCTTTCCTAGGTTTTCTATCTCCAGGGTTGTCTCCCTTTGTGTTTTTTTTTTTTTACTGTTTTTATTTCCATTTTTTAGATCCTGGATGCTTTTGTTCAGTTCCTTCACCTATTTGGTTGTGTTTTCCTGTAATTCTTTAAGGGATTTTTGGGTTTCTTCTTTAAGAGCTTCTACCTGTTTACCTGTGTTCTCCTCCATTTCTTTAAGGGAGTTATTTTTGTCCTTCTTAAAGTCCTCTATCATTATCATGAGTTGTGATTTTAAATCTGAATCTTGCTTTTCTGGCGTGTTGAGATATCCAGGACTTTCTGTAGTGGGAGAACTCGGTTCTGATGTGGCAAGGTAGCCCTGGCTTCTGTTGCTTGGTTTCCTGCACTTGCCTCTCGACATCTGGTTATCTCCGATGTTAGTTGGTCATGCTGTTTCTGACAGGAGACCATCTCTCCTGTGAGCCCGTGATCTTAGGTGTGTCAGCACTCCCGCTTCTTAGGTCAGGATTTGGGTCTGGAGAGTTGTGTCACAGGGTTAACTCCAGTGCACAGATGGAGACCCCAAGGATCCTGTTCCTAGTTGCTTCGCAGTTCCTATGCCCTGTGGTCTCCTGGCAGGTCCTTCTTTAGTCAGTTATTGGAGCAAAAGTGTTGGTCTCACCTGTGAACTTAGGAGTAACAGCACTTACCATTTCTCTCCAGGCAGGATTTGGGTATGAGGAGCTGTGCCACGGGGTTAACTCTGGGGCATAGATGTAGACCAGAAGGATCAGTTGTTAGTTTTCTTATTGTTGACTGTGTAGGATTTTTTTATATATTCTGGCCATGAGTCTTTATTAAATTTATCTCAAATTTATTTTTCTTAAAAGTCTTTGGTATATCTTTTTGTTTTTGTTTTTCAGAATAATGTCTTGGATAATCTTTAGTAATCCCCTCCTCCATTTTTGTGACAAAACTGTCAAAAGAAGTTAAGGAAAGAAAGGTTTACTTTGGCTCACTATTGGAGTGCAGTCCATTACAGAAGAAAGGCATGGTGACAGGAACAAGAAGTGGCTGACTCTTTTCCTGTGTCCACTGTCAGGAAATGAAGCAGCGAGAGATGATATGACCCCTGGTACTCAGCATTCTTCCTTCTTCTTTAGATCACAACCCTAGTGCATGGAAGTCTGCACCCTAGGGTCTTCCTACCTGTTACACCACTCTGAAAACACACCTATGGATATTCCAGCTGGAATGTCTCCTACTCAGTTCTAAATCATACCAAGTTGACAAGATGTCAGGAGTGTTTTAATTTTGATGCAATTGGACTTTCTGAGTTGTTTTTAAGGAGATTTTTGACTTTGATCCTTTCTAAGACACATTTGTCTAGGTCAGAGGCACAGGGCTTTACTTATAGATATATAATAGCTTTAGATTTTTAATTTAGTGTATATTCTATTTGCAGTTATATTTCATATATGGTGCAGAATATGGTTGTGTTTTTCTTTCATCTGTGGATAGACAATTGTAGTACAGCTCAAAAAATATTACCCATTCTCCATCAAATTACCTGTGTGCCTTCATCAAATTGGTGTTCATGTGTGCATGGGTCTGTTTTCAGATTCCTTCTTGTGTTCTAGTGCACAGATCTCCGGCAATGCTTCTAGGTACTATGTTGCTATAGTTTCTTTTTTAATTGAATTTTATTTTTGTGTAGTCCTAGGGATTGAACTCAGGGCCTCCACATATGCCAGGCAAGCTCCTTTATCCTCACTTCTTTGATAAGAAGTCCTGAACTCAGAAGTTCAGTTCTTTGTATTTTGACCTAACTATGCTGTGTGTATTTTATATCTGTTCACCAGTTTTAAAACTGCAGGCAGAGAGTCGATTGGGAGTGTTTTAATTTCTAAATCTATATTGAGGAGACGTGTCATTAGCAACATAAAGTCTTATGATGCATGAATATCATACATACATCATACATGTCCATATCAGTTAGTTATTCTAAGTAATATCTGATGACTTTTCAGTGTATAAATGTTACACAAGTTTTGATTGATTTTATTCTCTCCCTTTTTTCATCCTTCCCTTTCTTTCTCCCTCTGGCCTCCTCCCCTTTCTTCTTTCTTGTCCACTTCCTTCTTGTTCTAGAGCTGTAGCCAAGCTCTCAAACATGTTAGGTACATGGTACACCACTGATCTGTACTCTTTATATTTGGACTTTTATGGTATTTTAAATGCTGATGCTCTAAAACTTTTCAGGTTCCATTTTCCCCTTTTCTAGTCTGTAAAAAATATAATTGTTTTTGAATATTGTTATTGTGATCTGAAACCTTACTAAACTAACTTACTAGGTGAGTTTTTATTATTTATTTTGTTATTTATGCATAATTATATTACTTATTGGAGTAGCATTTTGTTATTTTCATTTTGGTTTTATACACAAATGGCCATGTCATGTAGATACAGTTCATCAATCTTAGATTTCTTTCTTTCCTTGCAAAATAACATTGTCTGTATTTTAGAAATAAAGCCAGATATCCTTTCTTGTTCTTGATCTGTGGGGAAAGAAACAGTGTTTCCTATAACATGTGATATTGGCTGTTGGTTAATTGGTTGCATGTTCCCACAAATGGTTGAGGTAATTTATTTTATTCTTTATTTCATGAGAGCTTTGGAAGTACAAATGATGTTAAAGATGGATGTCATGGTATATGACATCACATAGGAGGCTTAGGTACTGGCCAGCTGGAATTCATACCAAAACCCTGTCTCAAGTTGGAAAAGAATGAGGAAAGGAAAAATACAAAGAAAGAGAGAAAGAAAGAAAGAAAGGAAGGAAGAAAGGGAAGAAAGAAAGAGAGAAAGAAAGAAAGGAAGAAAGGGAAGAAAGAAAGAAAGAGAGAAAGAAAGAAAGGGAAAGGAAAAGGAAAAGGAAAAAAAGCCCACAAAAATGAATGCTAGGCTTCGTCAAATGTTTTCCCTTCATCTAATTATCATATTCATATATATGCCAATTTACATATGAATATGATTATATATATTTTGTGTAGTTGTTAATACTGTGAATTATCTTCACTGAGTTGTGAATGTCAAACCCACTTTTCAATTTCTTGGATGAACTCAATTTGATCATGGTATTAGGGTTGTCTAGAAAACAGACCTTATATGTGTGTGTGTGTGTGTGTGTGTGTGTGTGTGTGTGTGTGTGTGTGTTAAACTGGACTATTGGCTTACATAGTTGGAGACTAGATGCTTCAATGGTTGCTGTCTACTTGCTAGAGATGCAGTGAAACTAGTGGCTATTCAGTCCATAATTAAAGGCCCCAAATCTCCCAGGATAATGTCCTGGTGGGTCTTCATGGGAAGGGTTCAAGAAGCCGGGTCTGATATAGCAGCAACAGAAACACTAATTCAGGAAACCTAGGGTTTATACATAATGGCTCGGTTTCTCTTTTCCATTTTATTTCGTATGGTCCCCACCACACTGGATGGTGTTGCTGTATTTAGTGTGGGTTTTCCTCTTCAGTTATTGACGCAATGGTAAGCACATCTGGACACTCCCCTCTGGGATAACAACCTCATCCTCTGGGCATCTCAAAGGCCAGTCAAGACCAACATTGTGATATCAGTATTATCCCTTAATTTATTCTGAGTTTACAGAGAGAGAGAGAGAGAGAGAGAGAGAGAGAGAGAGAGAGAGAGCGCTTAGCTGTTAAGAGTACTTGCTGCTATCTTTGAGGACCCTAGTTAAGTTCCCAACACCCATATCCCTCCAGTCTCAGGGGATCTGATGCTTCCTTCTTTTTTTGGGCATTGTATGCACATGGTACACATAAATACTACAACACTCACACAATAAGATAGTTTAAAAAGACCTCTTAAGATATTACTGAATTAAATTTATTAAACTGTGTTTCTTTTTCTTTTTTTTTCTTTTTTTGCATCCATGCCCATGGGTGATGTTTTTCTGTTTTATTTTTTTGATTTTTAAATTTAAAATTTTAATTCATAATGTCTTTCTGAAATTCTTTTGGGGTTTTAGTACCAAAGTAATTCTGACCTCATTAACTCAGCAAGGAAATGATTTTTGCTTTTCAATGTTCTGGAAAAGCTTGTGTATAAGTATTTCCTCATATGTTTGGAAATTCAGCCTTGACCATCTGGATCTAGAGTTTATTTTGTAAGAAAATTCATAACTATAATTTAGTTTCTTGAGAAGATAGGCCATTCAAACAAGTGTTAATGGTTTGCCTTTTATTTTTTTCTAATGCCATCTAAGTTGTTTAATGTATTGTCATAAAATAGTTCATAATATCTTCTTATTGAATATAACATGATTAAACATATTAGATCATAATATCATGTCTGATATTGATATTGATTTTTTCCTGATCAATATTTTCAGTAGACTTTTCACTTTCATTAAGACATCTTCTTTTTTGTTTGTTTGTTTTGTTTTTTAATGTACGGATGTTTGACTGCACATATGTATACACACCCACAGAGTCCAGAAGAGGCTGTTGGATCTCCTAGAGCGGAAGTTAACAGACCATATTAACCACTATGTGGGTGCTGAACCTGGGTCCTCTCTTTTTCTAGAGCTGCATTTAGTCCCTGAGTCACTTGCCAGGCTCCAGACTGAGACTTCTGTCTTGAGAATTTTGTCTGTTATTGATCCTCCTGCCCTCTGTCTCACTGATTTTCTTTATCCTTGTTAACATTTCTTACTCTCTTGTATGCTTTTATCTCTTTAGTTTTCTAGATTTTCAATGAAGTCATTGATATGGGACTTTCTTTTCAGACACAGGTGTTTAATGATGCATTCTCCCCAACACTGCTTTAGTGGCCCTGTCATGTCTTTTGATAGCTTTAGTTTTCTTCAGTTTGAAATATTCTCTTATTTGCCTTTTACCTCTTCTTTGACACATTTAGTATTTATTATTTAAAAATGTACTGTTTAGCTACTAAATATTTGGAGATTTTTCTAAATACTCTGTGTTACCAGTTTCTAATGTCATTCTTTTCTGGTCAGAACTATATTACTTTAATTCTAGTTTATTGGCACTTGTCTTAAGGGTTAGAAATGGACACTATTGGCAAATAGTCTATGTGTACTTAGAAGGAATTAAAGTTTTTACAACCTTACACCTTTTCCTGGCTGGTCTGCCTTGTTTGGATTGCCTGTAAATATCAATGAAGTCAGCCTGGATGATAACACTGTTGTATATTTTTTATGATTTCTGGTCTTCTATATTTATTGTATCAAGTTTTGAGAAAAGGGATAGAGAAGGCTTTACTTTTCATGTGTTTGTTCAGTTGATTTTGATTTATTTAGTTTGAAGCTTTGATATTGATATATACCAAAGTTTGAAGAGTACTATTTCAGTTTGACTAAGGGCATTTTTTTTTATTTCTACTAAATGACATTTTCTATCCCAAGTAGGAATGTGTTCTTTAAAGTACACTTCCTTCACCCTTATTAATATTAGATGACCATTTTAAAGCCTTTAGGATTTTTAATGTTAGTTATCTCATAATTATTATAGTCCGGTGTGAATATAATTTCTTCCTGCACTGTATTGAATTCCAGGGTGATGTAACTTCACATGCCATTTTTTTCAGCCCCCCCATTGTCTTCTATCACATTGAAGTCAATAGTACAATGTGTATACTATAGTCATGGTGGTCTCTAAGTAGTTGATCATTCTGTTTTACAGTACATTTTAAATATTTCTTCTTTTAGACTATTGACTTACATCTCGCGATATAATTCACTCACTTCAAATGCATAATTCTGTTAGATTTACAGGTAATTACAATCATTACCAAGTTCAATTGTATACCTTTTTCTACCTCAAAAACCCTGCAAAGTATGTATTTGTAAATGCATACTTATGGAAAAAATGAAACCCATTTCTCTGTATGGTAGTCAAAAACTTTTTAAAAAGTTTAAAAATATTTAAAAAAAAACCCTCCATATCCCTTAGATACCACCCTGTGTCTAATTTACTGTTCTGATGCTGTGAAGAGACACCTTGACAAAGGCAACTCTTTTAAAGAAAGTATTTAACTGGGGACTTACTTACAGTTACTGAAAGTTAGTCCGTTATCCTCATGGTAGAGAGCATGGTAGTATGTAGACAAGCAGAGTTTCAGGGAGGTGATTGAGAGTTCTACATCCTGATCCACAGGGAACAGGAAGAGAGTAGTGAGACAAGGTCTCCAAGTCCATCCCCAATGACACACCTCCTCCAACCATGCCGTACCTCCTAGCCCTTCCCAAATAGACTTTCAGCTAGGCACTAAGCATGTAAATATGAGCCTATGGGGCCCATTTTCATTCAAACCACCACACCCTGGAACCTTCCTTTCAATGTAGTCCTAAATAATATGAATCCATTATTATTTATTGACTATGGATTTTCATGAGTGTCATACTCTAATAGATGGAGTTTTGTAAATGGCTTCTACTTAGTATAATGCCTCCAAGGTTCATCTACAGCGTGGATGTTTAGGTTGATGGTTTCTTTTCATGACTGAGTAGCATCCCATCTGTTAAACTCAGAGCCTTTGGCTCAGTTATTGATGGGCATCTTGTTAGGAGTTACCAATAATGCTGCGATAAACATTCCCACACTTTTCTGTGGACATAGATCCATTTATCCTTGGTGCATACCTAACACTGTGTTCAATCTCCGAAGGACTCCCAGGGTTGCTATTCTCTTACATATTCCCACCAACCAAGCACAGCTCTGCTAGTTTCTGCAAGTCCTTTCTAACCCTTGACATAATCTGGTTGCTGTCCTAGACACTCTGAAAGGGCTGGATTAATATTGCACAGTGATTCCCATTCCTATTTCTCTGGCTTTCAATTTTTGCCATCTCTTCATTTGTAGTCTATATTTAAATTCGTATATATTTTAGATTCGATTATTAATCACCTTGGATAGAATAGAAGCCCTCTGTGTGTGTAACTACCCCTATTCCTCCTGTGCTACTGGGAAGCTAACACATACCTCTGATGTCCTTTCCACATGCCGATGTATAGGAGCATTTACAGGTAACCCTCTACCCTGTCCGAACTTCTCTTTTCACGTCTTGTCTCTCCAGCTGGCTGTTCCCTGCACAGCCACCCACAGAGGGAGGGAGACCCCTCCGTGGGTTTTGTCTTGTCAATCCTTGTACAACCTCCAGCAAAGAAATGGGTGTAAAGGTGAAATTTTGAACTGTTTTTGTATTTGGAAGACTATTCTGTTTTCTCACTTGAGATTTCTTTTCCTTGGCATTCAGCCCTAAGCTGAAAATCATTTCTTTTTCGACTATACCGTCACCAACATTCCCCCATATTGTGGTGCTTTTCTGGGCTTTTATATTGTTGTTGAGGTTGTGTGTGAACCTTTCAATTGTCTACTTCCTGTGTCTTTAGCCTAAATTTTTGTGTTATTGCTACTGTTTCTAGGAACTTCTAGAATTTTACTCCATGTCTCATGCTCTGAAGCTATCAAAATTGTTCTGTAGTGGGTGATACAGTAAATGTTTGAGTTTT
This sequence comes from Rattus norvegicus, assembly GCF_021556685.1. Classification (NCBI taxonomy): domain Eukaryota; kingdom Metazoa; phylum Chordata; class Mammalia; order Rodentia; family Muridae; genus Rattus; species Rattus norvegicus. Next base: position 105,652,142 of record NC_141538.1, read on the forward strand.
GTGGGCTATGCTGTCTGTGACCTGGCTACTGAATGTGACATTGTAGCAGGATAGGAGACTCAGTGTGCAGGTAAATGAATGAGCGTAGTCAGGCTTCAATAAATTATTAGCAGACAGGACTGATGGGCTGGAATTGGTCCACCATCCTTACTGTTTTGACTACTATGCTAATGTTTTATGGTGCTGGACTTCGGTATGGGTTGTTTACATTTGTTGTTTTGTGTTATTTGTGGCCCTCAGTGAATCTGTGTCACTTTGCTTGGAGAATGTTGACTCTTACAGTCTTTTCATAATTCCTTCCTAATGTCTTATGTGTCTGCCTTTTGTGAGATACCTATTAATCACTGCCCTCCTGGACTGCACACTGTCCATTATAGCTCTTGTCTTTCTTTCATGTTCTGTTATAGGGCTAACTTTCTAAAATACACTCTTGGTTTAATTTTATGATGATGGTCTGACAATATGCCAAGCTTTAGGCATACTTGAGCACCCTTTTCCATAATAGCAGCAGACACTCCCAAGCACAAAGCCCTTCTGCAGTCCCTCAGGCCAAGAGGGCCTGTCTCCCCATCCTCCTGCCTCACCAGAGGCACAGTTCCATTAGTTAGTGACCAGGCTGCACTAAATTTTCCTACTCCAAAAATTTATTGGCATCTTTTGTCTGACGCTGTCTTCTTGCCAATTCTCTCCTCATCTTTATTTATTTACTGTTATTTTAGCAGACATCTGGGAGAGAAGGAGGAGAATATGGTGTTCAACCTGCCATGTTTAAAGGGAAGTCAGTGCTATTTTTCTCCCATTTTTTGTACTTTCTTATCCTGAGTCATCTTCTAATCCCCAAGGACTTATTCTGGTATGAGTTATGCTCTCAGATACTGAAGGTCTTCAGTCACAGTCTAGCATTGTCAATATTATAAGACAAAACAAACAGCAAGAATAAGAGAGAAGAAAGAAAGAAAGAAAGAAAGAAAGGAAGAAAGGAAGGAAGGAAGGAAGGAAGAAAGGAAGGAAGGAAGAAAGGAAGGAAGGAAGGGAGAAAGGAAGGGAGAAAGGAAGGGAGAAAGAAGGGAGAAAGGAAGGAAGGAAGGAAGGAAGGAATGAAGGAAGGAAGGAAGGAAGGAAGAGAGAAAGAAAGAAGTCAAGCTCAAATCTGGGATGGAGGCTGAGTAGAGGTCTCAGATCTATTTGTGGATTTGAGACCCTCTGTACAGCAAAGAGAGTCAGATGTTTTTCAGAGCATGGAATTTTGCTTACAGGTGGCTTTCTGGTGGCCAAACACAATAGTAGATCTTTTCTCCAGCCCTATATTATCTTTAAAATAGTTTTCACATTTTCAGTTTCTGTTTACTTTCCATATTCTGCTTAAGTAAACACAGCCTAACTTATGTTTTGAGAGATGGAATATATAGACCTTTTTATTGCTTTTCCAATTTTCATGTTCATCTTTGGACACAGTTTTAGGAGAGAACATGGAAATAGCATGATGTAAAAATCTGGCCTTGAAATATCATATATGTACTTAAATCCAGTTTCAAAGGTGTCATTGACATTTATTTAGGGATCATCAGTATGTTTAGTGCCTGATGGAGATGAAATAAAATGAATAGGGACATGGTTTGGAATAGCCATTGATTCCATGTCAGTTTCGCCCTTTTACTTTGCACTGGGATATTTGACTAGAGACTGTGAACTTTTGTGGTAGTGAGTATAGCATGGATCTACATATTTCTTTTATACTCTGTTCATGACCTTGGATCCATATGGCTAGAAGAAACATAAGAGTAGTGGTTCTCAACCTTCCTAATGCTATGACCCTTTAATACAGTTCCTCATGCTGTCCTGACCCCCAACTATAAAATTTTTATTGGCTACCTCATGACTGTAGTTTTGCTACTGTTATGATTCATAATATAAATATCTGTGTTTTCTGTGAGTCTGTGAGTGGGTCTTCCCCCAAGAGGAATGGGCAACCCACAGATTGAGACCCACCACTCCAGTAATGTATTTTACCTGTGGTCACAAACTTCAGTGCTCCTAAGTCATTTCTGCTACATTGCACAATTTAGAAGTCACAGTGCTGGATAAGTAAAAACTGGGAAACATTCCTTTTTGCATTTATTGTGTTCTCTCTCTCTCTCTCTCTGTCTCTCTCTCTGTCTCTCTCTCTCTGTCTCTCTCTCTGTCTCTCTCTCTGTCTCTCTGTCTGTCTGTCTGTCTGTCTGTCTCTCTCTCTCTCTCTCTCTGTGTGTGTGTGTGTGTGTGTGTGCGTGCACACGCATTCATATGGCATGTGTGGAAGCCAGAGGGCTTGAGGGAGACGGTACCCTTCATACATTATGCATATTCTGGGGACCGAAGTTATAAAGCTTTGTGGCAAACACCTTTACACACTGAGTGTTCTTACCATTTCATTGCCGATTCAGTGGACTGATTTTCATTGATTCTGATTCAATGAAAGTAGGGTAGGCTTAGGAATTTATGTTTGTTACAAGTGCCTACCCCCCTTACCCACATTCCCAGAGAGCAATCACACATGGTTGGACCAAGGCCACATTTGGAGAAACACTAATCTAATCTGTCTTCTCTACAGGGTAGAGAAATGAAGTCTTAGGAAGTTAAGTGACTTGTTCTCTGTTTGCTACTGTGTGTGTGTGTGTGTGTGTGTGTGTGTGTGTGAGAGAGAGAGAGAGAGAGAGAGAGAGAGAGAGAGAGAGAGAGAGGGAGGGGTGGGGTGTGGGGAGTGGGAGTAGGCCAGGACATCTCATAACTGTGCAGCAAATTTCCCCACTAGAGCATACACTATTATTTTAGTGTCTAGTTACATCATGAACTAAAGATACAAACCACCAGCTTAAAGTTTCTTTATTTGTAGTAACCTCTGTTTTTCACAAATGGTTTTCAGATGTTTGGGAATAGCTTCAGCTCAGTCACTCCATAGCAGGGGACCGTGCTGGGAAAGGGAGAGGGAAGCCCTCCACCCTGATCCACCTTCACGTGACCTGTTGGAAACAGGCTTCTGTGTATTTTCCCCTGGAGGCATCATGCCCTGGAAGATTAACAGATACTGATTTAGAAAAGCATCCCAAGCCTCCAGGAACCTGACACTTGATGAAACATGGTACGTGCCTCTGAACACCTTCTCTCCACATGTGCAGCTCGCAATTTTTGCTGGATTCTTGGAGGCGAGGAAGGAAGTGTTTTGTATGTCATTATTCAGGATGTTCTCAGCTTTACCACAAACCAGCCAAACAAAATACACATATACACTCCTTGTGGTGTCATGTGGGTTGTGAGTACCTGGGAAGACATCTTAAGATCCTGTTAAAATCTCGTACATTTTATGAAAAAATGATCACTGCGAATATTCTTTTAGGAATTAAGGTGGCTTGTTATTATGTACTTGCATTGATGTCAAGCTGAAACCAGATACTCATATTTATAAACTTCCCTCTGAAGTCTGTATGTGCCAGGAGAGGCTGGGATATGTAGCAAGCAGGCATGGTGGCTCACCACCACAAACACAGAGTAGCTTCTGTGTGACGACATTTGGGTAGATAGTGTTGGGACAATCTTCCTTGCTGATGAAAACACCATCTCAACCTACAGGTGACAGGCTTCGGAGGGAGACTAGTGTGCTGCTCTAGATAGGCATTCCATTGAGAGGTCAGATAGACAGCTCTGCTCATAGCTCATTGTCCAAATCAAGTTCCAGAGGGTGCTAACTATCATGTTATTCCATTCCAAGAACACTGCATTTTTTGTTATGCCTTCATTTTCATTAGCTTTCTTTAAAGGCTTCTGGGGTATCCGCTAGATGATTCTGTTTTTTCCCCCATGTGTATGCATTAGAACAAATGACCGAACACTACGAACAAGCATTTAAAATGAACTTTGATGCTCATAAACCAAAAATGTATACAATTTAAAGCTTATGTCACAGCCATTGTTTTCTGCTAATTATTTGTTTTAGAAGCTCAAGAACAATTTTATTCGAGTTTGAAAGACCCTCACCTACAGCACTAGGGCATGCATGTCGTAAATCTCTGCAGCTTCCTGGAGGAGGGGCGTGAAGTAAAGGAGGACAACAGCCATGACATATAAGATACTAGCATGGAGGTCCATACTGGCTGGGTGGGGCAAAGAGTGGTACTTTAGAGAAAAGGTAAGGTAGTTCTAAGTATCAGAAAAAAGTATATTGTGGTTCTAGGTAGCATCAGAAAGAAAGAGACTGAATAGATAGATAGATAGATAGATAGATAGATAGATAGATAGATAGATAGATAGATAGATGGATAGAGTCAGTAGATAAATATAGATAATAAATAAGTTAATTAATTAATTAATGAAAGGAAAAGTTGCATCTTTGAGATGGAAAGTTGAGTAGACCCAGAAGAACTTACTGGCGGCTTAGTTTGTACAGACTGTGTTAGCGGGGAGGGTGGGAACTCTAGGAAGAGAAGATCTAGTATCTTATTAAAGAAACAATTATTTCACCCTCATTAAAGAAATAATTTAGTAGCATGGACTAAATCAATCTTCCCTTTCTAGAGGTGGTCCTACCTTCTTAATAGAGGGTCTCCTACCAGACCATGGTCCTTGTCCAACTGGAATGCTAGACTCCACCCAGGCCAGCAAGTCTAGACTCTTGATTAGGAGTTCTCCCTCAATGCACCATTATTGCTGTCCTAACATCCTTCCCTCTGGAGATATTACCTTGAAATAATTTAGGAACCAGGTCAGGGATCAGAGGCCTCAACCTCTTCACTTATTTCTGGTCATTGGCTAGGATGACGATGCCAAGAGGCTTGGAACATTTCTGACTCTTGGCCCAAACTGGTTACTTGGGATGTTTTTTGCCCTAAATTGTCTAGCTAGTTTCTACTTCTCATTCTTCTTGTTCTCGTCTCTGAAGTAGAAACACTAGCTGCCATTACAAGTTTCTACAACAGCCCAAGGAACCAGTCCCAGAAATTAGGAGCTTGTCTGTATGAGATGTTGTTTAGAAAGGCATTTCTCGTGAGTGATTGCTTCTTGATAAGGAAAATGTTACTCAGAAATAGGACATCACAGCCTTGGCTCAATTTGACACTGCAGTGCTTATCTGCAGCCAAGAGAGGCAAACCTGCTGTTGCTTTGACCTAAAAAATTAAATGATGGTTACATTTCTTCTTTCTAACTCTAGAAGCTGGCTGGGAAGGAGTTCATACAGTGATTTTAAACCTTCCAACAGTTAAAACAAATGGCTGAAGATAGATCCTGGTCTTATCTCCCCAGAGACCCCTTTGGATAACAAAGAGAACAAAGTAGGAGAAGCCCACTGGACTGCTGGTCCTTGAGCACATCATGAGATTTGAATGGACTTTAAACTGAAGACTTAAGCCACGGCCTTTGTTCTAACCACTCCTCTTCCCTGCTTAGGGCTTGAAATGCTAATAGCTCTCCCTTTCCTTCTCTCTCATAGCTCTGTCCCCTCTCTATACCAGTCAAGGACTTCATTTGTATCCATTGCCTACAAGTTACACAAGTAAAACCACAGAGGCACTTCAGGGTCTTTTCAATTGGCCCAGTGTAAGAGTACCCCAACTGACACACAAGGTCCCTCCTTCATTGAAGAGGTCATATAGGTCATCACCCCAGTTTCTTAATCATTCCTAAATGCCAGAGTCAGGGATGTTGAGTACACCGATTAACCACCCATCAACAGACCATTCATTACCTTGCAAAGTTGAAATTATATCCACGGAACAATGCCACCTCCTGACAACTGCCATTCTATTTTCTCTGTCTCTGAACTTGCTATCCAAGGTTCATTCTATAAGGAGATAATACAGTATTTTTTTATCATGAAACTGGCCTATTTGTTTAACATTATGTCCATATAATGTATGCTATAGCTTGTCCTAGCATTTGTTTTCTTTGTAAGCATGTACCAGGATTTCTTTCCTTTGGAGGCTGACTCTTCTCCACCACACATCACACTTTATTCATGTTTTCATTTGTTGGTGGACATGGGTTACTTTCACATAGGACTGCTATACATGTCAGCACTCCATTCTCATCTTATATGCAAATTCATCTTCTATGTACAAGAGGAGACACCTGGCTTTGAAGACATTTAGTTTTCAATTGTTTTGGCATCCTAAGAAATAACAATTTTCCTTATAATATGGAACTAATAGGCTCTTTTTTTTTTTGAAATCTGATTGTTGAAATGAAAACACTATGACATTCTACCCACTTCTTGTAAATTCAACCAAATCCACAGAACCAAGAACTCTCATGTTTTACATTAATTGCAGCCTGCAAGATAGGGGATAATATGCGATGATGATATTCTTTTCTTCTTGTATGATCCAGAATTATGAAAGAGATAAATAACATTTTTGTGTGTATCTTACTCCATGTAGTAGGGAGGTGCACTATGAATGAATATGTTTACTATAGGCATGTCACTTGGTTACTGTATGGCATGGTGTAGACTGAAACATGGGCAGGAAGCATATAGAAAAGGAAGATAGTAGATTAGGGGCCAATCCTCTTTACTACCCATAACCACAGGTTGAACACACTAGTCAGGAATCCTTTGAGACTTATTTACAATCCATAGAATGAAGACTTGTATTACATGTTTTAGTTGGTTGATTCCACTTAAGCATAAATCCTACAATGATCAGATATTTCTGTTTATAATAGGAAATGCTACTTTATTTATTTATTTATTTATTTATTTATTTATTTAATTAACTTGAGTATTTCTTGTTTACATTTCGAGTGTTATTCCCTTTCCCGGTCTCCGGGCAAACATTCCCCTAATCCCTCCCCTTCCCCTTCTATATGGGTATTCCCCTCCCCATCCTCCCCCCCATTGCCACCCTCCCCCCAACAATCACTTTCACTGGGGGTTGAGTCTTAGCAGGCCCCAGGGCTTCCCCTTCCACTGGTGCTCTTACTAGGATATTCATTGCTTCCTATGAGGTCAGAGTCCAGGGTCAGTCCATGTATAGTCTTTAGGTAGTGGCTTAGTCCCTGGAAGCTCTGGTTGCTTGGCATTGTTGTACATATGGGGTCTCAAGCCCCTTCAAGCTTTCCAGTTCTTTCTCTGATTCCTTCAATGGGGGTCCTATTCTCAGTTCAGTGGTTTGCTGCTAGCATTCGCCTCTGTATTTGCTGTATTCTGGCTGTGTCTCTCAGGAGAGATCTACAGCCGGTTCCTGTCGGCCTGCCCTTCTTTGCTTCATCCATCTTGTCTAATTGGATGGCTGTATATGTATGGGTCACATGTGGGGCAGGCTCTGAATGGGTGTTCCTTCTGTGTTTGTTTTAATCTTTTCCTCTCTATTCCCTGCCAAGGGTATTCTTGTTCCCCTTTTAAAGAAGGAGTGAAGCATTACATTTTGATCATCCGTCTTGAGTTTCGTTTGTTCTAGGCATCTAGGGTAATTCAAGCATTTGGGCTAATAGCCACTTATCAATGAGTGCATACCATGTGTGGAAATGCTACTTTTAAACTTTACCTTTATTCTCAATTACTATAGTAACTATGTATTTGTGGTATATTGGGGGCTTTTGATAAATGTATACAATTTATAATGATCACATCTATACCATCCGCTTATCTGTTTCCTCAGACATGGACATTTCTTTTCAGTGGGGATACTTGAAGTCCTTTCCAATAGCTATCAGAGACATTCCCTTGGGTTTCCTACTGTGATGTACAGCATTGGAAATTGATCCTATCACCTCTCCATCTCTTCCTCACCCACATTCTTCCCAGGTTCTAATTTTGTTGACATCATGTTTTTAGGACATATAATTGAGGACATGATACAGTGTCCTTCTCTTGCTAACTTATTTCACCCAACATACTGTCCCAAAGTTCCTTTGTGTTTCTGGGAATGTCAGTGTTTTGCTTCTTCTAATATCCTCTCAATCCCTTCCCTTCCCTTCCCTTCCCTTCCCTTCCCTTCCCTTCCCTTCCCTCCCCCCCATCTCTCTCTCTCACACACACATACCAAATAACTTTCCCTTGCCTATTAATCCATTGGTGGGAACTTAGGTTGATTGCTTGTTTGACTATTGTGAATAATGAAACAATAACTGTGAGTGCAGATGTCTCCACACACTGACTTAGATGTGTTTGACTATCTCCCAGAAGTGGGGTCACTGAACACTCTGTTAGACCTCTTTCTAGTTTGTTGAGGGAAGAGCCTCCTCACTGTTTTCCATAAAGGCCATACTGATTGGCTTTGTTAACAACACTGTCTGACAGTTCCAGTTCTCTGTATCTTAACTGGTGTGTGTGTGTGTGTGTGTGTGTGTGTGTGTGTGTGTGTGTGTGTGTGTGTGTGTGAGAGAGAGAGAGAGAGAGAGAGAGAGAGAGGGAGAGAGAGAGAGAGAGAGAGAGAGAGAGAGAGAGAGTTGTGTAGTTTGTATGCATGTGTGGTTTTGTGTGAAGGGGGCATGTATTTACATGCACATATGGAGACCAGGAGCTTAATATCAACTTCTTTTCTTCTCAGCTTTTACCTTATTTTGTGAAACAGTCTCTTCACTGAACTTGGAGATCACTGATTGGTTGGACTGGCTGGGAACAAACTTTGGGGCTCCACCTCTTTCCTTCCTCCTTCAGTAATGGGATTACAGATGTACACTGCCACTCCTGGCTTTTATTTGCATGCTAAGGATGTGAATGAAGGTTTTCATTCTTGCATGGTGAGTACTTAGGACACGTCCTGGCACCCTCTGAATTTTTTCTATTAGTTTTATTCATTTGTTCATTTTTGAAACTGTGATTTTATTACAATGTTCCTTCCTCCTTTTCCTCTCTTCAAACCTTCCCATATATCCCTCCCTCCTCTCCTTTAAATTCATGGCCTCCTTTTTTATTGTCATTGTAGGCATGTATTATTTGTATATACATATTTTATTAAATGTAACCTGTGAGTCCACATAGTGTTGCTTGAATGTATGTTTAGAGGGCTGACCACTTGGCACTGAACCATTAACTGAGGCTTTTCTAATAGTTTTTTCCATTCTTCATATATTCTAGGAAGTACTTCCTTATTACATGAATAGTTCCGAGATATATTCTTTCATTCTGTAGTTTATCTTTTCTTCCAGTGTTTCCTTTGCTACCAAAATGTTTCATTATCACATAATCTTTTTGGTGATTTCTTCTTTGCTTATCTTTGTTATTGGGGTCAAATCCAAGAAACTTTTGCTTAGGCCAATGTCCTGAAACATTTTCTGTATATTTTTAGTTTTAAGTCTTACATTTAAGTCTTTGGTCTGCTTTGACTTAATTTTTGTTTCTAGTAAGGCTTATAGGGATTCATTTTCTCTCTTCTGCATATGAGTATCCAGCACAGACATTACCACATTGATTGAAGATCAACGTTCTTGCTGCCTTTGTCAAAAATCAGTTGACTGAGCTCGGCAGGGTAATCTTAACAGTAAAACGCTGAGGCTGGGTGATCTCAAATCTGATGACTGCTGGGGTCTCCTTATTTTAAAATCAAGCAAAATTTAAAACTCAGTTTACAGTTTACTATAAACAGTGGATAAAGCATCCTGCAAATGTCTTTTGCTTCATGGATAGAATAGTTTAACTGCAGTGTTTGTTAGTTGGTTTTTTTTTTTTTGACTCAGGAGGATCTGAATTTTTTTTCCCATGGACAAATGTGGGAGATCTTTAAGTAATTGCAGTGTAGTCTAGCTTTTAGTCTATCATTTGTATTCTATGCATGGGTACTTCAGCAGAGGAACCAAAATGGTTATTTCCTACTGTTGAGCTGATTCTTGTGTTTCTTCCTCTTCACTTTGAGAAAAGGTCTTACTGTTTTTCCAAGTTTGGCTCAAATTCCTACACTCAAGCAGTCCTCCTACCTCAGCCTCCCAAGTAGCTGAGATAGCTGGGACTTTATAACCACTATGTCCATACTGGATTCTCTAGTGCTAGACAGTGATAATCTTTTTGATTTCTTTCAGGATATTTTACAGTCTTTGGTTTAAAACACGCTCTCTCTGAGAAAGGCTACTCCTGCTTGTTTTAGAGTTTCCCTTACATGGTTTATTTTTGCTATCTCTTCACTGTAAAAGTGGTGGACTCAGTTTTCCATTGATACTGGATTATTGGGACTAATGTTTCAATCGTCCGTCTTTAAGTGGGAAAAGTTAAAATGTGCTCATCCAACATAAATAATGGCAATTCACTCTGTAAGCTTCTATCTGTTTGTTTCATATTTCTAAATTCTTCTACCCTCTCTTGCTTATTTTTGTGAGTTAGAGGTTTCTGTTGTTAATGCTTTCTTCAGTTTTCTTTATTGTCTTAGGGTTGTTATTACTGTGATAAAACACCATGACCAAAGCAACATGGCAAGGAAAGGGTTTATACCATTCATAGTTCCATATAGCAGTTTATCATCAAAAGCAATGGGTGCAGGAAAACAATCAGGGCAGGAACCTGGAGGCAGGGGCTGATTCAGAGGCCATAGTGGCGTGCTGCTTAGTGGCTTGCTCCTGATGGCTTGCTCAGCCTTATTTCTTATAGAACCTAAGACAACCATTCCAGAGGTGGTATCATCTACAATGGACAGAGCCTCCTTCTACCAATCAGGAATTAAGAAAATACCTACAGGCTTGCCTACAGCCTGGTTTTATGGAGGCATTTTCTTCATCAAGGCTCCCTCCTCTCATATGACTTTAGGCTGTGTCAAGTTGACATAAAACTCTCCACAATATTAATGTATTTGCCTTTCTAATAAGTTGGGCAGTATCTTTTGTAGTTGTCTTTTCATTTAGGTGTTACCATTGTATTTGTTTGCTGTTTGAGAAAATGTCTTGTTATGTAGCCCAAACTGGCCTGGCATTTGAATTGGTCCAGCTCCAGCCTCTGTATGCTGAAAATTCAGAACTGTACCACTATGCTCAGCTAACTTTCCTTCTGACAGTTTAAGTATACTACAATCTGGAGAGGCTCTTAATTGCTTGGATCTATTAAGCATCTTTTGAACTTTTGAAATTGCTGGACCTGAATTTGCACCTCTTTCTCAGCATATGGCAATTTTCTGGAATTATTTTTTTTAATTGAAACTCTATGGCATTTTCTGCCACTTCTCATGGACCCTCCATCATGACTTTCCTAGAGTCAAGTTTGTTCCTAGTCCAGGGGTTTGACACCATGCTTTTTCTTTTAGAGGCTGGTTTACTTCTTGCTTATTACTCTGTGTTCATCTCTCTGGCCCAGAGATTAAATATCACTTCCCTCCCAAATCCTGACTTTCCAAGTCTTATCATAGTTGGCGTTGACTCTCTCCTATTGCTTCATCTAAATAGCCAACTGTGATAGTTGTAATTTATAATATTTGTTTGTGGGTTTGGTGTGTGTCCACCATCCCCAACACTGTGAAACTGAGCTGGAGGACTGGCTTGCTGTCTACCCCAAGTATGCTGTGTTAATTTGTGTAAAAATGGCCAAATCATGCTACCATGCTCTCTGCTCTGACAAGAATGGACTGAACCTCTGAAACATGAACCGAGTCCCCATTTACAAGCTTTCTTTTATAAGAGTTGCCTTGGTCATGAGGTCTCTTCTCAGCAATAGAACAGTGACTAAGACACCCACCATATCTAGCTTCATGCATAGACTGCTGGATAAAGCTGTAGCTAAATATTTTTTCAAAACTATGTGGTGATAAAAATATCATAAAGTTAGTCTTGTTTATGGAGCAAATGTAAACCCTGTTAATCATAGCAGTGTCTAATTTAATGTGTTAGCTCAAGAAATAATGGCCATGCACAGCTATGGCAAAAAATAAATTGATATTTTTAAATAGTTTTCTTGGGAGCATATGAAATCCAATTTACAAAGCTCAAGGAGAGGTCACTTAGGGATCTGGTTGTTAGTGCCCAGTGTTGCCCTGGTGCCTGGTGGAGGAAGAGAATGTTGAATGGGTGGTATGGTAATCAGGGAGTGGAATGTGTAACTTCTGCCTACATTTGGTATTTTTATTCCTTGGCAAATTCCAATAAGTCTTCAGTCCTAATACCCCCACAAGAACTCTATTCCATCACTGTACTTCCCAGCCACAGAGTTCATGAGGGCATCTGCGAGTTGAGAAGGTCACTTGAGCCACTGTACACTTGTAAATACATACATACATACATACATACATACATACATACATACATACATACATGTACAAGAATGCAGTTGATGCCTAGATGAAAATGGATTGACATGTCACTCTCAAAAATCTAAGAGTAGTTAAGTAATCCAAGACTCAGAGAGTGGGACTATTGAAAACATTAGCAGGAGAGTTCGAGTTTAGACTTTGTTTTCTTTGCCTGCATCATCATTTAAACTTGTAAAAAAAAACATGACAGTACAGGGTAGAGGGAAGTGGGTTAAAAATACTCTGTATGCATGAACCTGAGCAAAAGAACTCCTTGCCAGGCTCTTCTTGTATAGCTGTGTTCATGATAGGCACAGATTAGCATCTTGCTAGCTGAATGCAAGCCCGGAGAGGGTTCTGGCTGGGCTTCTGGCACCATTGTCCTTAATAAATAGAGCATTTTTACCAATGGGCTATTTTCAGATCTCGAATCACCTGATAAGTCTTAGTCTTTTGATGGAGGACACATAAAGGCCAGTGCTCCATCTCATGGGACTGCTCATAAAATAGTGTCTGTTTGTTTAAAGAAGAAAAAAAGAGGCCTGTTGCATGTCTGCGTCGTAATATAGTTGTAACCGATCTGTGAAATGACATTGCTGTAGTTCTGTGTGAGCCAAAGGTAACCTGGCCATTTTTTCCTGTGCCAGCCAATAGGAGCAGAAATCTGAGCCCAGTGTTTCTTCTGTAGCTTTTGAACCCCCCTTCTCTTTTATAAAACTCTTTTCTTTAGCAGGAAAAAAAAGTATTCTGAGCTTGTGTGTTTAAGGAGGCATTGTCAGCTAGCTGTCCTGAGGAGCTCTTGGGAAATTCCCTTGTATAGTCTATCTAACCCTTACCTTGCTGTCTTTTCTGAATGATCTTAGGGAAACCCATTTTGAGACAAACCACAGCCCCTGCACCTTGGGCAGTTTCACTTCAAAACTTTCCAAACACTTAACTTTCAAACTGGATATTTTTCCAGAGGCATAACTACTGTATTTATTTGAACTGTCTTGGTTTCCTTAACCTCTTGCAGAGGTAGTATTCCGGGTCACCACCATCCTGCTTCTTGTGCTTCCCATGAAGCCTTACTTATTTTGATTGTCATTTGCCAGGAAGTTATCACAGTTCCCTAAGCATGTTGTCTTAGGACAAGTAAAGATATTTGTACCAAGTTCCACTGAGGGTGAGAGCTAGACAAAGAGAAACTCCCAAACCCAAGGATGTATAGATTGGAAGACTCTTGCAGCTTTGATGATTTGAAACAAGTGGTAGATGATCATCATTTCCTGTGCATTATAAAACATGGTTTCAGTTAATGCTGTAGCACACTCTAAATGTGGGTAGAGAGGGCCCATCAGGACACCTGCAGACTGGAGTATTCGAACTGCATTTGACGCCAGTCCACTTGTGAGCTTCTTTGGCCATCTCTGGCAGCATGCCCTTCCTGCTGGACATATTTTTAAGTTTTCCCCTAAGCCGCTTACTTCCTGTGGCTGAGTGCTAGCTGGGTGAGGTTTGGGATTCTGGGGGTCATGCAGAGCTCCCTGCCTCTTCCTTGAAGTTGTACTTCTACGTTGTAGTTTCTGTAGCCTCTGAGAGCCAAGCTGGTACTCCAGGGACATGGGCCACTCTTCTGTCAGCTGCTGGCATGGGCGCTGTCTTAGTCACTGCTCTATTGCTGTGAAGAAACACCGTGGCCAAGGGATTCTTACAAAGGAAAACATCTAACTCGGGGGCTTGCTTATGGTTTCAGAGGTTTAGTCCACTAATATCCTGGTGGGAAGCATGACAGTAGGCACGTGTGGTGCTGGAGAAGTAGCTGAGAGCTTCATTTTGATCTGTAGGTAGAGAGGCAGGGATAGATAAACTGGGCCTGGCATGAGCTTTTAAAGCCCCAATGACCACGCCCAGTGACACACTTCCTCCAACAAGGCCACACCCACTTGGACAAAACAACAGTTCTATTCATTGGTATCCCAGCATACAAATATCTGAGCCTATGGGAGCCATTTTATTTAAACTACCACAGAGACCTTGGATGTGAAGCAGATCTAAGTGAACATTGGACACATGGTTCTTTGAGGCCATTTTTGAGAGATGATGAGAAACAATTGACTTTGTGTGTGGTAGCTAGCCAGTTCCTATTGCTATTTAGGCTTTTGGTGTTCTTGGTTTCACCGAGAAGCCTTTCTTGTAATACGTAAGAAAAAAGCACAGTAGAGTTTTCCTGCCTAGAACTGTATAAACTTCACTTACAGAGTCTAGAACTGTATAAAACTTCACTGACAGAGTCTAGAACTGTATAAAACTTCACTGACAGAGTCTAGAACTGTATAAAACTTCACTTACAGAACCTAGAATTGTATAAAACTTCACTTAGAGTCATTCCTTTCATGAGCATCTCTGAGGCTTGGATTTTGAAACAGATGACAGACATCCATGTCTGCTCTGGCCTTTATCTCTTCTTCTACATGCATCGATACCTGCCCTCTTTTATGACATTGGTACAACTCCCTCAAACAGCCTAACACACTTTACTCACCTCAGAACTCTAGTACCTCATTTTCAGACCCCCAAAAGACACATAAAATAAGCTTATTCTCCTTTCTCAAGTCTATTCTTCTGTGCGGATAAATACATCTCCCTAGGAATGGGAATGGTTTTTATTTTGACTATAGTTGTCTAAGTAGTCAGTTCATTGTTATCCAAATTGTGGGTTTTCTTTGTATTAAGACCTATGGAAAGGGCCTACAAGCTTGGTGTAATTCCTTAGGAAACTTGATGTACTGGGAGCTGAACTTGATATTTCCCTACCATTGCAGGGCAAGTCTCTGCAAGTGGTTTTAGTTCTTATTTTCTGGAATTTAAACATCATTTCTGTCAGTTTAATCACAAAGGATTTATAATTTCTGAAGACAGAACCAAATCCAATTGCTTCTTGGAATCAAAGTGTGATAAGCCCAGCATGGCCTTGGTGGGGACTGAGTGATATGGTTCCTGTCCCCCGGGGCAGGGCCCCTGTGAGTCTCAATGAGTGTCATGGCTGCTTTGGGCTTAAGGCTTGTTTGGGTAATAACATACATATTTTTACACTCCTCAGAGGAATGTCCTCTCTGTTAATGTTAATGACTCCATGATAATCAGAGACAGCATGAGCCAGGAAGGGGAAGTACGTGTAGCTAATGTCTCAGCAAAATGATATTCAGGTCAGCCCCTAAGGCTATGGGAAAGAGCTCTAGATACATGAGTACGAAAATATGTAATTTCTCAACTATGCAAAATATAAGAATGCAATATGAATTATGAGGGTCTTCATGAACTAAAAGGAACAAAGGTAGCTATACTATGAGCCATCTTATCAGAAATATACAAAGGCAGGCAGATTCCTAAATTCAAGGTCGGCCTGGGACAGAGCCCAGGTGTGGTAGAAATGATAATTTCAGGGCAACATGCCACCCAACTAGTTTATCCTTTGTGTTTAATAAAGGCAGACAAATCTCTGAATTCTTTTGCAATGTTAAAAAAAAAGTATGCTTGCTGTCTCTTAAAAATCAAAGGGCTGGGCTCACAGAATACTGATTCATAAGATAACCTAAAGGGAGCCTGAAGTAAATGATGGAATTGTTATGTAAAATAAAAGACTGGACCTGAGTTCTGCAGGAGATCAGCTAGCCAGAGAATTTTTTAGGGTAAAAAGAAAACTACTTGGAGATACCACAGACACAGACACAGACACACACACACACACACACACACACACACACACACACACACACACAGACACACACACACAGACACACACACACACACACACATAGAGAGGGAGAGGGAGGGAGAGAGAGAGAGAGAGAGAGAGAGAGAGAGAGAGAGAGAGAGAGAGAGAGAGAGTCCACTCTGTGCTAAGGCTATTCCCTGGCAAAAGTGCCCAGCCTAGCACTATGCATGGCAAATATGCCTCAGACCAATGTTTCTCAACCTGTGGGGCGTGACCCCCACAGGGTTGAATATCAGATATTCTGCATGTCAGATATTTACATTACATAACAGTAGCAAAATTATAGTTATGAAGTTGCAACAAAATAATTTTATGGTTGGGGGGGGTCACCACATGAGGAATTACATTAAAGGGTCATAGCATTAAGAAGGTTGAGAACCCCTGCCTTAGATAAAGTTCTATGTGCTTCTTATAAATTCTGTAAAAAAAAAAAAAAACAATCGCAGCAAACATAAAATGGCTTAAACAAGAAAAACAACAGAACTCCAAACTGCCAGATGTGAGAGCAAGGATGAGGCAGGGGGTCATGAGTTAGAGGCCTGTCTGTGCTATAGCAAGATCTTGTATCAAATAACAAGAAATAAAAGTGAAGATTATAACACCCCATGTCAGACAATGGGAATATAAAAATGTTAGGCAGCAGGAGCTTCCCTGCTTCCTCTGTAGGTCCTGGGGGAGAGGCTGTCCTTTGTCCCTGTCAATTTCTGCTGGCTTCCAGCATTCCTTAGTTGTCCTGGCCTTGTGAACAACTCCTTCTAATCTCTGCCTCTGTCTTACTCCTTTTCTGTGTGTATTGGCCCCTTTCTGACTCTTGTTATACATTTAGAACTCTGAATAATCTCACACAATCCTACAGATCTGAGCATCCTTGGCCACACCTGAGGATCTTAATCTGGAGGGTGAGGAGTGGCCATTGGGAGACCTGTTTAGCCTACTCCTCCCCTGTGAGGGTTCTGGATAATTTCATAGCTGGTGGGTTATCCCTCTCAGGGATACTTCAAAGGTGCATGGTTCTATTTCACTTCTGGGCTGTCTGCCTCTGTTCTTTGTCCTCTTACCTGGAGTACTGATCCAAGAGCTTTGATACTGGCTGTCTCTGTCATTACTAGTGAATTTTAGGTGACTACCTTGTTCTGATGACATTACATCACAGCAGGCACCTCACAAAAGGCAACTCAGTGATCCATTGGCTCAGACTAGAAGCCCTGCAGTTGTTCCTGACTCTTGTTTCTCTCACACACCACACTTGATCCCTGGCAATGAATTTGGCTAAACCAAGTCTTACCTTAATTACTGGAAAGGTGCTACTTAACTAGCCTCAGCTTCTCACATACTCTTCTCAGTATGCAATCTGGGTGATTCCATTAACACGGGCTGGGTCATGTTTCCATGTTACATACCCTCACAGGATTTCCAAACTCCCCAGTGGTTTATAACACCTTATCTATCAGTCTGGCCATCTCTGTGATCCACTCTTCTGTTCTCCCTTTTATTAAACCATTCATTGGTTTTTCTGCTATTTCTCTATTTTTTTTTTTTCGGAGCTGGGGATCGAACCCAGGGCCTTGCGCTTGCTAGGCAAGTGCTCTACCACTGAGCCAAATCCCCAACACCATTTCTGCTATTTCTCAAACCTGACAGACAGACTCAAGACTCTATATTTAGTATTTATGCCTTGAAACAAAATGAAACAAAACTAAACTGAACTCTCAATTACTTGGTCTACTCTATTTCGTGACAAATAAGCACAAGACATCTTTTCTAAGAATAATTCCTTTCTCTCTGCTGTATAATTGTATTCCTGTTTGAAATGAGTCTACTTACAATGCAGTATGCCTTACCGTCCCTCTAGAGATTTGTTATCACTTCTCTTTGCAAGGATACACAATACCTGGAAACCACATTTTCTTAGCTTTTTAAATAGCTATGGCACCCCATTGGTTGATTATGATTCTTTTGGCTCTACCTATTGAGGTTCTGTATTCATTGACTCTTGAGCTCAAAGCAGATTGAATTTAGCCATAACAGCAGAGGAGGGGATATGGAGACAAAGTTTGGAGTAGAGACTGAAGGAATAACCATTCACAGCCTGCCACACTGGGGTATACATCCTATTTATATACAGCTATCAAAACTAGATAATATTAATGAAGCCAAGAGATGCATGCTAACAGGAGGCTGATATAGCTGTCTCCTGAGAGGCTCAGCCAGAGCATGTCAACTACAGAGGGGAATGTTAGCAGCCAACCATTGAACTGAGAATGGGGTCCCTGTTGGAGAATTAGAGAAAGGATTGAAGGAACTGAAGGGACTTGCAACCCTATAAGAACAACAATACCAATTGACCTGAGCTCCCAGGGTCTGAACCACCATCAAAGCTATGGAAAAACCATGGCTCCAGCTGCCTATGTAGCAGAGGAAGGCCTTGTTGGGCACCAATGGAAGGAGAAGCTCTTGGTCCTGCCAAGGCTGGACACCCTCCCCACCCCCAGTGCAGGGGAATGTCAGGGGAATGGAAGAGGGGGGTGGTTGAGGAGGGGGAACACCCTCAAAGAAGAAGGTGAGGGGGATGGGGTAGGGGACTTATGGCTGGGAAACCGGGAAAGGGAATAACATTTGAAATGTAAATAAAAAATACCCAATAAAAAAAAGGAGAGAACTACATAGATGTCCAGACATGACAATAATCATGCCTTCTCTCAGTTAGAGCCTAGGGCAGGGAACAGAGGCCAAGCCGAGCAACCTATGATAGGCAGGGCAGCTTCAGGCAAGCTTTGAACTTTGGGAGGCCTGTGTTATCTATAAAGGGAAGAGGACTGGAAAGTCAATCTTTTCAGCCCTGTCAGCCCTGTTGAATGGGGTCACATCTCTGGTGGTAAATTCCTGCTTGGTCATATTGTGACATCTCTTTTCTTATTTCCTCTTAGCCAGCTTTCATTTTCTTTTTTTCTGCCCAACAGAACCACCAGAGGCTCAGGGGCAGTTACCACCCTTGCATTCGCCAGATACCTCTCTGCCTAAGCCACGGCCTGCAAAGACGCATTTTTGTCAAATTTTGGCATACTTTATTCCCCTTCCTCAAATAAAACTTAAGGTACTCTCTTGAAGAGTGAGAAGCTGCCAGTGGTACTGGCAGTGAGTTTTACACTTCTTGATGTATTCCATGTAACTTATGGTACAAGGGCAGGAGGCTAGAGAAGGTTGTGTGAGACAATCCCCATGGGGTTCCCTTCTATTTGTTGACATGGGAAGTGAATGATTTGCCCTCATGGGACATGTCTACCCACAGCATATACTGACTGCTGAGGTCTCTACTGGTTTAGCTATCAGCAGCCTATCTGTTCACCCAAGGCTGCAGCTGAGACCTTCAGAGCCCTCTGATCACACATCCCAAGTCCAGTTTTGAAGGCATAGTCCTAGAATGATGTTCAAGATAGGAAAGAGGAATAAACCTCGGAGGGCATTGTTGTAGGTGTGGTAAGAGATAGCTTGATCTTCTCAAATGTATTTATAAGAAAATTTGATATTATATTTCTTCCCCTTTCTCCCTCCATACCCTTCCACATACCCCTCCTTGCTCCCTTTCATATTCATGGCCTGTCTTTCTCACCAATGGTCCCTCCAGAGGAGGCTTCCTCTCTTGCAGAAATGACCTAGATGCTAATCTGAAAGGAGCCAGGGGTTAGGCTGAATTTGAACCTATGTCTTTTGCATTGCTGTGTTCAGTTTGCTCTTGCTGCACTCTGCCTCTTTGTTACGGTTATGGCCATGCAAACATCTCTTGTGTTAATACTGTTTGGCAACACCTGAGTTCTCAAGTGAATCTTTACTTTTAAACGATCTTATAAACGTGGTTAATATTCACCCTGTGCCTGTGGAATGGGGTTTGGAGTACTTGAACTGAAATCCATTTCCTATACTCTCTTAGGTACCAACTATAATAAATGTTTAAGAAAGCTGTCCTAAGTTGAGAATTATTCTACAGTATTTATTATAATGTATATCATAATAATGCTTCCTTATTTTTCTTTTATTTAAAATATAGTCAAACGTGGTATCCCACTAACATAGTAAAAGGGAAAAAAGAAGTGCCTAAGACCTGTTTAAGCTGTGAGGATCTTGAGGCTTGGATTAAGACGATAGTGTTGTAGCGTTCGTGTGCCTTTAATTGTGACTTGGTGCACCTGCTTGCTTTGAAGAATAGAAATAACGGAAAGCTAAGGAGAGCAGAAAGTGATGTGGACACTGGTGACTTCTCTCGTGATATCCTGATGAGTTAAGCAGAAATGATCAGAAACAGATGGGTTGCTCTCATCCAGCACCCCCACCCCACCCCACCCCCAGCCTCAGAATACACATGGGCTTAAAAACCAAGGGAAGCTATGCTTAGGAAAAGTGTTCTTGGTTAACGTCGAATGTTTGGATTATAATTTAAGAATTTCAGAGGCTCCAGTAAGTAGTTGTGTGCACTCATCTCTAATTTAGATAGGGCGTGTGCCTGAGCTGAGCATTTAAACTATGCTGTGGTGCTGCAGTCAGGGAGGTGGAGCAGTCCTGTAAAATGACATAAGGCACTAGGGCCTTATGTGCAAACTCGTTTCACATGGGTTCTTGGGTATTGAGTAACATGAGTTTTGTGTAATTCGACTCTTGGAAAATTTGTAAGGTCTTTGCCCCAGTCTCTGTGCATGAAAGTGGAAACAGTTTTAAAGCGATGCCTCCAGGTGCTTGCGGGACATCCTTCTCTGTCCTTCTGCCAAGCGCAGGATGTCATCTCCATGACTGTTTGTTTAACTGGCTCTCCTTCAATGTTACAGGTTTGATCACAGCCCATATTCCCAATAGCTGACCTCTAGGATGCAGAACGGTACCACTGGGTGTTTGGAAAACTCTAATCAAGCCATAGCTAAGCTAGGAGAGTCCCAGGGATCCTCTCTGACAACATCCTTTGTTGTTTGCTTGGTGTAACTTTTCCTGGGCTCTTCAAGAAACTGTGGGAACAGTGATATTTTGAGGAATAGTTTCTGTTTATTTTAGGAATGAAGCTATTATAAGTGAGTATGTTTCCTAACTTGGAATTATTTTCTCATGACAGACTACCACCTAAGCTCACACAGAAAAGATTTCCTTCCTTCCTTCCTTCCTTCCTTCCTTCCTTCCTTCCTTCCTTCCTCCCTCCCTCCCTCCCTCTTTCTTTTTTGCTTTCTTTGTTTTTTTTACAAATCATTACAATGCTTTTCTGTCTATTGTTTTTGCCCAAATTGGGAGAACAATTATCTCTCCCCTTATTGATAATCTCCCCACACTGTTTTCCTGTCAAATGCTCCCATTTCTTCTCTTTAATATCCATTGAGTATGATTTTTTTGTTAAGTGTGTTATATTTTTATAAATTCTATACTTAGATTTGTTATATATAGGATTGCGTACAATAGAAGTCAGTGTTACTCACTTACCTTCCTTCAGCCCTGAGAAAATTACTTCTGCAAATTACTTTTCCTCTACACATTGATGGTTCTCTTCCTCTGGGGAGCAATTGTTTCTTTTAATATAAAGGTGGCGTTGCTTAACTTCCTGGGTGCCACTCTCTCAGTTGCCTCATTCAAAACAGTTTCCAATAACCAGTGTCTAATTTCCAATTGATATCTTCTGTTCTAATCGAACTTATCTTCTTTTGCTTTTTCTTACTTACGAATTACATTCTATACAACTCTAATATCTAAAATTCTTCTAAAAACTTTAAAATATCTCTTATAAGTGTCCTTTCCTTGAATTCAAGCATCTTGGAGATTCTTTGGAAAAAACAAAGTATAGCCTGATATATTAGTGTAGACTTGTAATCTCAACTGCACTGGATGCTGAGGCAGGAGGATTGCAAGTTTGGGGCCAGCTTATCAAAATCTTATCTGAAAAAGAGCACTAATAATGATGGTATATAACTTCATATGTAAAATTCCACCCCAAAGGAAGCTTTATTTTGTTTAATAAAAATAGATTGCAATGAATTATAATAGATTATAGATTTTAATTTTTCTGTTTGGAGACAGCATCCCACTGCATAGCTTTGTAGGCCATGCTGGCTGCAGACTCAGAGATCCTCCTGCTTCTGCCTCTGCTAGGATTCAAATATTTTTGAAGGTCTGCGTTCTTCATTACTTTATGTTAGAGGATATATTTTGAATACACCTTATTAAAAATGAAAATCATATAATATTTTTGTCTTTTGAAAATGCATGATCCAAGGAAGCTAGAGATGCATACGTTTTAGAAATGTTTATCTGCTATAGTGAATGCTTTCCTCCTGTTCTGCAGCCACAAGTAGTGGCACTGATATAGTCAGCCTAAGTAAGAAAGGTGTCATTGAGGAGTGATGCTTCCTGACTGACTGGAGAAATGGAGAGAGCTAGGGTATTTTGTTTCCGTCATTGTGGGGATCAAGGATATGAGGAAAAAAACACAGCTGGAGAGGAGAGGCAGAAGGCATTCTACAGATCTGAGAAGAAAACAAGGCTGATACAGGTTTGAAGCAAAGGTGGGAAGACAGACAGGAGTCTCCTTGCAACAGAATTTGGAAGCAGACTAGTGAGTCTAAGGGATAGAGCTTGCAGGGTTATCACGGAATTTACCGAAACATAAATATGAGAGAAAAAAAATCAACCTAGGGAACAATGCTGAGTTAGAATTGGCTATGTATTTGATTCAGTAAGCTGTTTCATTCCTTGATGTCCCTGGCTGAGACATATACCTAAAGTTGAAAGGACAGGGGTGGTTTGGGGCCAAATCACTCTTCTTCCAATTATTTTTAAAATTCATTGACAAATGATAATGTAAACACTTCTGCTGGGACTACATATTTTGATGCTGATCATTGTTTTAACATTTTTTGTAAACTATTTGGACATAAAAATATTTTCATTTTTCAAAATTTATTTAAAATTTTTATTTACATGGTGTATATGCCACCACTTGTATGCTACTTGTGTGTGACTGATTGCCAAGCCGAAAGAAGGTGTTAGACAACTGGGAGCTGGCGTTAGAGGTGCTTGTGAGCCAGCTGATACCTGAGAACCAAACTTGGGTCTCCTGTAAGGACACCAATGCTCTTAACCACTGAGCCAACTCTTTACACACATGACTTCATTTCTCTGCACCGTTTTGAAGCTGTAACTTGTTACATGTCCTAAGAGTGAGAAGCCACCTATGTTTTAGTTTAGGCAGTTTGGGCAGGTGATTTCTGAGCTGTGGGCTCTTGGTCACTATCTCCCTCTTCTAGGCCACTTGCAAATCTAACTGGGCAAATATGATGCTTCTACATTCCACTGTTTTCAGCCTGTGGTTCTAAAACACGTAGTTCTATTGCCAGACTGCTGCAGTTAACCAGTGTTGCTTAAAAAGCCTGGAAGCTTTGATTTATTTGTGAAAATCTGCAGCTTATTTCCTACTTGAAGATATTCTATCTTATAACGTTTCCTTACAGAGTCCATAAAATTTCTAAGACAATCCCCAACACTTATCCTATAAATGGAGAGAATTGTTTTTTGTTTACTCTGGAATGTATCTCAGGTCTATGGTGCTGCATATAGTATCAGAGTTAAGATTAAATACTTGCCTAGTAATATGTATAGGAAAATATGTCTTAATTAAAAGTATGTTGCCGTCTCAGTGTGTTCAGGCCACCCAGATGAAATACCATAGAGTGGCTCATGAACAGCAGAAATGTATTTCACATGATTCTAGAGGTTTGGAAATAAAACACTGGTGACCTGGTACCCAGTGAAGGTTTCCTAATGCATAGGTGAGTGACTCTGTCCTTACAGGATGGTAGGGGTAGGGTGAGGGAGTCTCCTAGGATCTTGTTGGTATTGGTTAGGGCACTAATCTCCTTCCTAGGCTTTATCTCCTTAAGCCATAATACTGGAGGTTGGCATTTCAACATCTGAATTTGAGGAGATGAAATTTATCCCACATATAGAACTATCCTTTGTCCTTGCAAATATTATATGCGTCTTCCTCACTATATGAGAATTACAATTGACAGATTCATGGAGAATTATTATTTTATAGGTGTAGAATATCTGAAATAATGAAAAACTTGAGAGTGACATGATAATTTTATAACTTTTCAGTAGACTTCACACCAATGCATTGTACACTCAAAGTAGTTTCAAATGGTAGATAAAGTGAAAGTATACGGAATATATGTTTATATACATAGTTCAATTGGCTACTTCTTAAGTTTCTTATCAAATTAATTCTAAGTTATTTGTGAATGCTTAGAAGTTGTAGTGGTTTGAATAGGTTTGGCCCCCAGAGATTCATGTGGTTGAATGCTTGACCCACAGGGAGTGACACTATTAGGAGGTTATCCTTGTTAGAATAGGTGTGGCTTTGTTGGAGGAAACTGTGGGGGTGGACTTTGAGGTCCTATGTTTAAAATCTGCCCAGTGGATATATCTTCAAAAACACTACTGAACCTAAGGCTTTGGGAACATTGTACAAAGGGGACAGAAAGATTGTAAGACCCAGAGAATTAGGAAGATTAGATTTTAAATGGCAAATCCATTTAAACGTTCCAAATTCCTAAGTTTTTATCAATACTAAGCCACGTGCTATCAGGAAACTCAAGCTCATTTACTGTTCACTAGATTTTTACCTATATTTCAGTCATCCTGTCAAATAAACTTTTGGCAGACTACGAGAGCCACCTAATTAAACCTAATAGGCTCATGTTGATTAACACAGGTGATCTAATTTTGCATTCCTTCATAATTATCCAGTATCCTTATAATTTATTTGCACAAATATTCCCCACATTTCTGCTTAAATTAATTAGAAAACCCATTAAGACCTTTGAGGGTATAATGCACCTCCTCATTGATCCCATTTTCTACTTCACCTTGAGGACCTTGATTAGCCTCAAGTTTAGTTATATTTCTAGGGGCAAATATGGGTAGGCCATAAGAAACATTGTCGCCATCTTGCTTGACATTTCTTTCAGGGGATGTAGCTGACTGCCAGTTCTACAGCAATGTAGGGCTAATTTCTCCAGGCAACACTTCAGTGGAATTGACTAACTGGGGCAGTGAAAAATGAAGAAAGGACAATCAAATGGACACAGAAAAACAGATTGGGTGGACTGGTCTCCCTGGTGGAGAAACCATAGCTCCATATGTTTATCATATACAATTGAAGAGGAAGGTGACATTATTGCATACAGGTGAGCAAGGAGATGGGGTTTGTGGTGTACAGCTGAACAAGGGGGGAGACTTAGCCAATCTCCGTAGCAGCAGTCTCTATAGAGGAGCAGTCTTCAGCCTGTAAACACATGATGGGAAAAGCTATGATGGACATTTTCTCTATATATTGTCAACATTTTTATTTAGCCTCATGGGAGATTTTTCCAACCCTCTGAACCTGGTGAAGCCTTTGGCACTCACTCCCTTTGGTCTGAGGCATTGGGGTCCTTGACATGGCCATGTCAACAATACACACTCACTTAGGACTTCCCATATTCTCTGTAGATGGGGATGCATTTCTTTTTTTATGAGAATGAGACCACTTCTCTAGATTAGAGGTTAAGCTTCCCACCTCCTTTTATCTTTATCCTGAGTTATGGGACCTGACTCTTTCAGTGCACACTTCTAGATGCTTCAAGGCCAGGTCTTTTTCATACATCATTTTCACCAGTCAGTGACATGATAGAGGTTTCAGAAACTCTAGTCCTGCGGCAGCTGAAGAGAAGAGTCTTTTCTGGGGTACACTTAGAAATCTTTATATTGTTTAAAAGCATTCTAAAAGCATAGGCAGCTTCCTGAAGTGGGTGAAGGAGAACCATCAGAAGAAAAGGGAAGCCAAAGAGAAGGGCACCTGAGTTCAGCTGAAGCACCAGCCTGCGCCACCCAGAGAAGCCCACTTTGTGAGGACTAACGGAAAGGAGCCTGAGATGCTGGAGCCCATTCTTTATGAATTCATGGCCTAATGGACAAAGATGAAATAAAGGACCCTGCAAAGTGCTTTCCAAAAAAAAAAAAAAAAAGAAAGAAAGAAAGAAAGAAAGAAAGAAAGAAAGAAAGAAAGAAAGAAATCTTTATAATGTTTACATGAATCTCAAGCTGGGGAATTTTATCTCTCTGCACATTCTTTTTCTTTGCTACTTTATCCAGAAATGCTAGAAACTACCAGCCAGCATTTTATTCCTCACTTTCCCACAAATTCTCAAAAGTCTTATATACAAAGCCACCAAATTCTTTACTCTCCATAATAGGTGAATGGAGCGTATCAAATGTAATTATCCCGCATAGTTTGTTAAATAGTTCACTTCATGGATTTTCAGTTCTTTCCATGCTTTCAGGGAAATCTTTAGCAACTGCAGGTTTTATTGAGTTGGAGAACAAGCGCCACATACCACTAAGCTCGCAAATGTATCCTTACATTTCTGTTTCCCTAGAACCACAGCTGGTGTCACAATCTTCTATTAGTCAGTTGTCTAGAGGAATAGAACTGATAGAATGGGTACCTGTTAGAAGGGAACATATTCAACTGGCCTATGCAGTACCATTTGGTAGTCCAGCAGAAGTCGACTTCATTCTGGAGAGTCTGAGAACATGACCATTGTTCAGTCCAGGAGACTGATGCATGATCAATCCCACTGTGGGGCAAAGGCTGAGAAGATTCCTGGGGAGCCTCAGTTTTGCAGTCTTCACTACAAAATTGAAGATCTGGATTTGGTATTAGCCAAGGATGACAGCAGCAGTGGCAGCTGCAACCTAAAACGGGCCATCAGCAGACATGGCAGCAAGGAGGAACCTGCAAAGCTTTCCCCTCTAGCTTCCCCAGAGCCAGGCTATATGTATGTACAACACTGTATTTTGGGTGGATCTTTCCATCTCAGTTAACCTAGTTAAGAAAACCCCTCATTGGTGTGTCCAAAGATTCATGTGTGATTCTAGATCCTATCAAGTTGACTATATTAGCTGCCACACCCCTCCAAAACTTTATTAGGTGCGGTTACAATGATAATTGTGGCTGTAAGAAATTAAGAGAGAATCTAGATTTAAAGTACCTGTGATGTGTTTCCTCCTATGGAGCAGGTTTTAAATCCAATCAGAAAGTGGCTACCCCCCCCATAATATTTGTGCCACTATTATACCCATGTACATATGATGCCATGCAATCCTTGTTTTAGTCACAGGATTCATTGAGTACTATTGACTATTGTCTGTCAGAAGCTCACAGCACCATCCAGTACTGTGAAAACTAGCCAGTGGACAGGAAGCTTCCCAGTCATTACCAACTGATTTCTTTATGTCCTGTGACAAAAATGTGTGGTGACTTCATCAATAGGGTCTTACCACTTAGTTCTTGTACACAAACAAGAGTTGTGGTGATAGTCACAAGGTTCCAAGGGTGAACATACTACTACTTCTTATCAAACTGTCTTCTAAATTCAGATCTGTATAAATTACTGTAGTGCTCAGTCCTCACCTCAGAGAAGTTTCTTTGTGCAGTGGATGGTGGTAGCTGATCAAAGCGAAGTAACTATGTGAAGATTAGAGTGCTCACCCACAAGTTAGGAATCTTTCTTATCCACCTCCGATGGCTTAGGGCTGTCAAAAAAGAGAGGGCAGAAAAAATTTAAGAGCCAAAGATTTGGGAGGACCAGAGTGAAATCGTGTCTTCTGGCATAAAGGATTGCTATGCTTGTGTACCCACAATAGCTGTGGTTGCCTATACAAGATTTAAAAAAATTAAAGAAGAGAAGAAAAGAGAAAGAACATGAAACTGGGCAGGGTGGGGCAAGGTAAAAGTGGATCTGGGAGGAGTCAAGAGGATGAATGAGGAGATTTCCTAATATTTTCTATACATTTATCAAATAATTAACATGTTAAAATTTTAAATGAAATAAATCTATTTTTGATTGAAAAGATATCTTTCCAAATTATTTTTAAAACTATAAAAGAAAAGAATACTGGTATAGATAATAATGTAGACTACCTACGGACCTAACATCTATAATAAATATAAAATATATTTTGTATGAACTTCTTCCATTAGCCTCTTTTTACAATCCAGATGTTTTTTTTTCTAGAAAAAAACTATTGTGGGACCTTTGAGTTTCTTTCCACTCATCCTTTAAATAATTATCTCTCACATATACCTACATTCTATACTTTTACATATATTTTATAACAGCATGAAGCAATCTGTATTTTTATTAACTTCCATATTTATTGTATACTATCATTTTGTGATCTATTTATATTGATGCAAATGAGATATAGTTTCTGCACTTTAATGCTATATTTCCATTACATGAGTACATCAGAGTTTAGGCATTTATCCACCGATAAACAGTAAGTTTATATCCACTGGTGGTCACAATTGAAAGCAGATGGTACTGGGTAACTGGAGAGACTTTAATTAAAGGATTCTTTACAGACATACGATATATTTTAGAGTAAAACTGAGGAGGATGCCACACCTCACATAAGCAATAGTGTACCCATTGCCATACCAACCCTGGCCCAAGGTCACTGCTCTTCAAAGAGAGAAGGATAAAGAAGACATTTAAGATACACCATTGATCTGCTACCGTATGCCATGCTTGGAGGCCATCTTTGACATCCATCCATGTCCACTTGTATGAGCTTTCCAAAGTATACACAGAGCTGCGGAGTTGCCTTGTCTTGTGTAGAGTGTACACAGAATTGCCTAGTCTTGGGAGACAGGTGTGTGTGTGTGTGTGTGTGTGTGTGTGTGTGTGTGTGTGTGTGTAGTTGTCTTGTCATTCCCAGTGGTCCTATTCCTGCCAGTTCCACATAGTAGTTCCTCTTTCTCACATCCTTGCAAATGAATGCCAAGTTGTTGCTGCCAAAATGATGACGTTGATGTGTTATCACAACAGGATCACTCTTCACTCATTGGAAAGCCATACCACTTTCTGTGTGGTTATAGATAGTCTAGGATCCTCTCCTGTGCTTTATCTTACTGCCTTTGTTCACTCTCCTACTGTTTTGATGACATATAGGCAGTCTTGGTGTCATGTGGATTCTAATTCTTTATGGTTTCTTTTTTTAAAACATGGTGCTAGAGACTCAACTCAAGTACTTGGGCATGCTGGACTCCCTCCTAGTATAAATATTGCCTTTTAACTGTCATTATAATATTGTTGTGGTATTTTACATCTTATGCCATTGTAGTTATGTGTTTCCTCCATGAAACATTTTAGGCCTTGTTTCTTAACAAATTCCTAAACCTGAAGTGATAAAATACTCTTACAAAATCTTTTGAAAGTTTTATTTTGAATTTGTAAGCAGTTAATTTATTTGGATTTTTGTTTTTCTTTCTGTGAGGTGAATAGCTAGTTGGTTACAAAAGATTGTTACTCCAACAAAATTTACTGGCTAGTCTATTTTTTGTCTCCCAGGCATAATCTTAGTTTTGATATCTCAATTCTCACACAAGTATGTGATTGTGTCAGCCTCTCTTTTCTGCCAAATTGGTCTTCTAGCATCTTCCTGAGTAGATAGCTACATGTTTAAATAACTACAATTCAAGTCTGTATACAGTACAAATCTGATACAATAAACACCATCTTCAAGGAAGGGTGCATCCTTTTCCTCCCTTCCCTATATCTCTCTCATCTACCTCTGTCTACCTCTGTTCAGACCGTGACTCTTTCACATGAAGTGGATGATATGTTTGTCAGTTTCTACAGAGCTTCTCTAGTCCACGCTGGTCTTGACTTCCTTATACAGATAAGGATAACCTAGATTCTGATCCTCCTGATGCTATCCTTAAGTGCTGAGTTTTGGGGTATGTGCCGCCACTCCTGGCCTATGAGACACTGGAAATCAAACCTAGGGATTTCTATTTGCTAGGTTAGCCCTCTACCGACTGAACTACATTCCAAACCCCTACACAGAACGTTTTGATTGGCATTGCAATGATTGTTTACATTACTTGGTGCTGGGGGTAGGGGAGTAGAAGGGCATCTTTATGGTATTGCAAACCAAGGGTTGCCCTGTGCAGAAAGCAGCATCACAAGATACACTGCATTGCTGTAAATTCTATGTGCATTACCTGATGCTGTTAATGCTCAAGGGCAGTTGTCTATTTATCTGTTCATTCTACACCCTTTGTTCAGGGAATGAAGACATGCTTGAGGCCTGATTTTACCTTTATGGATTTTACATTCTGTTTGCGATATCCCTCATAAATTCTGCCTAAAAGTCACAAATGGAGCCTGGTCTTAGATGTTAAAAAACAAGCTACTAGAGGAGATTATAAAACTAGCTTTGGAACATCGAAGCATCTCTGAGAAGCAAATCCATTTCTAACAATTAAACATATAGCTGTGCACATATATGAATCCTAAGTATGCAGCTGATCACTGAGCATTGCTTGTAAAGGTAGAATGATGAAGGCGGGGCGCATTATCCACTGGGCCTGTGGCAAACCACAAGAAGTATACATAGCTGTGAACCCTGATTAAGAAAAACACAACCCTTAAGACTCTTAAGAAAAAAAAAGCCCTACAAAGCACATACTAATACAGATAGAAAATGACACACTTAGAGGGGACTAGAAAAGCCCTGGAAGGTTCCTTCTTAGCAGTCAGAATAGGAGAGTCTGTGGGCAACACCGTCAATAGTACGCAGGGGGTAATTTTTCTTTCTTACTTTATTGTCTACTTTGGGCTGAAGCCCAAATCTTGAAAACTTACAAATTTAGGATTGTAGGTACAGTGCTTGTTGGAATCTCTCATTTTATTCTATTTTCATTTAGAAATTTTAGATGTAAAAGTCTTCGATGAAAAGAGTTTAAAAGGTGTTTTCTGAAGCTTTCACAAATGACAACTAAGTTCCATGGGGAACATCCACATCATTCATTTTAAGTTCAAGTATTCCCAGTTATCTGTGTGACTACTATGTTACATCAAACATGCCTTTCCACAGAAAACTAAATTATTCCTGAATAAAGTTTCCCCTGTCCTGCTTCTTGTGTGACTCAAAGAACCATTAGGAAACATGACTTCAGTGCTTTGCAGAAACATGATATAAACTTCTCGCTTGATTACCCACATTTAAAGAAGAACGTGAACTGGGTTTTGTTTAGTTGTGCTGCTTGCCACAAATAGCAATGACTGTAGGATTGAACACATTCATGGTACTGATAGAGCTGGCACTGTTCTCAATAGTGGGCTCTTAAAACCATAGAGATTCCTGAGATTGCATTGCATTTGTTTGAGTTAAGTAAAAGGCTTGCAAAGAAGGGCAAAGCCAACTCTGCACTCAATTTCCTTCCTCAGGGGAGGCCCTGTTGACAGTCCCCATGTCAATGGCTTGAGTTCTGACACACCATATGTTTTCTATGACTCAGTAGTTTCCTTGCCCATTTGTCTCTTGGACTTGTCTGAGAGCAACGGTGGTCTATTGACTTCCCTTGGCTTGAACACCAAACTTAACTATGCTATTCCCAGGTCTTCCTTCTTCACTAACTCACAGCTGTGAGGACCATCCTTCACTGGTGTCCGGGAACCATGACCATGTGTGAGCTGAAACCATAGAGCTGTCAGATCATCCAGAATTTATAGTTTTAATCCCTAGCTTGTTTTCACACTGCAAAGAGAGTTAAAGAGAATCCAAGTGTCCACAAGATGGGTATTTTGTGAGTGTGTGTGTGTGTGTGTGTGTGTGTGTGTGTATGTGTGTGTGTGTGTTGGACATGTGCATATATATATATATATATATATATATATATATATATATATATATGTATATATCTGTGTGCCCAGCACTGGGGCTTCATGTATATGCCCTAGTACCCTGCTTTTACATGGGTGCTGAAGATTTGAACTCCTGGTGTTCATGCTTTTAAGGCAAGACAAGCATGTTACTAAGGATCCATCTCTATAGTTTATAGATTTCTATCTGAATTTATAAAAACTAGCAAAGAGTTCCTATGTAACTCATAGACTACATAACTCTAATGTTGGAAATAGTGCCGGAGAATCAAGGCCTCCCCCAAGAAACAGTTCTCTACCTATTCTCGTTCCAGACACAGGCAGTCACATGGTTGTTCTTCTTGTTGCTGGCATGCTTTAGCTAATGGATTCTGAGAGACACACACCACAGTTTTCTGTCATTACTAGAGGGTTTTGTTTTTATGTCTAATACATTGCTTTTGCTTCGACATTGAATGCGTCTTGGTCTCATGTGTTAAAGGCTTGGCCCCTAGCTTGTGGCTATACTGGGAGAAGGGAAACTCATTAGAAGATGGGACCTAAAAGAATGGAATTAGTTTACTGGGGGAAGGTCTGCCTGCCCTTGAAAGAAATATTTGAATTCTAACGCCTTCCTGCCTAGCTTTGTGCCATCCAGCTGCTTTGAGGTGAATAGGCTTCCTGTGTACTCTACCCAGGTATATTCTGCTGTGAGGCACAAAGCAACTGAGGCAAAACACCATGGACTGAAAACTTTTAGGAGGCAAAGGGCAATGTGAGGCAGCTACAAATCAAGTTGCATCAAGGGTTCCTTGGAGTCTCTAGGAACTGGAAAAAGGCAAGGATGTACTAGTTCCTAGACTTGTCAGAAGAAGGATGACCACGCCTACCTTTCTTTAAGACTTCTAGTCGCTTTTGTTTTGAACCACCCAGTTTGTGGTGCACAGGACGAGACTAGGAGATGAATACACCCACCTACCAAAGCACATCGCCTCATTGTTATGCTCTTCACCAGGGACTTGCTCACAAGTCCCGCTTGCCAATGCGTCTCATTATTCCCTTTGGTATCTTCTGTCATTTCTCCTCTTTCCATTCAATCCCCCACCCCTAGTTGGATGTGTTTGGCAGGAGTGCACAATCCTCCTTTCATACAAATCTACCTCCTGGGTTCCTACTCACAGCAGTTCGGTATTTCACAATGCAGGACAGCGGAGCCCAGTAAATGATTTTATGATCTGTTTTTCCACTAGATGCTCAGATGAGATAATGCGGGGAAGAAACAACTTGTAGAAACATCTCCTCCATCTTGGGAAATACTTAGCAGTCTTGTTTATTGAAGGCACAAGTTTTCTGAGGAACTTTATCACATTAATTTTTATTACAGGAAGATTGTTTTCGTTGACTTTTTCCCTTCCAAGAAAAATTCACATAGTGTTAGCAATGTTTTAGGCTAGATCCCAAGCCAAAATAACTTGCCTATCCCAAGATGAAGAATAGCTCATTAATTGGGCATCGGACAAAATGTTCTTTCCTTTCTTTGTCTCTAATTACATTAATTAGCTGCAATTTCTGTGTCATTGTATGCTTTATGTATAATACATTCCAGGGAAGTTCAAGTAAGGTGGCTTGAAACATGAATTTATATCAAAGCAAAAACCCTTATTTCTTCTCATGTGAAGGGAAGGAAGCCTAGAATGCTATGTTTGAGACTACATGAGATGTGCCTGGCAGAAACAGTAGGTGTCATTACAGAAGGATAGCCCGAAGAAATTCTATGAGAAATTTGATCTCATTATGGTTTCAGGCCATAGTAAAGAAGAGAAAATCATATCAGTTAGGTATTAATATTGTCATACTTGACATTTCTGTCTAGTCTTGGCTTAGCTCCAATTCAGTAAATTAGGACCATCAAACTATTGAGTTGAGCGTGTCCAATCATTTCCAGAATTCAGATCCTGTGGAACCAACGCCCCTTTCTTTTTTTTTTATTTTTTATTATTAACTTGAGTATTTCTTATATACATTTCAAGTGTTATTCCCTTTCCCAGTTTCCGGGCAAACATCCCCCTCCCCCCTCCCCTTTCTTATCGGTGTTCCCCTCCCCACCCTCCCCCCATTGTCCCCCTCCCCCCAACAGTCTAGTTCACTGGGGGTTCAGTCTTAGCAGGACCCAGGGCTTCCCCTTCCACTGGTGCTCTTACTAGGATATTCATTGCTACCTATGAGGTCAGAGTCCAGGGTCAGTCCATGTATAGTCTTTAGGTAGTGGCTTAGTCCCTGGAAGCTCTGGTTGCTTGGCATTGTTGTACATATGGGGTCTCGAGCCCCTTCAAGCTCTTCCAGTTCTTTCTCTGATTCCTTCAACGGGGGTCCTATTCTCAGTTCAGTGGTTTGCTGCTGGTATTCGCCTCTGTATTTGCTGTATTCTGGCTGTGTCTCTCAGGAGCGATCTACATCCGGCTCCTGTCGGTCTGCACTTCTTTGCTTCATCCATCTTGTCTAATTGGATGGCTGTATATGCATGGGCCACATGTGGGGCAGACTCTGAATGGGTGTTCCTTCAGTCTCTCCAACGCCCCTTTCTATATCCCCAAGTTTCCTGCCTGAGGAAAAGCCACATCAGCGCCACTACTATCACGTGCTCCAGTGCTGCTTTTGCCTTCCCAACAGATTCTCTCCACCATTTAAAATGTGGAGAAAAGGAAATGTGAAAGAATTTATAAATATATTAGATGTTTGACTTACATTCGCACATAAGATAAACTAAAAGTTAAACTCATATCTGGAGGTTTGCAAAGTGTTTAGAGTTGTAGTGACTTGATTAATGTCATTTTTCATGTAGGATATGACTTGAGGTCACACTTTTCCCCCAACTTAGAGAACTGTAACATTGTGGTTTTATGTATGGGCAAAAGCTTAGCTGCTGTTATATAAATAGGCATTTTTTTAGAACAACTTCTTAAAAGGTGTTTGTAGTGTATCATAATCATGGTTAAATTTTTTAACTGAAACCTGATTTTCTTTTTTGTGTTTTCTGTTTTTCTACCCCAACCCCACCACTTCATCTCACACTATGCCGTTTTCAGTGTGGCCTTTCCATGAGGGTATTTTGTATATTCTGTGGGCCACATACCTTTCAAGTTTGTCTGTGAGTTACTGTAGGAAGCAGTGTTATATCAGTTATGAATGCTTGCATACTGGCAGAAAATTCAAAACTAAACAAGCTGACATAAAGAACAAAGGTGCTTCCTATCCTCTGTCGTGAGTTCTGTTCATGTCTGAATTTAGTCCATCCTCACACAAGAAAGTTGTTCTTAGAGTTCTAATCTGTCATGAATATTTTGTGGTGGTAGATACGTGCACAAAAACATATTTGGTAGTAAATTAGAAAATCCAATATGAAGCCCCACAGCTTCAGAATGGCTTTTCTGAGTGTGTTCATTGAGATGGATAAACCTTAGGTCTGGCTAATCCGTATGATCTTTTATATTTGCATGTTTTTTAATAATAAAGTTTTAATTTAAAAAGGATAAAAATATATTTCTTAACATTGATAATGGAAACTAGGAAAGGGGATAATGTTTGAAATGTAAATAAAAAATATCCAGTAAAAAAAAGGATGAGGACATTGAGTGGGGTTGCCATCTCACAGTCGAAAACTCAGACTTAGAATTGTTTTTGTCTACAAGAACTGCAGGGATAAAAATGGAGAAGAGACTGAGGGAGAGGAGATCCAGTACCAGCCCAAATTGGG
This sequence comes from Rattus norvegicus, assembly GCF_021556685.1. Classification (NCBI taxonomy): domain Eukaryota; kingdom Metazoa; phylum Chordata; class Mammalia; order Rodentia; family Muridae; genus Rattus; species Rattus norvegicus. The sequence continues at coordinate 105,687,548 of NC_141538.1, forward strand.
ATCCAGCTCAACCGGAGGCTCCAACGCCTAACACTATTACTAATACTGTGATGTACTGACAGACAGGAGCCTAGCATGGCTGCCGTCTGAGAAGCCCAACAAGCAGTTGACTGAGACAGATGCTGATGACTAGAATCTTATAGAGACTAATATGATGTATTGAGGACTAATGTGGTAGAATAACATTAAAAGAGAGTGTACCTTAAGGTCTCTCTCCTTGCCCAGCATTTAATGGCCAACTCAATAAAAACTCAATAGTATTTTTTGTAAAAGAAAATTGAAAGTTGATAATTCAAGCAGCTTTCAGGGTATCTCATTTGTTGCCCTTCCATGATGCTATCCTTAAAACAATTTTCAGGTTTATATCATAATAAATTTCATACAACAGGAAAGCCCATTTCTGACACTGTATTCTCCTATACTTATGGACAGGAGCATAGCATACCTTTCATCGGGCTTCACCCAGCAACTGATGAAACAGATGCAGAGACCCAGAGCCAAATTTTAGGTGGAGCTTGGGGAACCCTATGGAAGAGTGGGATGAAGGACTGAAGGGTCTACAGGGGGCAAGTACATCCCAAGAAAACCTACAGAATCAACTAACTTGTACCCATAGGGGTTCACAGATACTGAACTGCCAAAGAGGGAGGCAGCATGGAATGAATTTAGGTGCTTTGCACTTACGTAACAGTTGTGTAGCTGAGTCTTCATGTGGGACTCCTAAAGTGGGAGCAGGGGCTATCTCTGACTACACTGCCTGCCTTGGATTCCTTTCCTCTAATTGGTCTGCCTTGTGTAGACTCAATAGGGGAAGATGTACCTACTCTTATGGGAACTTGATAGGTTGAGGCTGGTTCATCTCCATGGGATGCCTCCCCTTTTATGAGGAGATGGGAAATGAGGCAAGAAGGAAAGACTAGGAAGAAAGGAGGAAGAGGAATTTGGACTCTGAATGTTAAGTAAAATAGGAGGAGGAGGAAGAGGAGGAGGAGGAGGAGGAAGAGGAGGAGGAGGAGGAGGAGGAGGAGGAGGAGGAGGAGGGACACAGAAAACCAAAACACCCAAAACAAAAACAAAACGACAAAAACAGGATAAAGGAAAAAAGTAGAACCTGGCACTGCTGTGAAGAATGATTGTGGGAAGCCCATCGCTGCTTAATTCTTCTTAATGACCAGAACTTGGTTGATTGGATCCATTGACCCCTGAGGGAAACTAGGGAATGCAAGTCTGGTCCCTGTAACTGTTTGCAGTATTTGGTTTTCTGTCTCTGTAGAAGGAGACAGAAATGCATGTAAAGAACTGGCATCTTAGTCACTGTTGTAGAATGCAAAGTCAAAGGACCAAGGGGCATGCGCAAGTCCTTGCTAAGTGTGTGGGTGGCCTACTGTAGGACATCGACTCTGAGACTCAGAATGCATTCATCTGTGACCGTCTGCACATCAGTTCATCCCTGTGCAGCACTGTCCTTGGTATGGAATGGACAGGAGATATGGACCAGTGTTTGTTTGCTCCTGTACGATCTAATGATCTCATGCATGAGAAAGACGTTTTCTTCTTCAGCTCCTGTGCCTTTTCAATATTTTATCTCAGTGTTACCATCACTTTTACTTGGATTTCATTTTCATTCACAGGGCCGCTCACTCCACAGCAGTTCTGCTTTCTCTGCTCCCTCCACATAGCGCCGCTCCCTCCACTCACTTAGAACAGGCATGGAGTAGATTCTTGGTGAACAGGGACTGTGTGAAGCTTCCACATCATCACCCATTTTTCTCCTCATCCTAAATTACTGTGATCCTGCTTTTGTTTTAGGAAATATTTGCTAAGTTTATGTCTTTCTGGAAACAATCGTTGAGGCTCGAAGACAGTTTCAGAGTGTACACTAAACTGGTTCCTTTTCCTGTGTGTGACTTGTCTGCCGTGGTTTGGAGTTTTACGAGGCAGTATAGTAAGATGCATTCAAGGGTCTTTGGTACCATTTGCTCCTGGGTGTGTATCCAGGCTCCAACAGGGCCTCACTATGGGATCCTGGATATGGTTTTGTGTTCTTTGGGGCTCTGCTCTCTCATTTCTAGTGGGAACAGTAACTTTGGGAAGAGTTGTGAATATTTGTAAGGAGATTATGAAGGCAGATACTTGCCATCTTGTTGTTTTATGGGCCCACCATTTAAGGATGGACAGATTGCTCTCTGGTTCAGTGGGATTTGGCATGGAGCACCCCTGAAAGTGGAACATGTGGGAAGAGGAACACTTTCCGGGCACACACACTGTATTCCTCAACAGTTCTTTCTTCTAGAGGTTTCCACTTGAAGGTGGAGCAGGGTGGATGTGGCAGCCCTCAGGAGACTGTTTCCTCCACAGGGAAAACAGACCACATGGTATTCACGCTCATCTTAGAAGTTCACTTTCATATAGAGCTTTATTGCCTACGAGTGTATTCCGTCACAGCTTTCAGGCTTGGTTAACTTTACTGTGTAGATAAAATCCAAGTAACCAAAAAGGGAGTTTTGTGGGGCTAATGTAAAACATCCCACAACTAGTGTAGAGCCAGAGATTAGACCCAGATTTCCAAGTTGTCATTTCCAGTGTTCTGATCTTCCCCAAGCTCGCAGGGGATGAACACCTGTAGAGATGAGGCCACACCCAAGGATGGAAGCCTTATTCTTAGCCTCATTCTGCAAATCAGGGTAGCTTTTACACAGCCCACAAGCATCGTTTTACAGTTTGCATGTTTGGGGAGACTGTTCCTTCAATGTTTAGTTATGATCTTTGTTTGCAGAAACAAGTCCTGGTTAAAGATGGTCACTTACTTCTATTTCTCATCTTCTGCTTCATTTTGCACATCAAACCCTGGAGCAAAATTCTACTCAGTTAGGGTCAGACGGCCAAATGAGCCTTCTGTGGAGTACAATCTGGCTTAGTGACAATTGTAGCTGGGACGGACAAGAGAGGGGTGTGAGATTCTGGCCCAAGCCTGCACAGGATTTGGAGACTCAGCTCTCAATCTGCTTACGATCTCTGTGGAGACTCCTTGGGGACACTACATCGCTGTCCCCATTGGATGCAGTTTTAAATGATGGTTTCGCCTATAGTGACCTTTCAAATGTTTAAGTGTGTTTTCATCTACTTTTCCATAACATGTTCAGCTTCTTTTCCTTTGAAGACAGCTTTGCAGAGCATGCGGTTATTTCCTGGACTGAACAGTGACATCATACTCAAAGTACACAGTCTTTTTGCCAAGTTTCCTGGTGAAGTCATTGTCGGTTGGTATTCACGGAGCCACATCGGTTGAAACTATTTCTCATGAAGTCACCCTGTGTCAGGGCTGGCCTGAAGGAGATAGAATTCCCTCTGACATCAAGGCCCTGAAAGTACAAGTAACTACCATTTGGCAAAATGCCTTTGAGATAAGCAAGTTAGATTTCGAGGCCCATTTGGGCAATTTTAATAAAGTCCTCTTCTATTTTTAATTTATGTTGAGTGTCTCCATTGTCTCTGGTTTCCTTTCAGAGGGTGAAGCTTTCTCCCTTTTTATTTTTAACTTTAACAAAGAGAAGAATCAAAGGAATGACTCTGTGACTCCCAGTAAAAGCCTACATACATTCTATGAATTACATTTTTTCTGTGTTTGCTTATCACATATTTATTTGTCTGTCCTCTAAAGTAAATGAGGTTTTAACATTACTGGATAGGAAAGAAGATGAGCTGTTATGTCAGGAATACTTAGAAGCTTTGAAGAGAAAATGTGACCATGATAAGTAGTCATTTAAGAAGGGACTTTCGTCGAGAAAGAGTGGCAAATAAATAATTATTTAAGTAAACTTTGACAGTAGTGTGGTCCAATTACAAGTGAGGGTGGAAAAGTAGCTCATGAGATAAACAGCACGGTGTGAACAAATACTGCATTGTCAGGAAGGCATGATGGCTCTATGTTGCTAACTGAAGCATAGGCATTAATTTAGAAGCCAGCCTTTTACTTCTGGCTTCTGCATACAAAGAGATAAGCATTCCAGATGCCTTTGCACATGCACATGTGTACATGCATGCATTCATACACACACGCACACACACACACTCACATAGACATGCACTCTCACACACACACTCTCACATAGACATGCACTCACACACACACACACACACACACACACACTCTCTCTCTCTCTCTCATACACACTCACACATTAAATTATAAAAATGTTGCATTTAAAACTGGTTGCTATATGGTCTATTAGCTCTGATTCTGTGTCATTGTTTCCTAGTACCATGTATATTTTAAAGATGACACTATTAAGGTGATGGAGAACAGGTAGTGGTTGCTAGTGTCCAGAGAGGAATGGTCAGAAAGGAGTGGGCATGGCTAGAACAGGGCAAACCAAGTGTGCCCAGTTTAGTTATAAAATGCTTCTGAGTCTTGAGTGCACCAGTTGCTACATCAATATGCACACGTGATTAAACTTTATTGAACTATGAACCACAAAGCAGGATACACTATAGCAAATATCTATAACAAATGCCAGGGAGGACTCTACTTACAAAGGAAATATTTGATTTTGGCTTAGGTTTTTGGACGGTCCCATCTTTTGTTCAGTTGGTCCCAATTGCTCCTAGCCTGTGGCAGAACTAAATTGCTTATCTCATAGCTGAAAAGCACCAGGAAGAACAGAAAAGGAAGGGGTGGGACATGGTATAGAAAGCCTAAAGGACACACCTCTGAAAGGCTCTGCCACCTACCAGGAATATCATTTGAGATGCATATGGGAAATTGATGCAAATTGGGGTCTAAACTAGAACACATATATCTAAATCATCACATGAAGTAATGGAGGAGAAAAATAGTAGATAGATTTTTATCAATGATAACATCCTATAATAAAGAATTGCCATTAAGGACTGGAGAGATCACTTACCAGTTAAGAGCACCTGTGGTTCTTGAAGAGGACCTGGTTCAGTTCCTAGCACCCACAGGGTAGCTCAAAGATACCTGTGACTTCAGTTCCAAGGAATCTAACATCTTCTGGCCCACGTGGGTGTCAGACATGCATATGGCTCATAACATACATACAGACACAACATTCATACATATAAAATAACAATTTTAAAAGGAAGTATCATTGGTGCAAACTGATAAAAATAAAATAAAAGGGATGTTTCTGCATTTCTTTCTGTAACTCCAAGTGAACCCATAATGATCTAAAATATATTTACTTATTTCCTTCATAATTTTCCTTGGGAAAATAATTTTCATTTCAAAACAAAACACTTTGTGGCATTTTTAAACTTGAGTTCTTTTGTTAATGTAATGTATGGCACAATTTAAAAGCAAATGGCACCAAGATGTTGAATAGCACGACTTCTTTCAAAGTTGTAAATTTTTATTTCTTTTCTACCTATTTCCTGGCATATATTTTAGTAGAATGATCCCAATCTTCCCTGTGGACATTTTTCAGAAGGAAACATTTTTTGTTCTACAATTAAAGCAAACCATTTACTTTTATAAAAAAGGAAATATGATATAATCTAAGCTTAGCATATTCTGTACTTTAAATCTCTAGAGACTATATTTACATTAAATACTGATGAGGTATTATGGACAAAAGGCATGCATATTGATTTCTCATTGATTGCTCACCATTTTTGGAATTTTGAAATAAAAAGTATTCCATCAATGTTGATTGCAAACCGATGTCATGTACGTATCATGAATGAGGAAGAAATAAAACCAATCACATCCCTTTTTATCTTAAGTTTATCTAATCGTCAGAGACATTCCAAACCAACTGAATCCTACTAAATATTGCTGTGGCATCTTTAAAAGTTCATTTTATGATAAATTGTGGTATTTAGTGTTTTGAAAATTTCCACAACCAACAGGAAGCTATTTCCAGAATTGCAGTCTAACAACGCTTGGATGATTTATTCTGTAAGACTTATAGTCCCCATGAGCACGTAAGTTCCTACTTACAGACGTGTGGTTGACTGTGTGGTCAGTCTAAGGTATGCTAGATAACTTTGGTCTGCTCACAACCCGCACATGTCTTGATTCGCTGGTGATCAGAACCTATGAACAGAAATTAAGCCATGCCCACTCTCTCTGATGACTCTACCTCCCAAGCAGAGTTTAGTGCTTGTCAATCATTGTCTGCCGTGATTTGCTCTGGGGCAAACTTTGGACTAGTGAAAGCGAAGTAAATATCACTATTACTAACAACCAATACATAGCAATGAAAGCCATTTGTTACACTGTTAGAAATCTAGATTGAATTGTAGTAATGCTGAAATCTATCAACACCTAGGATGGATCCAGAGTAACTTGGTCCTGGAAACCTTCAGAATCTTAATGTGAGCAGCACAGGGCACTGTCAACAAAGCTAGAGGACACACAAAGGAAGAGTGGGTAGCAGTGACAGATATTTTTCTGCAGTGCTCCCAGGATCTCTTTTGTTTACTTATTGGATTATAGAAACCCTCCAAATTCAAATAACTCATTTTAATCTTTCTCCTGGTCAAATTTACCCTACGTTTTCTGTCTTTATATTAAGAAATTTAGATTCCCATCTAAATTGCTTTGTATATGTGAAGTTTCTTAAAGGTGAGCTACTGTAGAGACAGTAACACTAACTTTTATTGTGTCAGTACCACAATGCACCTAGAACAATACCCCATGTACCCCTAGAACAGTGTTCTAGATTACAAGAGGAGGCATGAGAGGCTGAATACTTCAAGAACAGATTATCATCCGTGTTTTGTTTCTCTTTTCCTTGCCTTCCGGTTTTATTTTGCTTTTTAATTTCAGCATTTTAAAAACTTTTCTGTTCATGAGTCATAGAAATCTATTTTTTGATAGCTCCCAGGGTGCCATCTAGTTTTCTGTTTTGGTTGCTGAGGTAAATAATTTTTAAATATATGTCCTTTTGATATTTTTCTCAAAAATGCTGGGTAATTTTTTCTTTTATTTTCGGCTAAGGTTTGTTTTCCCTGTTTGTTTTCAATATCACACAGGGATATTGAAAAGTCTATTCAGACTTGACATCTGCCAACATTCAGAGTGTGCAGACCACTCTCGGCCTGCTCACTGATCCCTGTAAAGTATGCAGCCTTATTGTTTCATTCTAAGGACTCTGCAAAGGACTGTGTAATGTGTCTGTCGCATAATGCTAGCTCAGTAGAAGACAGTAGTACCATTTCTCTTAGTATTCATCTTTAAGGAATTATGAATATGCTAACCAATTTAGAGCAAGGAAGCTACCTTTAGAATATAAGAATAGGAGGACAAGTTGCTGTTCTCTCCTAATTCTAATGTCGGGTGAACAGACGTTTGTCTAATAGAGCTTTGAGAAACTCTTACTTTCTTCCAGGGTCTCTGAACTTAACTCATTTCTGACAAAAAAGGGGCATGCATTTTAGTGTGCCCTGTCACCATGGGTCTCAGGTTCACCCTGTCCTCTTTCTCCATCTCACTACTGGGACCATAGTGCTATATTCTTAACCCCTCAGGATACAGTGAGCCATTAGCATGTCATACATTTTCCTAGATGCCTATTCATGTTTACAAGTGTATATGTGTGTATTATCTCTTTAAAGTATTGAGTTTCTAAATGCATACCCAATGAGTATCTATGAAAGGCTATAATGAAAACAGTATACTATTTTATAATGCTTACTAAGCCCATGAGGAATGGCTGTACAGTCTTCTGGTTAGTCCAATTTCTAGGTTTTCCAGCAAAATCATTCCAATCACCATGTGATGTACCAGCCGGTAAAGTAAGCATTGGCTGCTAAGGTTTTCCTAGTTTAGCTCCTCTGGTAGCTTTTGGTAGGATTTGCTGTCAAATTACAGCTGTGTATTCTTATTTATTTGGGTTGCTTTCAATATCTCTATTCTGGGCTTTGTTAAATATATTGCTGCTGTGTTGGGAAAGGTTGCTTAGCATACTAACTAGTCCTGTGAATTTAAAAACTGATATGCATGATTTGATTTTGATGATAATTAGTTATGAAGAATTTTTTTTAATATCAACTCTAAATTATTATTTTTTTGAGCTTCTTTGTCTCCATCTTTGAGTTTATTTTTGTTTTGATAGAGTCAACACAATATTCCAATACAATGCAGCAAATTGTGTATAACAGACTGTGGTCATGAATTAATAGTTTTTTTAACAATATATTGATACATTTATTTAATATAATAACTATAAATAATATACAGATATGTATTTGTATGTTCACTTTGACAATTTTTTTCAGATCTAAAAGACACAAACAAAATACATACTGATATTATCATGCTCTACTTCTCCTATCTAAATGGTCCAGAGTCTTGTTATCAAATTTACTCCAATAACTATATCTGTATATTCCAATTATATTATATATATGTATATGTATAAATATATATCCTTTGAGTTATGTATAGGTATTCCAGTTTTTCCACATATTTTACAAACATTTGTCTTTAGTAATTATTATCATTTTAACCACTGTATCATTCTGATCATTATATTCAACTATCTCAATGTGAATTTAAAATTGAAAATTCTTAAAACAATGATATTGAGTATGCATTATTCAACCTATTTGTTACCTGTATATATTTTTGTTTTTTTTCCTTTTTTTAAAAATTTATTTAATACTTAATAATAATTCTTTGGTTTCCGGGCAAACATCCCCCTGCCCCCTCCCCTTCCTTATCGGTGTTCCCCTCCCCATCCTCCCCCCATTGCCACCCTCCCCCAACAGTCTAGTTCACTGGGGGTTCAGTCTTAGCAGGACCCAGGGCTTCCCCTTCCACTGGTGCTCTTACTAGGCTATTCATTGCTACCTATGAGGTCAGAGTCCAGGGTCAGTCCATGTATAGTCTTTAGGTAGTGGCTTAGTCCCTGGAAGCTCTGGTTGCTTGGCATTGTTGTACCTATGGGGTCTCGAGCCCCTTCAAGCTCTTCCAGTTCTTTCTCTGATTCCTTCAACGGGGGTCCTATTCTCAATTCAGTGGTTTGCTGCTGGCATTCGCCTCTGTATTTGCTGTATTCTGGCTGTGTCTCTCAGGAGCAATCTACATCCGGCTCCTGTCGGTCTGCACTTCTTTGCTTCATCCATCTTGTCTAATTGGGTGGCTGTATATGTATGGGCCACATGTGGGGCAGGCTCTGAATGGGTGTTCCTTCAGTCTCTGTTTTAATCTTTGCTTCTCTATTCCCTGCCAAGGGTATTCTTGTTCCCCTTTTAGAGAAGGAGTGAAGCATTCACATTTTGATCATCCGTCTTGAGTTTCATTTGTTCTAGGCATCTAGGGTAATTCAAGCATTTGGGCTAATAGCCACTTATCAATGAGTGCATACCATGTGTGTTTTTCTGTGATTGGGTTAGCTCACTCAGGATGATATTTTCCAGTTCCAACCATTTGCCTACGAATTTCATAAAGCCATTGTTTTTGATAGCTGAGTAATATTCCATTGTGTAGATGTACCGCATTTTCTGTATCCATTCCTCTGTTGAAGGGCATCTCGGTTCTTTCCAGCTTCTGGCTATTATAAATAAGGCTGCAATGAACATAGTTGAGCATGTGTCTTTTTTATATGTTGGGGCATCTTTTGGGTATATGCCCAAGAGAGGTATAGCTGGATCCTCAGGGAGTTCAATGTCCAATTTTCTGAGGAACCTCCAGACTGATTTCCAGAATGGTTGTACCAGTCTGCAATCCCACCAAAATTGGAGGAGTGTTCCTCTTTCTCTGCAACCTCGCCAGCATCTGCTGTCACCTGAGTTTTTGATCTTAGCCATTCTCACTGGTGTGAGGTGAAATCTCAGGGTTGTTTTGATTTGCATTTCCCTTATGACTAAAGATGTTGAACATTTCTTTAGGTGTTTCTCAGCCATTCGGCATTCCTCAGCTGTGAATTTTTGTTTAGCTCTGAACCCCATTTTTTAATAGGGTTATTTGTCTCCCTTCGGTCTAACTTCTTGAGTTCTTTGTATATTTTGAATACAAGGCCTCTATCTGTTGTAGGATTGGTAAAGATCTTTTCCCAATCTGTTGGTTGCCGTTTTGTCCTAACCACAGTGTCCTTTGCCTTACAGAAGCTTTGCAGTTTTATGAGATCCCATTGGTTGATTCTTGATCTTAGAGCATAAGCCATTGGTGTTTTGTTCAGGAAATTTTTTCCAGTGCCCATGTGTTCCAGATGCTTCCCTAGTTTTTCTTCTATTAGTTTGAGTGTATCAGGTTTGATGTGGAGGTCCTTGATCCACTTGGACTTAAGCTTTGTACAGGGTGATAAGCATGGATCAATCTGCATTCTTCGACATGTTGACCTCCAGTTGAACCAGCACCATTTGCTGAAAATGCTATCTTTTTTCCATTGGATGGTTTTGGCTCCTTTGTCAAAAATCAAGTGACCATAGGTGTGTGGGTTCATTTCTGGGTCTTCAATTCTATTCCACTGGTCTATCTGTCTGTCTTTGTACCAATACCATGCAGTTTTTATCACTATTGCTCTGTAATACTGCTTGAGTTCAGGGATAGTGATTCCCCCTGAAGTCCTTTTATTGTTGAGGATAGTTTTAGCTATCCTGGGTATTTTGTTATTCCAGATGAATTTGCAAATTGTTCTGTCTAACTCTTTGAAGAATAGGATTGGTATTTTGATGGGGATTGCATTGAATCTGTAGATCGCTTTTGGTAAAATGGCCATTTTTACTATATTAATCCTGCCAATCCATGAGCATGGGAGATCTTTCCATCTTCTGAGGTCTTCTTCAATTTCTTTCTTCAGTGTCTTGAAGTTCTTCTTGTACAGATCTTTTCCTTGCTTGGTTAAAGTCACACTGAGGTACTTTATATTATTTGGGTCTATTATGAAGGGTGTCGTTTCCCTAATTTCTTTCTCGGCTTGTTTCTCTTTTGTGTAGAGGAAGGCTAATGATTTATTTGAGTTAATTTTATACCCAGCCACTTTGTTGAAGTTGTTTATCAGCTTTAGTAGTTCTCTGGTGGAACTTTTGGGGTCACTTAAATAAACTATCATATCATCTGCAAATAGTGATATTTTGACTTCTTCTTTTCCGATCTGTATCCCCTTGACCTCCTTTTGTTGTCTGATTGCTCTGGCTAGAACTTCAAGAACTATATTGAATAAGTAGGGAGAGAGTGGGCAGCCTTGTCTAGTCCCTGATTTTAGTGGGATTGCTTCAAGTTTCTCTCCATTTAGTTTAATGTTAGCAACTGGTTTGCTGTATATGGCTTTTACTATGTTTAGGTATGGGCCTTGAATTCCTATTCTTTCCAGGACTTTTATCATGAAGGGGTGTTGAATTTTGTCAAATGCTTTCTCAGCATCTAATGAAATGATCATGTGGTTCTGTTTTTTCAGTTTGTTTATATAATGGATCACGTTGATGGTTTTCCGTATATTAAACCATCCCTGCATGCCTGGGATGAAGCCTACTTGATCATGGTGGATGATTGTTTTGATGTGCTCTTGGATTCGGTTTGCCAGAATTTTATTGAGTATTTTTGCGTCGATATTCATAAGGGAAATTGGTCTGAATTTCTCTTTCTTTGTTGGGTCTTTGTGTGGTTTAGGTATAAGAGTAATTGTGGCTTCATAGAAGGAATTCGGGAGTGATCCATCTGTTTCAATTTTGTGGAATAGTTTGGATAATATTGGTATGAGGTCTTCTATGAAGGTTTGATAGAATTCTGCACTAAACCCGTCTGGACCTGGACTCTTTTTGGTTGGGAGACCTTTAATGACTGCTTCTATTTCCTTAGGAGTTATGGGGTTGTTTAACTGGTTTATCTGTTCCTGATTTAACTTCAGTACCTGGTATTTGTCTAGGAAATTGTCTATTTCCTAGAGATTTTCAAGTTTTGTTGAATATAGGCTTTTATAGTAAGATCTGATGATTTTTTGAATTTCCTCTGAATCTGTAGTTATGTCTCCCTTTTCATTTCTGATTTTGTTAATTTGGACACACTCTCCGTGTCCTCTCGTTAGTCTGGCTAAGGGTTTATCTATCTTGTTGATTTTCTCAAAGAACCAACTTTTGGTTCTGTTGATTCTTTCTATGGTCCTTTTTGTTTCTACTTGGTTGATTTCAGCTCTGAGTTTGATTATTTCCTGCCTTCTACTCCTCCTGGGTGTATTTGCTTCTTTTTGCTCTAGAGCTTTTAGGTGTGCTGTCAAGCTGTTGACATATGCTCTTTCCTGTTTCTTTCTGCAGGCACACAGCGCTATGAGTTTTCCTCTTAGCACAACTTTCATTGTGTCCCATAAGTTTGGGTATGTTGTACCTTCATTTTCATTAAATTCTAAAAAGTTTTTAATTTCTTTCTTTATTTCTTCCTTGACTAGGTTATCATTGAGTAGAGCATTGTTCAATTTCCACGTATATGTGGGCATTCTTCCTTGATTGTTATTGAAGACCAGTTTTAGGCCGTGGTGGTCCGATAGCACGCATGGGATTATTTCTATCTTTCTGTACCTGTTGAGGCCCGTTTTTTGACCAATTATATGGTCAATTTTGGAGAAAGTACCATGAGGAGCTGAGAAGAAGGTATATCCTTTTGCTTTAGGATAGAATGTTCTATAAATATCCGTTAAGTCCATTTGGCTCATGACTTCTCTTAGTCTGTCTACATCTCTGTTTAATTTCTGTTTCCATGATCTGTCCATTGATGAGAGTGGGGTGTTGAAATCTCCCACTATTATTGTGTGAGGTGCAATGTGTGTTTTGAGCTTTGGTAAGGTTTCTTTTACATATGTAGGTGCCCTTGTATTTGGGGCATAGATATTTAGGATTGAGAGTTCATCTTGGTGGATTTTTCCTTTGATGAATATGAAGTGTCCTTCCTTATCTTTTTTGATGACTTTTAATTGAAAACTGATTTTATTTGATATTAGAATGGCTTCTCCAGCTTGCTTCTTCTGACCATTTGCTTGGAAAGTTGTTTTCCAGCCTTTCACTCTGAGGTAGTGTCTGTCTTTGTCTCTGAGGTGTGTTTCCTGTAGGCAGCAGAATGCAGGGTCCTTGTTGCGTATCCAGTTTGTTAATCTATGTCTTTTTATTGGGGAGTTGAGGCCATTGATGTTGAGAGATATTAAGGAATAGTGATTATTGCTTCCTGTTATATTCATATTTGGATATGAGGTTACGTTTGTGTGCTTTTCTTCTCTTTCTTTTGTTGCCAAGACGATTAGTTTCTTGCTTCTTCTAGTGTATAGCTTGCCCCCTTATGTTGGGCTTTACCCTTTATTATCCTTTGTAGTGCTGGATTTGTAGAAAGATATTGTGTAAATTTGGTTTTGTCATGGAATATCTTGGTTTCTCCATCTATGTTAATTGAGAGTTTTGCAGGATACAGTAACCTGGGCTGGCATTTGTGTTCTCTTAGGGTCTGTATGCCATCTGTCCAGGATCTTCTGGCTTTCATAGTTTCTGGCGAAAAGTCTGGTGTGATTCTGATAGGTCTGCCTTTATATGTTACTTGACCTTTTTCCCTTACTGCTTTTAATATTCTTTCTTTATTTTGTGCGTTTGGTGTTTTGACAATTATGTGACGGGAGGTGTTTTTTTTCTGGTCCAATCTATTTGGAGTTCTGCAGGCTTCTTGTATGGCTATGGGTATCTCTTTTTTTAGGTTAGGGAAGTTTTCTTCTATGATTTTGTTGAAGATATTTACTGGTCCTTTGAGCTGGGAGTCTTCACTCTCTTCTATACCTATTATCCTTAGGTTTGATCTTCTCATTGAGTGCTGGATTTCCTGTATGTTTTGGACCAGTAGCTTTTTCCGCTTTACATTATCTTTGACAGTTGAGTCAATGATTTCTATGGAATCTTCTGCTCCTGCGATTCTCTCTTCCATCTCTTGTATTCTGTTGGTGAAGCTTGTATCTACAGCTCCCTGTCTCTTCTTTTGGTTTTCTATATCCAGGGTTGTTTCCATGTGTTCTTTCTTGATTGCTTCTATTTCCATTTTTAATTCCTTCAACTGTTTGATTGTGTTTTCCTGGAATTCTTTCAGGGATTTTTGTGTCTCTTCTCTATGGGCTTCTACTTGTTTATTTATGTTTTCCTGGAATTCTTTCAGGCATTTTTGCGATTCCTCTCTGTAGGCTTCTACTTGTTCTCTAAGGGAGTTCTTCACGTCTTTCTTGAAGTCCTCCAGCATCATGATCAAATATGATTTTGAAACTAGATCTTGCTTTTCTGGTGTGTTTGGATATTCCATGTTTATTTTGGTGGGAGAATTGGGCTCCGATGATGCCATGTAGTCTTGGTTTCTGTTGCTTGGGTTCCTGCGCTTGCCTCTCCCCATCAGATTACCTCTAGTGTTACTTTGTTCCGCTATTTCTGACAGTGGCTAAACTGTCCTATAAGCCTGTGTGTCAGGAGTGCTGTAGACCTGTTTTCCTGTTTTCTTTCAGCCTCAACTCTAAATTATTGATCATCCTCCATTCTACTTCTCTTTGACAGCGAATGACCTCTAGCATCTGATAAGCCTCACTAGGTCTTTATTGTGATTTTTTTTTTGATCTAAATGCTGGTTTGAGGATTCCTATGATAAAAACTTTGAACCTCTCACATATTTGGACCTCCTGACTTAGTGCATTAATGTCCTGCAGGATGTTTTATGTGCATTACTAAATCCAAAGAGTCCTTCATTTAGATAGCAAATCTGCAGAAACAAACAAACAAAAGACAAATAGAAGTGGACTCCTCACTAGACAGCCTCCTGAAATCAGAGTTTGCTGCAAAAACAGAAGTAAGCTGTAAAGGAAGTAGGAAGGAGACACGATACAACAGAAAATTTCTTGGGCAGTTCTTATCCTTCAACAGAAAGGACGATGTGGTAATCTTCCTGAAATAGGAAATGAGACTGAATTGCCAAGAATGAAGCTTCTAGATACACAAGGGAGAAACTACCTTATGGAGTTATTGGTTCCTGACATACAATCCAACCATAGTCTAATCAGAAGAAAGGAGTTACAGTCAGTAAATACACCTTCCTTGATGTGATTTTAGATATGTAGTAATTTTTTAAGCCTTTAAACATTTTGCCTTCCCTCTTAAGGTTAAGGAAATATACATGAATACTCTTAAGTGCCAAATATTCTTTGTTCTTTATGAGATCAGAATAAAAATCAAATAATATACTAAATGTGGTAGAATGCTTAGCTATAGGCTTTAAAAATGTCATCAAAATGTTATTACTTTAAGAGGGTTTTTAGTGATTGACTTTAATAAGTTGAATATTAGGTAATTTTTGAAGGTTAATATTTAACTAACAGTAACAAACTAGGATGTGATTTTCCCAAAGAGATATTGTTTTAAGCACATGCTATAAAATCTACAGTAGATCCCACCAATTCTCTCCAGCTATGATGCTGATGAACCACAATAACCGGCACAGGGTTTTCTTTCTTTTTACCTACTTATCTAGAAATGGATAGACTCACACTAAAGCAACCTTTCTATATACCACTGGGCTGATCTATCTTTCTTTCTTCCTTCCTTCCTTCCTTCCTTCCTTCCTTCCTTCCCCTCCTTCCTTCCTTCCTCCCTCCCTTCCTTCCTTCCTTCCTTCTTTCTTTCTTTCTGTCTGTCTGTCTTTCTCTCTGTCTGTCTGTCTTTCTGTCTTTCTTTCTTTTTTTCCTCTTTCTTTGAGCTGCGTATTTGAACGCCTGCTATACCTTCCCCAAGGGGTTTTGGAGTGGCTTTTACTTACTTTGACCTCATTATGTTTCTTCAGTCTCCCTGTTAAATCATCAGTATTTTATTTTGTATTCCAATTTCTAGTCTAATAGCCACTCAGTCACCACTTCCACCCCCACTAACACCACCACCACCACAGCAACAATAGAGAACATGATCTCTAGCCCACAAGTCCCTAAGATCCTCCCTTTTGCCCTGACTGCCTTGAAGCTATTCCTCAAATATGGCAGTGACCTCTTTATCAAATCATTCATGTGATCATCTGTGATGTTTTCTTCCCTAAATAAAATCCCTTCCGTGGCTCACTTGTCTTGGTAGTAAAGTGGTAACACTTGGTCATGGAGTACAGGTCCTTTTGATGACCTGGTCTTGTCCCTTGGCAGCCTCTCACTTTTCCTATATCATCTTTAAATTTAAGCATCACTGATTGCCACATGTGTAGGTGTGAGCTGAATTGCCTCCTTGGCCTTTGCTGGCTCTCATGGCTAGAATATCTCCCATTTCTTTCCATTCTTCTAGGCAGAGAGGTCGTTCCTGTTCTGTTCCAGTCTAGCTGTTGGGTTGGGTGGTGCCTCTGTGTTTCACTGACTCTCTTTTCAGTCCTGCCTCCATAGTTTCTTGTGTGCACCTCACTCACTGCAGACCAAACAATCTGCTTATATGATGTTCCCATTGAACTATTTGAGCTCAGTGTGGGAAATTAAGTCCAATGAATCTACTGTATAACTGGGGGCAAAAAACAAACCATTTGGAACTTGGTGTACAATTAATTGTTAATATATCATGCTGTCATGATAAAGCCCTTTGTAAACATTTCATACACTTTTGCTTCTTAGTAAATTTGGTTATTATGTCCATACATATCTGTTTGTGTGCGTACATACATACATATAATTAACTAGTTTATTTATATACCAACACTTTGTTTTCTGAAACATGGCACATTACTTGCTTTCAAAGAGTTGCGAGCTATGAGGAAATAAAATAAGTATCAGAACATAAAGTTATTCAATACATTTGGGAGAGTGCTTAATGGGATAAGGTATCAAAAAAAAAAAAAAAACCAGTCAAGCAAATTGTAAAGTATGTTTTGGATGCTGAAACAATGTTCTTTCTTGAGCCAGATAGTGACTTTTAGAGTTCAATACAGCCCATAATAGGAGATGTCCTTCAAACCCTCCTCCCCGGGCTCAGGGAACTCTATAGAGGAGGAGGTGGGGAGAAAGTAAAAATCAGCATCAGTTGGAGAACACCAAGGTAACAAGACACTCTAAACACAGTAGGAACAATGCATAGAGGCTGTGGCAGCATCTACAGGGCCTGTACAGGTCAGCATCAGATGGAATCCTAGAGCTGAGAGGTGGACACATGGTCCCACCTCAAACACAGAAGCAATCTCCAATTGATGATTATTTTCAAAAACAAATATTCGTTTCTCCAGGCTGTCTCACAGGGGAAACAAGCTGCTCTTAAGAGTGGGCTCCATAGCCAACAGTAGATGGCCAACAGAAAATAAATTCAAAG
Source organism: Rattus norvegicus (assembly GCF_021556685.1). Taxonomy (NCBI): domain Eukaryota; kingdom Metazoa; phylum Chordata; class Mammalia; order Rodentia; family Muridae; genus Rattus; species Rattus norvegicus. The sequence goes on from NC_141538.1 coordinate 105,704,783, forward strand.
GCATCTTTTGAGGTTCCATGACTTGTAATGTATCAGGACTTTAAAAATGTTATCTATTTTCCTTATAGGTTTTATGTATATATTATGGCTTCTGGTTTTGTTTATTTATGGGATTCCTAAATGTGCAAATGCATGTGTGTCTATATCTGCTTCTTGTACCTTTTCTTGGACTCTTTATCTTATGTTTGTTTTATCCTATGCTTTTATGTTTGTTTTTGTTTTATTTTATTTTATTATTGTTTGTTGTCTAGTGAGAACCAGAAAGAGGTGGATGAGAGAGGGGAGGTAGGGAGATATGAAGAGAATAGGGAAGAAAAAATATAATCAGAACATTTTATAAAACTAAAATCTATTTTAATAGTAGAAAAAATGATTGATGTTAGTATTTTATGTTAACATTAATTGTCACAAATTTAATAATCTACAGACTTTAATTATGAATACAGATTTTAAATACTTGGCAAATTTGGCTGATATTCTAAAACTTGGGCACTATTTCTTGACTACGACTAGCAGTGGGGTTTCAGTTCCCGTCTTGATCTTTTTAGGAAATATGCATCTGCCTCATCCTGTCCCTTATTCCCCCTATTTTACTGGTTCATGTCATACCCAGAAGTGATAACTTTGTGCTGTCATATGATATAACTAGATCTGCTCATCCTCATGTGTGTGTACATGTGTGTGTGTGTGTGTGTGTGTGTGTGTATGTGTGGTGTGTTTGTATGTGTGTATGGATAAGAATGATTGCTAGGTATCTAATTGTTAATCTAATGCAAAACAATTTTTAATATGTGATTATCCTGAGTGGTTATAATTCTATTGATCTTTTAAAACTTCATTGAGGAACTACTGTGATGGCTTCTTGGGTAAATACATTTTCTGTACAAACCTAGCAAGCTGAGTTCAATCCCCAGGACCAACATGAAGGTGGAGGGGAGAACGAACTCTGGAAAGCTGTCCTCAGAGTTGCACACATGCACCTTGCCACAGGTGCTCAAGCTTATATGCTCAGTAAATAACAATAATTTAAAATTCCACTCTAACAATAGGCCAAGATTTGCTATCTTTGTTTTATATTTTCTAAAATAGATCTCCTTTTTTTGACATGAAACTGAAGTTCAATTGTAATCATTTCTGGTAAGTGTAGTTATTCAAGAATATTCTAAGAGAGGTTAACACATTCTGTTATTAGTCATTATTTCATCAATGGAAGTTAGGTTTACCACTAGCCTTATCATCCTAGATTTGTTGTAGAAATGAGTAATAAGACAAGTTTACTTTATGTTGTATACCTCACATTTAGGGTTTTTTTTGTGGGGGGTATGAGTTATTAAAACAAATTTTGCCAGGTTGTGGGCGAGCAGAGTCAGTAGTGAAGTTTGTAGCCGTGTCCTCAATTTCTGTGCTCCCAGTCTCTTCAGCACATAAGAGCTGACTTTGAAGCAAACGCTTAGATGCATGACTGTCAAAAGGTAAAGGAGGGATTACCTGTGTACCTGTGTACAAAGGGGTGTACCTGTCCCTTAAAGGAAGCTCCCTTTGGTAGCTTTTCTTTTTTTCTCTGTAAATACTTTATTTATTTTTATTAATCATTCCATTTGTTTCCACTTCAAATGAAATCCCACTTCCTGGTTACCCCTTCCACCAGCCCCCCATCCCACTTCTGCCATCCCCTCTCTTTTGCCTGTATGAGAGTGCTCCCCCACCCACCCACACTCTCCTGCCCTGCTGATCCAGCATCCCCCTACACTGGGGCATCAAGCCTCCCCTGGACCAAGGGCTTCCCCTCCCATCGCTGTCAGGCAGGACCATCCTCTGCTACATATGCATCTGGAGTCATGGATCCCTGTGGGTACACTCCTTGGATAGTGGTCTCGACTCTGAGAGAACTGGGTGGACAGGGCAGTCTATGCTGTTTTTCTAATGGGGTTACAGTTCCCCTCCTCTCCTCCAGTCCTTCCGCCAGCACCCAAACCAGCTTCCCTGAGTTCCCTCTGATGGTTGGCTCCAAGCACCCGCATATGCATTGGTCAATTGCTGGCCAGACTTCCTCAGGATCGGCCACACTAGGTTCCTGTCAGTAATCACTTCTTGACCACGGCAACAGTGTTGGGTTGGTGTCTGAAGACATGGTGGATCCTCAGGTAGAGTAGTCCCTGGTTGGCCCTTCCTTCAGTCTCTGTTCTATTTTTTGGCCCTGTTCTTCCTTTGGACAGGAACATTTCTGGGTCAAAAACTTTGAGATGGGTAGGTGGTCCCATCCCTCAACCAGGGGCCGTTCCTATCTGCTTGAGGGGCCTATCTCCCCCTTCTCTGCACATTTCAGCTAAGGTCATCCCTGTTGGGTCCTGGGAGCCTCATGTTTCCCTGTGTCTGTGAGCCTCTGGTGGCTACTCCCAGTTCCTCATCCCCTCTGCTGCATATTTCTGTTCAATCTCCTGACCCTCTCTCCCTCTCTCACATCTCTTCCAGGTCCTGATGCTGCCACCTTTATTTCCTCCCCTTCTTTCCCCCTCCCTTCCCTTCTATCCACCACAATCATCCTGTTCCTCCCTCAATGCAGGACTGAAGCATCAACACCCTGGTCTTCCTTCTCCATATGTTCTGTGGGTTGTGTTATGGACATTGTGGGCTTTTGGGCTAATACCCACATATTAGTGAGTGCATAACAAGTGTGTTCTTTTGTGCTAGGTTACCTTGCTCAGGATGATATTTTCTAGTTCCATCCATCTGCCTAAGAATTTCATGTAGTCATTGTTCTTAATCACTACATAGTACTCAATTGTATACATGTACCACATTTTCAGTATCCATTCTTCTGTTGAGGGACATCTGGGTTTTTTCCATGTTCTGGCTAATGGCTGCTATGAACATAGTGGAGCATGTGTCCTTGTTATATGTTGGAACATTTTTTGGGTATATGCCCAGGAGTGGTATAGCTGGATCCTCAGGTAGAACAATTTCCATTTTCTCAAGAACTACCAGACTGATTTCCTAAGTGTTTTTTACCAACTTTCAGTTCCACTAGCAATGGAGGAATGTTCATCTTTCTCCACATCCTCACCACCATCTGCTGCCACCTGTATTTTTGATCTTAGCCATTCTGACTGGTGTGAGATGGAATCTCAGGGTTGTTTTGATTTTCATTTCCCTGATGATTAAGAATGTTGAACATTTCTTTACATACTTCTCAGTCATTTGATATTCTTCAGTTGAGAATTCTCTATTTAGCTCTGTTCTTCACTTCTTAATAGGGTTATTTGGTTCTCTGGAGTCTAACTTCTTTATTTTGGATATTAGCCCTCTATGGGATGTAGGAATGGTACATATCTTTTCCCAATCCGTTGGTTGCCATTTTGTCTTAATTACAGTGTCCTTTGCCTTACAGAAGCTTTGCAGTTTTATGAGCTCCCATTTGTTGATTCTTGATCTTAGAGCATAAGCCATTAGTGTTCTGTTCAGGAAATTTTCCCCTGTGCCCAAGTATTCGAGCGTCTTCCCCACTTTCTCTTCTATTAGATTTGGTATATGGTTTTATGTGGAGGTTCTTGATCCATATGGACTTGAGCTTTGTACAAGGAGATAAGAATAGATCTGTCTGCATTCTTCTACATGCTGACTGCCCATTGAACCAGCACCATTTTTTGAAAATATTGTCTTTTTTCCACTGAATGGTTTTAGCTCCTTTGTCAGAGATCAAGTGACCATAGGTGTGTGGGTTCATTTCTGTGTCTTCCAATCTATAACATTGATCTACCTGCCTATCTCTGTACCAATACCATGCCGTTTTAATCACTATTGCTCTATAGTATAGCTGAAGGTCAGGGATGGTGATTTCTCCAGAATTCTTTTATTGTTGAGAGTTGTTTTCCCTATCCTAGGATTTTTATTATTCTAAATGAATTTCAGAATTGCTCTTTCTATCTCTATGAAAAGTTGAGTTGGAATTTTGATGGGAATTGCATTGAATCTGTAGATTGTTTTTGGTAAGATGACCATTTTTATTACATTAATTCTGCCAATCCATGAGCATGGGAGATATTTCCATTTTCTGAGATCTTCTTCAATTTCTCTTTTCAGGGATTTGAAGTTCTTGTCATACAGATCTTTCACTTGTTTGTTAGAGTCACACCAAGATATTTTATATTATTTATGACTATTGTGAAGGGTGTTATTTTCCTAATTTCTTTCTCTGTTTCTCTCTGAAGCTGTAAGTATAACCTTTGGCGATTTACATCCTTATAACTCTTCTTACTTTCAAATAATTATTTTGTCAATTATTTCCTGGGAAGATCTTGAGATGTTTTTGTGTGTGAAACTTGTAGTGGGATCACTAATTATGCTATAAATGTCTAACACAGGGCAAGGTGTTTGCTATGTAATATTTTCCCGGTGCTTAACTAAAACAAACATTATTTCTTAAGGACATTGGTAATCATATGGACTGAGTTGATCTCTTCAAAAGTAACATGAAAGGTTAGGTTGGAAATAAGTTAATTGTTAGTGTGAATGGTGGTCATTTCTGAAAAATGTTAATATACCACTTTGGCTACTACTGTATAAATAAGGAGTGCTTAGTAAAAGCATGCGAAGCAGCAAATTTCTGACTACCTGGAGTGCATGCTTCTGTATTTACCTCGGGACTCCTTGCCTTGGTGCTGCAGGTCATGAAATAGGTTTACTGAGTACCATTATTTGTTAGACTTTATAATTGCCTTCAAAATCAATTTCTAATCCTGTCAACCAAATATAGATTGGCTGAATCTTTTACTATTATGGCTCATATCAGCAAGACAGGGGTTTTTTAGCAGACTGTTTATCTTCTTGCCTTTATGGTTTTAACATCGTGCATTCTAACAAGGCTAAATTTAGATATATGAATAAATTATACATAGAAAAATAAAAGCAGGTATTTATTTATTTAAAAGTATTTGCAATGCTATTCACAGGTCCCAGGACACTGAATGTTTTCTCCTCCCATATACCTTCAAGATGCCCTCAGATGATTTCTGTGCCAGGAAATATAAACCATAAATACGCTTGAATACAATGCTATGTCAAAATACACAAATATGAAAGCACTGGTTATGTGATAGGCTTTTTTCTATAACTGTAAAGATATGACTTAATTTGAAATGGTTGTTAACAAAACATGAAGTATAAGAAGACATTACATTCTCCCTGTATTTAACATAATTCCAGATCAATTGTGTCTGAGCTCTAAGAATCCAGATAGGAAAATTTCCCCATAAATGTGTAGAAACTTTATGCTGAGAATATATGAGACAATCAAAGAGCTTTGTCCACTGTGTGCTAGTATATGATAAAGAGTTTACATTTGAAGTTCCCGGAAGGGGCGGCACAGGTCTTCCTGGTTGCTGCCGCTGCAGAGAGCCCGTGGGGAGCACCCCACGAGTGAACCTGAGCCTCGGGACCACAGGTAAGACAAATTTTCTGCTGCAAGAAAGCTGCCTGGTGAGCTTGGGAAACAGGAAAGCAGAATTTCTCTAGGACCGGGCACGTTCTGTGTTTACCGGAAGTCCCACACCCGCGGATCCCGGCCCGCAGCAGCTCTCTGCTCCCAGACCCGGTGAGAGAGAGACCCAACCGCCTGGTCAGGTGGGCACTCCTGAGGCTGCAGAGCGGAAGAGACCACCAACTCTGCTCACCCCTGCCCACATCCCTGGCCCAAGAGGAAACTGTATAAGGCCTCTGGGCTCCCGTGGGGAAGGGCCCAGGAGCGGCAGGACCCCTGTGCCTGAGACACCGCCGGAACCTGAAAGAAACAGACCGGATAAACAGTTCTCTGCACCCAAATCCCGTGGGAGGGAGAGCTAAACCTTCAGAGAGGCAGACAAGCCTAGGAAACCAGAAGTGACTGCTCCCTGCACACACATCTCGGACGCCAGAGGAAAAAGCCAAAGACCATCTGGAACCCTGGTGCACTGAAGTTCCCGGAAGGGGCGGCACAGGTCTTCCTGGTTGCTGCCGCTGCAGAGAGCCCGTGGGCAGCACCCCACGAGCGAACCTGAGCCTCGGGACCACAGGTAAGACCAAATTTTCTGCTGCAAGAAAGCTGCCTGGTGAACTCAAGACACAGGCCCACAGGAACAGCTGAAGACCTGTAGAGAGGAAAAACTACACGCCAGAAAGCAGAACACTCTGTCCCCATAACTGACTGAAAGAGAGGAAAACAGGTCTACAGCACTCCTGACACACAGGCTTATAGGACAGTCTAGCCACTGTCAGAAATAGCAGAACAAAGTAACACTAGAGATAATCTGATGGCGAGAGGCAAGCGCAGGAACCCAAGCAACAGAAACCAAGACTACATGCCATCATCGGAGCCCAATTCTCCCACCAAAACAAACATGGAATATCCAAACACACCAGAAAAGCAAGATCTAGTTACAAAATCATATTTGATCATGATGCTGGAGGACTTCAAGAAAGACATGAACACACTTAGGGAAGCACAGGAAAACATTAATAAACAAGTAAAAGCCTACAGAGAGGAATCGCAAAAATCCCTGAAAGAATTCCAGGAAAACACAATCAAACAGTTGAAGGAATTAAAAATGGAAATAGAAGCAATCAAGAAAGAACACATGGAAACAACCCTGGATATAGAAAACCAAAAGAAGAGACAAGGAGCTGTAGATACAAGCCTCACCAACAGAATTCAAGAGATGGAAGAGAGAATCTCAGGAGCAGAAGATTCCATAGAAATCATTGACTCAACTGTCAAAGATAATGTAAAGCGGAAAAAGCTACTGGTCCAAAACATACAGGAAATCCCGGACTCAATGAGAAGATCAAACCTAAGGATAATAGGTATAGAAGAGAGTGAAGAATCCCAGCTCAAAGGACCAGTAAATATCTTCAACAAAATCATAGAAGAAAACTTCCCTAACCTAAAAAAAGAGATACCCATAGACATACAAGAAGCCTACAGAACTCCAAATAGATTGGACCAGAAAAGAAACACCTCCCGTCACATAATTGTCAAAACACCAAATGCACAAAATAAAGAAAGAATATTAAAAGCAGTAAGGGAAAAAGGTCAAGTAACATATAAAGGGAGACCTATCAGAATCACACCAGACTTCTCGCCAGAAACTATGAAGGCCAGAAGATTCTGGACTGATGTCATACAGACCCTAAGAGAACACAAATGCCAGCCCAGGTTACTGTATCCAGCAAAACTCTCAATTAACATTGATGGAGAAACCAAGATATTCCATGAAAAAACCAAATTTACACAATATCTTTCTACAAATCCAGCACTACAAAGGATAATAAATGGTAAAGCCCAACATAAGGAGGCAAGCTATACCCTAGAAGAAGCAAGAAACTAATCGTCTTGGCAACAAAACAAAGAGAATGAAAGCACACAAACATAACCTCACATCCAAATATGAATATAAAGGGAAGCAATAATCACTATTCCTTAATATCTCTCAATATCAATGGCCTCAACTCCCCAATAAAAAGACATAGATTAACAAACTGGATACGCAATGAGGACCCTGCATTCTGCTGCCTACAGGAAACACACCTCAGAGACAAAGACAGACACTACCTCAGAGTGAAAGGCTGGAAAACAACTTTCCAAGCAAATGGTCAGAAGAAGCAAGCTGGAGTAGCCATTCTAATATCAAATAAAATCAATTTCCAACTAAAAGTCATCAAAAAAGATAAGGAAGGACACTTCATATTCATCAAAGGAAAAATCCACCAAGATGAACTCTCAATCCTAAATATCTATGCCCCAAATACAAGGGCACCTACATACGTAAAAGAAACCTTACTAAAGCTCAAAACACACATTGCACCTCACACAATAATAGTGGGAGACTTCAACACCCCACTCTCATCAATGGACAGATCATGGAAACAGAAATTAAACAGTGATGTCGACAGACTAAGAGAAGTCATGAGCCAAATGGACTTAACGGATATTTATAGAACATTCTATCCTAAAGCAAAAGGATATACCTTCTTCTCAGCTCCTCATGGTACTTTCTCCAAAATTGACCATATAATTGGTCAAAAAACGGGCCTCAACAGGTACAGAAAGATAGAGATAATCCCATGCATGCTATCGGACCACCATGGCCTAAAACTGGTCTTCAATAACAATAAGGGAAGAATGCCCACATATACGTGGAAATTAAACAATGCTCTACTCAATGATAACCTGGTCAAGGAAGAAATAAAGAAAGAAATTAAAAACTTTTTAGAATTTAATGAAAATGAAGATAAAACATACCCAAACTTATGGGACACAATGAAAGCTGTGCTAAGAGGAAAACTCACAGCGCTGAGTGCCTGCAGAAAGAAACAGGAAAGAGCATATGTCAGCAGCTTGACAGCACACCTAAAAGCTCTAGAACAAAAAGAAGCAAATACACCCAGGAGGAGTAGAAGGCAGGAAATAATCAAACTCAGAGCTGAAATCAACCAAGTAGAAACGAAAAGGACCATAGAAAGAATCAACAGAACCAAAAGTTGGTTCTTTGAGAAAATGAACAAGATAGATAAACCCTTAGCCAGACTAACGAGAGGACACAGAGAGTGCGTCCAAATTAACAAAATTAGAAATGAAAAGGGAGACATAACTACAGATTCAGAGGAAATTCAAAAAATCATCAGATCTTACTATAAAAACCTATATTCAACAAAATTTGAAAATCTTCAGGAAATGGACAATTTCCTAGACAGATACCAGGTATCGAAGTTAAATCAGGAACAGATAAACCAGTTAAACAACCCCATAACTCCTAAGGAAATAGAAGCAGTCATTAAAGGTCTTCCAACCAAAAAGAGCCCAGGTCCAGACGGGTTTAGTGCAGAATTCTATCAAACCTTCATAGAAGACCTCATACCAATATTATCCAAACTATTCCACAAAGTTGAAACAGATGGAGCACTACCGAATTCCTTCTACGAAGCCACAATTACTCTTATACCTAAACCACACAAAGACACAACAAAGAAAGAGAACTTCAGACCAATTTCCCTTATGAATATCGACGCAAAAATATTCAATAAAATTCTGGCAAACCGAATTCAAGAGCACATCAAAACAATCATCCACCATGATCAAGTAGGCTTCATCCCAGGCATGCAGGGATGGTTTAATATACGGAAAACCATCAACGTGATCCATCATATAAACAAACTGAAAGAACAAAACCACATGATCATTTCATTAGATGCTGAGAAAGCATTTGACAAAATTCAACACCCCTTCATGATAAAAGTCCTGGAAAGAATAGGAATTCAAGGCCCATACCTAAACATAGTAAAAGCCATATACAGCAAACCAGTTGCTAACATTAAACTAAATGGAGAGAAACTCGAAGCAATCCCACTAAAATCAGGGACTAGACAAGGCTGCCCACTCTCTCCCTACTTATTCAATATAGTTCTTGAAGTTCTAGCCAGAGCAATCAGACAACAAATGGAGATCAAGGGGATACAGATCGGAAAAGAAGAAGTCAAAATATCACTATTTGCAGATGACATGATAGTATATTTAAGTGATCCCAAAAGTTCCACCAGAGAACTACTAAAGCTGATAAACAACTTCAGCAAAGTGGCTGGGTATAAAATTAACTCAAATAAATCAGTTGCCTTCCTCTATACAAAAGAGAAACAAGCCGAGAAAGAAATTAGGGAAACGACACCCTTCATAATAGACCCAAATAATATAAAGTACCTCAGTGTGACTTTAACCAAGCAAGGAAAAGATCTGTACAAGAAGAACTTCAAGACACTGAAGAAAGAAATTGAAGAAGACCTCAGAAGATGGAAAGATCTCCCATGCTCATGGATTGGCAGGATTAATATAGTAAAAATGGCCATTTTACCAAAAGCAATCTACAGATTCAATGCAATCCCCATCAAAATACCAATCCAATTCTTCAAAGAGTTAGACAGAACAATTTGCAAATTCATCTGGAATAACAAAAAACCCAGGATAGCTAAAGCTATCCTCAACAATAAAAGGACTTCAGGGGGAATCACTATCCCTGAACTCAAGCAGTATTACAGAGCAATAGTGATAAAAACTGCATGGTATTGGCACAGAGACAGACAGATAGACCAATGGAATAGAATTGAAGACCCAGAAATGAACCCACACACCTATGGTCACTTGATTTTTGACAAAGGAGCCAAAACCATCCAATGGAAAAAAGATAGCATTTTCAGCAAATGGTGCTGGTTCAACTGGATGGCAACATGTAGAAGAATGCAGATCGATCCTTGCTTATCACCCTGTACAAAGCTTAAGTCCAAGTGGATCAAGGACCTCCACATCAAACCAGACACACTCAAACTAATAGAAGAAAAACTAGGGAAGCATCTGGAACACATGGGCACTGGAAAAAATTTCCTGAACAAAACACCAATGGCTTATGCTCTAAGATCAAGAATCGACAAATGGGATCTCATAAAACTGCAAAGCTTCTGTAAGGCAAAGGACACGGTGGTTAGGACAAAACGGCAACCAACAGATTGGGAAAAGATCTTTATGAATCCTACAACAGATAGAGGCCTTATATCCAAAATATACAAAGAACTCAAGAAGTTAGACCGCAGGGAAACAAATAACCCTATTAAAAAATGGGGTTCAGAGCTAAACAAAGAATTCACAGCTGAGGAATGCCGAATGGCTGAGAAACACCTAAAGAAATGTTCAACATCTTTAGTCATAAGGGAAATGCAAATCAAAACAACCCTGAGATTTCACCTCACACCAGTGAGAATGGCTAAGATCAAAAACTCAGGTGACAGCAGATGCTGGCGAGGATGTGGAGAAAGAGGAACACTCCTCCATTGTTGGTGGGATTGCAGACTGGTAAAAACATTCTGGAAATCAGTCTGGAGGTTCCTCAGAAAATTGGACATTGAACTGCCTGAGGATCCAGCTATACCTCTCTTGGGCATATACCCAAAAGATGCCTCAACATATAAAAGAGACACGTGCTCCACTATGTTCATCGCAGCCTTATTTATAATAGCCAGAAAATGGAAAGAACCGAGATGCCCTTCAACAGAGGAATGGATACAGAAAATATGGTACATCTACACAATGGAATATTACTCAGCTATCAAAAACAACGAGTCTATGAAATTCGTAGGCAAATGGTTGGAACTGGAAAATATCATCCTGAGTGAGCTAACCCAATCACAGAAAGACATACATGGTATGCACTCATTGATAAGTGGCTATTAGCCCAAATGCTTGAATTACCCTAGATCCCTAGAACAAATGAAACTCAAGACGGATGATCAAAATGTGAATGCTTCACTCCTTCTTTAAATGAGGAAAAAGAATACCCTTGGCTGGGAAGGGAGAGGCAAAGATTAAAACAGAGACTGAAGGAACACCCATTCAGAGCCTGCCCCACAGGTGGCCCACACATATACAGCCACCCAATTGGACAAGATGGATGAAGCAAAGAAGTGCAGACCGACAGGAGCCGGATGTAGATCGCTCCTGAGAGACACAGCCAGAATACAGCAAATACAGAGGCGAATGCCAGCAGCAAACCACTGAGCTGAGAATAGGTCCCCCGTTGAAGGAATCAGAGAAAGAACTGGAAGAGCTTGAAGGGGCTCGAGACCCCAAAAGTACAACAATGTCAAGCAACCAGAGCTTCCAGGGACTAAGCCACTACCTAAAGACTATATATGGACTGACCCTGGACTCTGACCCCATAGGTAGCAATGAATATCCTAGTAAGAGCACCAGTGGAAGGGGAAGCCCTGGGTCTTGCTAAGACTGAACCCCCAGTGAACTAGACTATGGGGGGAGGGCGGCAATGGGGGGAGGGTTGGGAGGGGAACACCCATAAGGAAGGGGAGGGGGGAGGGGGATTTTGCCCGGAAACCGGGAAAGGGAATAACACTTGAAATGTATATAAGAAATACTCAAGTTAATAAAAAAAAAAAAAAAAAAAAAAAAACTTGGTAAGGAAAAAAATGTCTCACTGAAAAAAATAAATGCTAAATATAGAGAAGATAAAAAAAAAAGAGTTTACATTTGACATAACAGCATGCTAGGTTTATAAAAGAAAACTGGAAAAGTCATAGTCCTTGCACATTAATTTGGTGTTGTTTAGGGAGCTTTCTATTTTCGATTTAGCAAGCTTGGTTGTCCAATATAGACAATAATTTTGTTTCAGTTGAATGGCAGGCAATAATTATAATGAAGAGCTTGCCACAAAGTATCCTTTTATCAGAATATAAAACAAACAATTAGGAAACAGACTTTTTATTTATTTAGCTCACTGGACAGGAGCCATCCAGGAATCCATGCACTAGTTTTAGTAGCTTTGTTCTTTGTGACTTAAATGTTTTTGGCTTCTTAGCCTCAACATGACAGAAAACTACCAACTGTCCTTTACCTATGATTTTACATGGGCTTTTAAGTCCAGGACACACATAATCACAGATAACTAAGTAGCTTAGAAATGGTACATACATATCATAATCCATGAGGAAAAAATTGAAAAGAGAAAAATAGTCCTTAATCCACAAACTACTTATGCTTTTTCTAAAAAAGTAAACACTTAATGTAACTTTGTGAAAGTAATTTTTTTGTCCATATCAACAGCTGTTCTTTTAAAATGTAGTCAGATCTAAGTAACTGCTGATTTTGCTGGCTTGGACCTTTATTTAATTCTGCTTTAGGAACTTGAGTTGTTTTAGTGGTCATTCTTCTGCCTGCATACTTGAATATGTTTGTTCACAGATGGATTTCCAATAGCTAAAATGTGATCACTGGTCAGGAGGGAACTATCTTTTCTCTTATCTTATGAGGGGGAAGGCTGACTCAGAGCATATACCGTGTGTACTTTTGTTGTGGAATTCTAATCATGTTTAGATAAGACCTTCTTGAAAGGTCCGAGGACACTGAAAGTTTGTCGTTTTGGGGTAAAAAGTTTGTTGGAAGTTACTAACACCATAGGCAGAAATATATCCAGAGAGGGCATGGTTGGGACTCTGAGGAAGACTTAAGTCTTTATGCTATAGATGAACATGTCACATAGCAGTACGGGTAAGGAAGTTCTGATGAGACTTCAAGCCCATGAAGCAGAGTGGGCGACCTTTCTTATAGGTCTCAGAGAAAGCTGGGAGGGTTTTATATGGTCACATTTTCTCTGATTCTTTGGCAGCAAGCAAAGGAGAGGTAGTGTTGGGTTAAAAAAATGACTCTCATGATGTAGAGAAATTTAAGAGGAGGAAGAGGAGGAAGAGGAGGAAGAGGAGGAGGCAGAGGAGGAGGAGGAGGAGGAGGAGGAGGAGGAGGAGGAGGAGGAGGAGGAGGGCCGTGATTAGTATAGGATTATTCATTGAAGCCAAGTGTTCAGATGCCTCCAAGTCTGGCAATCAGAAGCCTGTAGGCTTTCTTGGGGAATTGAGAATGACACTTGTCATTTTACTAGAGTCCGAGTACATTGGGATGTGTTTGTAGACTCACAGACATGTCATTGTAGATGTCTATCCCACAGTATTCCAACAGGGATCTCTGACTCAACCATGAGGATTGAAGTAGAGAGAGCTGCAAATGGGCCCAAGTTGAGCTGCTGCTCATCTCCCAAAATTACTTTTTAAATAGTGAGAATTTCAGGCTTGACTGTGGCATTGTTAACCAATAAAATGGGTAATTTAAAGGCATATGGTGTGATGTTTTAATATAGTTACTCATATGAAAGTAAAGCACCATCACCACTCATAGTTACCTTTTGGGTATTTGGTCAGGATATTTACGTTCTGTTCTCTAATAATTTCTAAGTGTGCAGTACAGTATTGTCACTATGCTATATGTGGAGTCTCCAGAATGTATTTAACTCGTGTGTGTGTGTGTGTGTGTGTGTGTGTGTGTGTGTGTGCGCGCATGCACATGCACATGTGCACATGCACATGCACATGTATGTTTATTCCTGTGTGTGTAAGACAGGAGTTGAGACCAGGTGCCCTCTTCACTTCCTCAATCATTCTCCACCTTATCCTTTGAGGCAGGAGCTCTCAGTGAAGCTGGAGCTCACTGATCAGCTGGGTGGACTGGCAAGTGAGCCCTAGGGATCTGTCTCTTTCTGCCCTGTCAGTTCTTGGGCAATAGATGCCCACCAATGCACTAGCTTTTATATGATCCTGAGGATCTGAACTTGAGTTTTAATGCTTGCATAAGAAGCACTTTACCAACTAAGCCACCTCTTCAACCCCAGAATTTATGTACCTTGTTACTTAAAACTTTATTTACTTTAGTCCTTATTCACCTGATCCTCTTCTGCCACTAATAACAACCATTCTAATCACTGTGTCCATGAGTTTGACTTATCTAGAGTTGTCTTAATTAGGGTTGCTACTGATGTGATGAATCACCATGACCAAAGCACCTTAGAGAGAGCAAAGTGTTTATTTGATTTAAGCTTCCAGTTCACAGTGCATCATCAAAGGAGGTCCAGCCTTCTTTTTATAGATTATTACACTAGGAATGGCACTACAACCATGGGCTTGGCCCTCCCCATCATTCACTAAATAAGAAAATGTACTATAGACTTGCCTACAGCCCAATTCTGTGAAGCCATTTTCTTAGTTGAAGATCCCTCCTCTCAGACGACTTTAGTTTGTGTCAAGTTGACATGAAACTATTCAGTATAAAGGTGTACATGTAATTGATGCAATGTCTGTTTGTTTCATTTGTAATGTGCCCCCTAAGTTCATTCTTATTATTGAAAATGACAGGAGTCCTTTATTTTTAAATAATGCATCATATTGTATATATTTATATAGTCATTTTTAATGGATATACATTGTTTCCATACCTTGACTAAATTTTTATGAGTAGTGTACACGCAACCTGGTAGATCCAATATGGTTTGTGGATAGTGATGCCAGACTCTCTCTCTCTCTCTCTCTCTCTCTCTCTCTCTCTCTCTCTCTCTCTCTCCCTCTTCCTCTCCCTCTCCCTCTCCCTCTCCCTCTCCCTCTCTCTCTCTCTTTGTCTTCCTCTGCCTCCTTGTCTGTCTGTGTTTTTCTATGTCTCTGTCTCTGTATCTCTCTCTCTCTTTCTTTCTCTATGCATGGGTGTGCATGCCCATGTGCAAAACTGGTAATGTCAAGTCCTGTGATAGTTCTACTTTTAATTTTTTGAAAAATCCATGTTTTTTTCATGATACTTAAAGCAACTGACACCCCTACCCACTGTGCACTAGCTAATCTTTGTCTATGTTCCTGTGAACCATTATTCTTACCTTCATTATAATGATAACACTGAAATGTAATGCTATTTCTCTGGGGCACAGCTTTGCTTTTACATGTGTATAAGTGCACATGTGCTTGTGCATGCCTGTGTATATAGAAGCCAGAAGTAGATTGTCAGTGTTTTCCCTACTGTTCTCCACTTTATAGTTTGAGACAGTGTCTCTCATTGAACCTACAGGTTGCCAGTTCCTAGCTTCCAGTAAACTTCAGGGCACCCATCTTTTCCTGGCTCCTCTGTGCTGAGATTACCAGTCCATAATCAAGCCTGGATTCTTATGTTGGTGCTGTGGATCTGAACTCATGTCTTCATATTTAAATTGTACTGTTTTCTTACTACTAAGTTGTAGGATTGGCTTTTATTATTTCAGATTGCAGAGTATCCTGGGTGACTGGGTTGTTGTAATACACTGTCATAAACTCTGCATCTTACAAACAGCAAACATTTCTTGTTTCATAGTTATGGTGACTGAGAAATACACGATCAAGGAAACATTGGATTAGCTTTCTTCTAGAGTCATCCTCACAGATGACAGATGTTAGCTGTGTTCTCACTTGGTGAAAGGATGAACAAGTTCTTTATTAAAAAAGGGCTTTAACCTTTTTCACAAGAACAAAGTCTAATTGCATCCCGCAGACCCTGCCTTACACATTCAGCTGTCATTGTGTAAACTAGGAAAAACCAATCATCACGACTGTAGTGGACTCTGACTTCCTGTTGGATAACTTGTTTACAAACAGTGCCTTCCATTCTTTAGTGTTCATTCTGCAGGTCATTTTAAGGGAGTTTACTTGCCGTGTGGAATCCTTTCACATGCTATAATCTCACTTGCTTAGTTTTATTTTCTTACCTCTGCTTTTTGTCATTTCAAAAATCATTGCCTGGCGATCTCTCCAGTAGTTTTATGATTTCAAGACTGATGCTTCAGTTATAAATCCATTTTTGGGTTGGTTTGGGGTATATGATAGAAGTTCAAATTCATTTCTTTGCATGTAGGGACTTAGTTTGAATATCATTTATTGAAAGGATTAGTCACACTTTCCTGACATGTATGGTCGGTGTCCATTGACATCATTTCACTAAGCCTTTGTAGAATCATCCCCGAGCTCTCTGTCAGATCCCTGGGATCTCTGTATCTATGTTTACTCCAAACTGTTTTGATGACTATAGAGTTGTAGTATAATTTAAAATCAGAAAGTATGATTCATCCACATTTGTTTATTCTTGCTAAATATTGTATTAGATGTTTGTAGATCTTTTGTAGTTCATGTGAATTTTGCATTGCTTCTTTTCTCTATCTCAACAAAAGGACATTTGAGTTTTTATGAAGAATATGTTATATCATTAGTTCACTTTAGGGAATGTAATGGATAGTCTTGATGTCAACTTTACCACATTGGGAGTTACCTGATATCTAAGCAGTTGACTTAATTTTCATGATTAAGTCATTTGAGGTGGGAAGACTTACCCTAAATCTGAATCATCTGAGGTTGGAATAGGACAACCTACCCTAAATCCAGGTCACCCGTTCTCATGGCAGCCCCCATAAAAAAATTCACAGGAAGGAAGCTATGGGTTTTTCTTACTTGTCCTGACTCTTGCTGGCAATTTACCTGTCATCATTCTTGGGCATTCCTATGCTGGCATTAGAACCTCCTACTTTAGGATTCCAATGTAAACGAAAGACCTCTTGAGTCTCTTCGACTAAATGGTGATGAGTCTCTTTCCATCAACAGGCAGTCACTTTTGGACTAACCAGACTACACTCTGAAAGCCACTCTAATGAATTCTCTTTTAATATATATTCATTTTCTCGGGTCTGTTCTTTCAAATAATTGTAACTAATACTGGTCATATAGGCATTTAGCATTGTTTAGCCTTTCAATACTAGGACACATGTTATCTTTTCATTTGTTGAAGTGTTGTCTTCAGTTTTATTTATTAATCTCCCATAGTTTTCATTGCACATGTGCTCCTCCTTAATTAAATTTATTCCCAAGTATTGTTTATTTATGTATTTGAGACAGTCTAATTGTTTAGCCCAGGCTAGCTTAGAATTCACTAGGTGGCTGACACTCACTTCAAACTCACCTTCCTTTCTCTGTCTGGAATGCTCAGATTACAGGCATGTGCTACCAATGTAATTATATGCAGAAATGTGTGGGCATCCTATTTTGTGTGCCATATAAAAAACCACGGCTTGTTTTATATATTAACTTTTGTATGTGCCCTTTCCCCCTTTTTCATTCTTGGTTTCTATACAGTAGACTGGGGCTCTGTAAACATCCAGAAGGTCATGACATTTGCAAACACCATTTTAATCCTATTTTATGTTCTGGGTGCCTTTAATTCATTTTTTGAATGGTTATTTGTCTATAAACTTCAGATCTATTTGAACAAAAGAGTAGACAAGATCAGTGCTTCATCCTTGGCTGTGGGAACCGTGGGCTTGCCATAAGAAGTCCTTATTGTATTGAGGCATATCCCTTCTACATCTAATTGGTTTGAAGTTCTTAATCACAACAGGATATTCCACATTGTCATATGCTTTTTGTTTCTCTTAAGATGATTATATGACTTTAAAAATATTTTGTTACTGTTTCTCTTATTATTTGAAACCATAATATAATTACATCATTTCCCCTTTTCCTTTCTAGCCCTGAAAACATGATTATTATCCTTTGTTCTCTGAATGTGGTATATCACATCTATTAATTGGCATATATTAAAACATCCTTGTATCGCTTGGATAAGTATCACTTGTCATGGTTATAGTCCCTGTAATGCACTATTGAGTTTAATTTTAAGTGTTTTATGGGGCTCTTGGCATCTGTGTCTATCAGGGATATTTAGGTCTTCATTTTTTTCTTAGAGTATCTTCATCTGACTTTACTATTACAGGAATGCCAGTTCTATGCAATGAGCTGTGGTATTCATTCCACTACTATTTGGAAATTGTGAGAGTATGTCCCCCACAGCTCATGTGTTCAAGTGTGGTCAGCAGTGTAGGTGAGCAGGGTAGTAGAAGTGAGGCATATTTTAAGTAGTTAGATCTAGGAGGACCCATACTTAGAAGGGTGTGAACTTCTTCCAGGGTAGAGGTATGTCTCATGCAAAGAAAGGGCCAGGGCCTCTTGTAAACCTGTTGCTTCCTGTCCTTGCATGTGATCTTACATATGTGTAACTGGTTCATGTGGCTTTTTTTGTCATGTTGTGACACTTGCTGAGATGCCAACACCATACTTTCACATATAGGACTTTAAGCCACAAAAATCTCTCCTTCCTTTAAAATACTCAGTCCCATATAGTTTGTGATAGAAGCTGAAAAGTGAGTAAGATACCTCTCATATTTTATTATCATTTTAGAGGTAGTGGCTTATCCCCAGTGGAACTATCTGTATTTGGACTTTTCTTTCTTAGGATAATTTTTTTTAAATTATTGATTCGGTCATGCTATATTTATTGATGATAGGGCATTGTTTTTTAGTGTTTTGGTCTTGGTTGTAGGTTTCTAAATTTTTAAACATTTCTTCTATAAGATTCAACTTGATGGCATAGATTTGTTGATAGTTGCTTAGATTCTTTCTATTCTGTGGCATAGTTGGATGGTTTCTTTCATCTATGACAATTAAAAAATTTTCTTAGCATTTTTAATATTTTGTTGATCCTATTTACCTTTTGGAAACAACTCCACTTGATTGCTCTTTAATATTATTTTATAGTCCCCATTTCACTCTTCAACTCTGAATTTTTACTGTTTCCTTCCTTCTACTAACTTTGGGTTTAATGTGTTCTTAAAAAAAATTCCGTGAGGTACAGAGTCAAAGCTTTCTTTTTTTGGTTGTAGGTGTTTATTGCTTCAGGCTTTCATCTTGGTTTTTACTACATCCCATAAGTTTTGGTAATGGTGTGTTTCCATTTTTGTTTGTCTCAAGATATTTCTAAATTTTCCCTTGTTTTTCTCTCTGACTCGTTCTTTATTCTGGTCATTAGTTTGCACATATCTATCCTCTTATTACATAGTATCTATTCTCCTATTACAGATCTCTACTTCCTTACTGTTATGGATTAGAAAGATGTATGATCTGATTCTGGTCTCCTTATATGTGTTGAATATTTGTATGTTTATGTCCTAATGTATGAGTTTCTCCCATCCATGTTATGTGAGCTTTCATAAAACGTGTGTCTTCTGCTCCTAAGCAGAGCATTGTATGTTAAGTCTGCTGTGCATCACATGTGACCCACAGTGTAGTTCAAGACCAGTATTCCCATGTTGATTTTCTGTTTGGAGAGCCTTCATTCTTGAAAGTGGAATTTAAAAAAAAAATTCTTATTGAATATTTTTAAATTTACATTTCAAATGTTATTCCCTTTCCTGGCTTCCCATTCATAAGCCCCCTATCCACATCCTCTCCCCCTTCTGTTATAAGGGTATTCCCCCTCCCAAACCATACCTACTTCCTGCCTCCCCACCCTAACATTCTCCCACACTGGCGGGGGTGGGGGGGTTGGAGGCTTGGCAGAAACAAGGGCTTCACCTCCCATCAGTGCCCAAAAAGGCCATCTTCTGCTACATGTGCAGCTGGAGTCATGGGTCTGTCCATGTTTATACTTTGGGTATTGGTTTAGTCCCTGGGACCTCTGGTTGGCTGGTATTGTTGTTCTTATGGGGTTGCAAGCCCTTTTAGCTTCTTTAATCCTTTTTCTAATTCCTTCAACAGGGACCCGGTTCTTAGTTCAGTGGTTTGCTTCTAGCATTCACCTCTGTATTTGTCAAGCTCTGGCTGAGCCTCTCAGGAGATATCAAGCTCCTGTCAGCATGCATTTCTTGGCTTCATCAATATTGTCTAGTTTTGGTGGCTATTTATATATGGGCTGAATCCCCAGGTGGGGCAGGCTCTGAATGGCCATTCCTTCAGTCTCTGCTCCAAACTTTGTCTCCATATCCTCTCCTGGGAATATTTTTGTTCCCCTTTTTAAGAAGGACTGAAGCATCTGCACTTTGGTGATCCTTTTTCTTGAACTTCATGTGGTCTGTGGATTGTGTCTTGGGTAATTCGTGCATTCATCAGTTTGTGGATACCATGTGTTTTTTGTTTGTTTGTTTTGTTTTGTGATTGGGTTACCTCACTCAGGATGATATTTTCTAGTTCCATTTATTTGCTTATGATTTCATGATGTCATTGTTTTGGATAACTAAGTAGTTTTCCATTGTGTAGATGTACCACATTTTCTGTATCCATTCCTGTGTTGAAGGGCATCTGGGTTCTTCCCAGCTTCTGGTTATTATAAATAAGGCTGCTATGAACATAGTGGAGCATGTGTCTTTGTTATATGTTGGAGCATCTTTTGGGTATATGCCCAGACGTGGTATAGCCAGGTCCTCAAGTAGTACTATGCCCATTTTTCTGAGGAACCTCCAGACTGATTCCAGAGTGGTTGTCCCAGCTTGCAATCCCACCAACAATGGAGGAGTGTTCCTCTTTCTCCACATCCTCGCCAGCATCTGCTGTCACCTGAGTTTTTGATCTTAGCCATTCTGACTGGTGTGAGGTGGAATCTCAGGGTTGTTTAGATTAGCATTTCACTGATAACTAAGGATGTTGAACATTTCTTTAGGTACTTCTCACCCATTCAATATTCCTCAGCTGAGAATTCTTTATCTCTGTACCCCATTTTTAATAGGGTTATTTGTCTCTCTGGAGTCTAACAGTCTTGAGTTCTTTGTATATTTTGGATATTAGCCCTCTATCATATGTAGGATTGGTAAAGATCTTTTCCCAATCCCTTGGTTGCCGTTTTGTCCTAATGACACTGTCCTTTTGCCTTACAGAATCTTTGCAGATATATGAGATACCATTTGTTGAATCTTGATCTTAGAGCATAAGCCATTGGTGTTTTGTTCAGGAATGTTCCCCGGTGCCTATGTGTTTGAGGCTGTTCCCCAGAAAGTGGAGTTTTAATGTCGCTCATCTTACAGAACATAGTTCCTTATGTGTGGAGTTTTTCTGTTGTTACTCTTACAATTCTTTGTCATTAAGTTTTAGCAACGTTGCTATATTCTGTATTGGTGAAGTTTGACGTGGGTTGTACCTGTGAAGATTTTTAACAGTTTCTTACAATTATGGTTTACATATTTCTCTGTAGATTTGAGAAGTTTTTACCTATTAAGTCCTTAGGTCATATTTTCTTTCTAGAACTACAGTAGTATACATAGTAGTTTTCATGATAGTCCCTATGAGTTCCATAGCTTGTCTAACTTCCTGCCTTCCCTCCTTCCTTCCTCCTCCCTTTCCTTTGATAATGACTGTATACTTCTTTATTCTCCTTGTTTAATTATGCTGTGGGTGCTTATCTACTGCATTGTTTGTATTTATGGTAATCCTCAATTCTAGAACATCTTTGGTTTCTTAAAAAGTGGTTTTATCTCTCTGTTGTACTTTTGTCTATTGTTTTTCTGATATCCTCAAGTTGTTGCCTGTGTTCTAGCACAATGAATTTTCTCAGTTCTTTCGTTATGAGTTTCTTGTCAAACATTTCTTTAGAGTTTGGTAAGTTGTTCTTAATTTGCCTCTTTTGTGCTGGTGCGATTTCTTGCTTCTCGTTAGCCTTATGATCTATGCATTTGAAAAACTAGCTTCTCTTCCTGAATGTTTTAGGCTAACTCGAAGTGGGGGATTCTTTGATTATTCAGTCTATTCCAAAACTGTGGTTGGGTTGGCTGATGATTTACAGGCAGGTTCACTTTAGAGTCCCTGAATGAGCCAGTGTCTGGATAAATGGATAGTTGAGCCATTTGCTTAGGTCAATATGGACTAGTCAGATATCTAATGGCAGAGTCATTAAAATGTTTGCTACAGTCTATATCTCCTTTTTACAGGCACTGCATGGTTTTGGGACCTACGCAATGAGAATGTTAAATTTTTGTCTTCTTGTTGAGGCATCTTTTTCTATTTCTGTAGCCCACATAGACCTTCTAATTCTACCTGGATTTGGTAGCTGCAGGAGTTTTATTGCTAGCATATAATGTGAAAATTGGTGTTTTTGTGAAGGAAAGAATGTTGGTAAACTTGTCCATTTTCCTGATGTCGCTTATCTATATCGTTTTCACATTCAGTTTTACATCTTTCAGTTTCTTGATTGAAGATTATAGGTGATCTGTTTTTAAATATATGTTCTAGTTCATAATTTTCTCCTCTGTGACTGGCAATTCAACTTTATTTTAAATAATTCCATTTTTTGTCCTAGATCATCTATGTTCTGTGTCATGGGAATGAACTGAATGTGTGGAAATCTGAGCCTGCACTGTAGTGGTATTGAGATGTGTTCATAAGTGGGATTAGTGACTGCAGTAACAGGTACACAAGGAGTAAGCTCATTCTCTAGGCCAGGGGAGGATATAGTAGGAAGAAGAGTGTTCTCACCAGACACCGGTGGTCAGCCAGTGACTAATGATACCTGACTTTGCCACCTTTGTAACCGTGAGAAATATATTTTGTTGCATCCTAGTCTGCTCTGGTCAATGCCTGTATTCAAGAGGAAACACTTTTTTTTGTTTTTTTTGTTTTTTTGGTTTTTTTTGGTTCTTTTTTTCGGAGCTGGGGACTGAACCCAGGGCCTTGCGCTTCCTAGGCAAGTGCTCTACCACTGAGCTAAATCCCCAACCCCAAGAGGAAACACTTTTATGCTTTTCTTTTCCCCAGAAATATTGCAAGTTATCATTTATTAAGAATGATACTTACAGGTATTTTGGCAATTGAGGTCTCTAAAATCACTACAGACCTTTGCTTTTTTTTTTTTTTATGGTAGTCCTTGCTCAAGTTACTTTACCACTTTGTGTGCTGCACTGTGACTTCTCATCAGTCTTAAAAATTCTTTCATGAACCATTGCTGTGGTCTAGGATGTGATCAGATATGAATTTTTACCATTCAGCAACCTGAGGGCAACAGGGTGATAAACCTCCTCTATACTACACAGATTGAGGTTTCTTGACCTCTGAAAGTTAACAAGGATCAATCTACTACCTGAGACACATAAACCTGGGTTCTTATTGCACCTTTTCCTGCTCTGGTCCTTTTAAAATTTGGTATTTTTATTAATTCTCTATGAACTTCCTACACATACATTTTGATCATAATTATCCCCTCCAATTCTCTAACTCCATTCAGATCCACCCCAGGCCTTAAAGCTCTGCCCAAATTCAGGTCCTCTTTGTTCTTTAGTTCACCCAATCAATTTTGTGTTACACTGGGTGTCAGGCCATGTACAGGGGCCTGTTTTAACTATCAGGGGCCACATCCTTAAAGAAAATTGACTCTTCCTCTCCCAGCAGCCTTAACTGTCAGTAGTTCTTCAGCTCAGGGTGAAGACTCATGTGCCTTCGCAAATCCATGAGGGAATGTTAAATAACCTCATCTTGTTTAAGTAGCTACTGCTGCTCTGATTTAATGAGCGCAATGGTCTGCTCATTTCCAGAAGACACTGTTTGACCCCAGTCTTTCCCAACCTTTGGCTTTTAAAACCTTTCCATTGCTTCTTCTGTGTTTGTCGCTGAACCTTAGGGGGAGGGTTTGATATAAATGCCCCAAATGTGACAGACCATGTCATGTACTTGCTCTCTTCCCTTTGACCAGTTGTGCGTGTCTGTGTTAACCTCTGTCCACGGATAACACAAATGAACTCTGATAAAATCTGAGAGCTGTACTAAATGTATGGACATGGAGATCCAAATGTAAAGTTCATTTTTTTTTATTAACTTGAGTGTTTCTTATTTACATTTCGAGTGTTATTCCCTTTCCCGGTTTCCAAGCCAACATCCCCCTAATCCCTCCCCCTCACCTTCTTTATGGGTGTTCCCCTCCCCACCCTCCCCCCATTACTGCCCTCCCCCCAACAATCACGTTCACTGGGGGTTCAGTCTTAGCAGGACCAAGGGCTTCCCCTTCCACTGGTGATCTTACTAGGATATTCATTGCTACCTATGAGGTCAGAGTCCAGGGTCAGTCCATGTATAGTCTTTAGGTAGTGGCTTAGTCCCTGGAAGCTCTGGTTGATTAGCATTGTTGTTCATAAGGGGTATCGAGCTCCTTCAAGCTCTTCGAGTTCTTTCTCTGATTCCTTCAACAGGGGTCCCGTTCTCAGTTCAGTGGTTTGCTGCTGGCATTCGCCCCTGTATTTGCTGTATTCTGGCTGTGTCTCTCAGGAGCGATATACATCCGGCTCCTGTCGGCCTGCACTTCTTTGCTGCATTCATCTTGTCTAATTGGATGGCTGTATATGTATGGGCCACATGTGGGGCAGGCTCTGAATGGTGTTCCTTCTGTGTCTGTTTTAATCTTTGTCTCTCTTCATTTTAATGTCATGTCTATTAATCACAGTCATAATAATTTGTTCTCCTTGGGAGTTATGATCTTTTCCACCATGAGTTCTTGGTCACATTTACAGTACCAGGCCAGAGTGGGTCTTCAGGAACAGGATCTTACCACCAAGTTCTGCTCTCTTTACTAAGGAATATTTCTCAAGAGTCCCTGGGAGCTAATGAGTAATAGGGAATACTTAGTTCTTGGTCACCTTACGGAAAGGGAGCAGTCACTTATGGCAGCCATTTCTTACCTATGACCCTCGTTGGACTTGACTCCTGTTAAGTCACTGTTGGAGGCTGCAGTATACAACTTTGGGAGAAAGTGGCTTGATGCTCAGATGTTTGTAGGAAGAGAAAAGACACAATTCAATCACAGGATATGCATATGCGTCTTCTATGTGAATAATTACATTTCAGCATGTACATCCCTTCATATTGTTTGACAGCTTCTCTTCCCGTTTTGTATAATCATCACTGTGTGACATGACATTAGTTTGTGGTAAAGTCTTAAATTATACAGCAGTCAATCAAATGTCATTAAATATTTATGAGTCAAGCCTCTCTCTGTCAGACATGAAGCCTATGAATAGAATTAAGAATCAAACTAGGTAGGAAATGAGACTATTAAAGTGTGTAGAATTGCAGGCTCACTTTAAATGATTGGGTTGCCTGTGCACACATAGAGGGAGTTAATTATTCAAGGGGACTGACTCATTTGTCTTAAGTTTTATGATGGGAATTCAGCATCATGGTCACACTTTGAAACACCAGCTTATTTCCATTTGGCATGAACTGGTGATTCAGGTCTTCCTTTAGGTGCATTAAAATTATTTTTGTTGTTACTTCATAACTGGAATTTTACTACTGTTCTGAATTGTAATGCAAATATCTGTGTTTTCTGATAGTCTTAGGTGACCCTTGTGAAAAGGTGTTCAACCCCCAAAAGGTTGGGACCCACAACTTGAGAACCAATGCTTCAGAGAGTATCTCTTCCTTAGAACAGAGGTTCTGTGCCTTGGTTGCGTAACAACTGTTGACAGCAAATTATCCTCAGAGGCTCTTAAGTCAGCGAAGCTTATTCTTTTAATGTATAGTGAAAACTGAGAACTTCTTGCATACTTTGTATGACTTTTAA
The DNA here is from genome assembly GCF_021556685.1 of Rattus norvegicus. Classification (NCBI taxonomy): domain Eukaryota; kingdom Metazoa; phylum Chordata; class Mammalia; order Rodentia; family Muridae; genus Rattus; species Rattus norvegicus. Next base: position 105,730,560 of record NC_141538.1, read on the forward strand.
CTTTGGCATCCCAGCATTAAATATAACAATAAAAGGAAGCTCTATGCATTCTATTAGAATGCAGCTGTTCATTTGATTATGAACCCTATTATTGGTTTAAATATTTTGTTAATATTTAAGAAATCTGCTGCTAAGTAATTGATTGGACTAGTGAGTCTAGGATATGCAATTAGCTTTTAAATTTGAGATTTTCAAGATGAAATATATTAGAGGATTTGGATAAATAGTAGAATTGGGCTGTTAGAAATGTGAAGGAACCATTATTTTTGTCTAATTTATCAGATTTCTTTGAAATAGTAGTGGAGCATTTTTGCTAAATTTATATAGTTTATTTCTTAATCCCACATACCAACATTTAAAATGTCTTTTGAAATATTTAGTTGGGTAAGAAATGCTATTGAAATTTGTTCTGAAATCGATTTAGACAAACTTATTTTAGAAATATGCTAATTGGATTTTAAACAGACGAGACGATGTGTTTTATACTCAAATTTAAGTACTTGTACTACTTAAATAGTAGAACTCAACGTAATTAAATAAACATTGGCATTTTAGCAGCTGTGGACATTCCCGTTTTACTCCTTTTTAACCATTTAAGAACCATTGTCAAGAACACAAGAAGTTTACTTTGAAATGGCCAGACTCCTTTTCAAAGTTAATCCTAAAAGTTCCTCTCCAGTTGTAAGAGCAACCCAGTTCTGAGTAACAGCAAGACAGGCGTGAACTGGGGCTTCTCCTAGGCACTGGGCTGCATCTGGGAGGGGCTTGGCATATCCATCACCTTGAGTGAAGTGAGGCTGGCAGATAATCTTCACCATCTCTGATCCATTGACTAAAAAATATGGCACTGGGGTTGGGGATTTAGCTCAGTGGTAGAGCGCTTGCCTAGCAAGCGCAAGGCCCTGGGTTCGGTCCCCAGCTCCGAAAAAAAGAAAAAAAAATACGGCAGTGTACATGCTGCCATTTGAAAACATTTGCTTTTATTCTTCCTTTATTAGTCTCTTTAGGACATATTTTTCTCATAAGTTTTAACTATAAGGATTGAATTATGTTTTATTATGGGGACGTGTAAGAGTTTATATGAGCAGTATATAATTTATGAATGATTTCCTAACTTTTCTAATATAAATATTCAGAGGAGCATGGCTGATTTTCTTACATATAGCCATATGTATTACTATTTCTAGGTAATTCATTCCTAGAACTGGAACCTGCCTTCTGGCTGATTAAATTTTGATCTTTTATCAACTTGGTTCTGGAAGGTTCCTGCAAGGTTCTGACAGATAAACGTATTGTTTCTACAGCGGTCGACATTTGCACATAACTTACAGCGTATGTGCTTTCGAATGGGCAGTGCCTGCTCACTGCTTTCCTCTCTGCTCCTGCTTTGAGCCATGCCTTACTGACATCTTTGGAGGCCCAAATCAAAATTCTCACCTTACCTCATCTATATCTGTAAATTTAGAATGGAGTTTAAATACTCAAAATTAACTTTCTCTTTTCACAGAGCAAAACCAGTAAGTTACTATAGTTCATGTTTGTGAGGCAGAGGCTTAGTGAAGGAATGGTGCTTCCTCACACAGAGAAAAAGGTGGCAGCCATTCCTGCCGACTTAAACAACAAGAACGTTTGCTTTTTCTTCATGCCATCTCCACTGCGGCTGCATTATAAACGAAGATTCAATTTAATTTCTCATTTCTTATTTCAGAATTTATACCATCGTCTCTTTCAATTTTCAAGTAGCTCAGACCTTCTAAACACTTTGATTGAAATTTGAGTAAATGTTGAATAAAATTATAGTGATCCTGTTCCCCAGAGAAGCCTGTTTGCATAACTGAATTCTGTGTTTAAAATGTTAACGTTTCAAAGGCCACAATGTGAAAGACATTCACACTAGAGACCCCTGAAGGACAGTTAATACTGTCACAGCAGCACTTCCTCTGTCTACGCATCAGGACATTGAAATGGGCAGATGAACTGCAAGGAACATGAGATCGTGGACAGCACTTCACAGAGTCCCGAGAACTACAGATAGGCGCTTGAGTTTTGAGCATTAGCCTGTGACTGGTCTGGCCAATAAGGAAAAAGCTCAGTGCAAAGAATTCACCTGCGTGGGCAGCTTGGTGTCAACGGCACGATCATACGTGGATTCGCGCAGTCGCTACCACGAGGGAAGCAAGCTAAGGGGTCATAGACTCCAAGCCCGTTCACAAATGAGCAAAACGAGTTTTGAAGAGCTTCTATTGTTTCATTTAAGACCATCCACTGGAGTTTTAGTAGAACCAATTGCGATACAAGCCTTTTCATCTCGCGAGGAAGCCAAGCCTCAAACACTGAAACGTGTGTGTTGAGCTGGCATGGTTGTTACAGCTTCTATACCACCGTTTATGACACATGCTTACCAACAGTCTTATGAGTCAGACAGTCTTTGGAAAAACAAAACAAAACAAAAAACAATACTCAATATGAATGGAAACAGAAATGGAAGAAGTTGGTTGTTGAGGAGGAAAGTTCTGTGGTGGAGTTAAGGAATATTTTACCAGTCACATATCCCCCATGGCAAACTGGGTTTTAAGAACATGAATATTCCTTTCAACTCCCAGAGTCAGTAACTGTTGTCCTTGGGATTATCTGCTGACTCTCTTCAGCTAGCTGTGTAGAGACTATTTAGTTCCCTTCTACGTATACCTGAAGTCTGGAATATTTGTAGATACCCAAAAGAAACAGCTCTGACTATGCTCCAAAGGACGAAGTGAGGGACATGGGAGAGGACAATTTGATGTGGAGAATTATAGTAAACAGAATATGTGGTGTAACTGCCTACTGCGGTTTAAGTGCCCTCATCTTCTCCCTTTCCTGTCAAGCATTCTTGTCAAAGATATGATGCAAGCCCAATTACAACTACATTGAGTCTAAATGGTACGGGCATGGGACTGTGTTTACAATTCTGCTTAGTGTCCTTACAGAATTCTAGGGTTTTGGAGGAGCTCTCGCCTTTTGCCTATGCTAACAAATCTTGGGCTCGCATTGTAGCACAAAAACTTATTTCAATCTCCAGGTGTGTATGCAGTACCAGTATTTGGCCTTAAAAAATTTATTGCAGATGTCTGGAATTGAGACTGTTGACTAGGTGCAAACATTACCTCATAGCGTGGTTGGGGGGAGATTATAAAGGTAAATAAAAATGTGCTAAAATGTAAACGTGTGATATTTCTTTAGCAAATTGGGTTTTCTTGTTATAGCCATGTTAGTGTTTTATGAGTCAAATAATAGAAATCCTGAAATTAAGTACAGATTTACAGCTTGTTAGGAGACCAGTTTCTGCTAATCCCTTGGATTTTTTTCTCCTTTTTTGGAAAGAATAACTTCTTTTATATCATGTCTCTTTGAGAGCTTTCGGAGAGCATCTGTACAAATTGATAATAGACAAAAGGTTTAGTGTCCAATATTTAAAGAGGCAAAGCAATGTTGGGAGCATGTTCTGCAAACTGGATGCCTGTCACTGTCCTTTCTTTGGTTCTGCATATCATTTCACTGTATTGTAATTGCCCTGGCTCCCTTTATCTATAGGACAGACGTTCCTAGATGTTCAAGTGCACTTCCAACTTTGAACAGTACTTAACCTCTATATGCTGTGTGCATATATGCATGTGTGTATTAATTTATCTACCTATCTATGTATCAAACTATATATCCATCATCTGTGTATCAATTTATGTATCTATCATCTATCTATTTATATATCAATCTATGCACTTATCTATCATCTATCTATAATAAGATTTAATTAATAAGTTAGGTACAATTAAAATTAACAATAATAATTCAATAAATAATTATAACATCATGCTGTACTAAAAGCTATTTAGTACTAGAAATTTCCCACTTCTAGGATATTCTATTTAGTGTTTTTGGGATGTGGTTGATCATGGGTTTCTGAAATTGTGGGAAGGAAAATCACAAATAAGGGGAAAGCGTTGTGTTTTAGAGGAGAAAGAACCTGGAAAATCAGAATTACTTTATTAAGATCAGTGGAAGTGGCTACAGAAAATTAAATACCATGGGACTCTGACACTATTGTTCTGTCACAAAAGCTGAAACATATCAATCTGTGTGATAGGCACTCTAAAGGGAATAGAACTTAAATATTTATGGAGAAGGAAAGTGATGAAATATTTGGGTCATTTTGGATTTGCGCACAGCATGCATGAAATAAGTAACTAAATGCTAATAAGGGATGTGGGGGGTGAACCCTTTTTTAATGATTCTAGTGGGAAGAATTATTCCAGTCACTATGGAGGTCATTGTGGATGTTCAAAAGAACCAAGCAAAACCGTATAAGGACATACGACCCACCTTAGTTCTGGATGTTGAGAGGAAAGACTCCAATAAGCATACCACAGAGACACCTCAAATCCATGTTCACAGCAACATTATTTACAAAAGCCAAGTCATAGAATCAAACTGTGAGGTTATCCGCAGATGAATAAGGAAAATGTGTTATAAACACAGATGCACGCGCACACACACACACTTGCACATACGCACACACACATGTGCACACACACAACACACACACAACACACACATGCACACATGCACGCACACATGCATGCACACACACGGGCATGCACACATATGCACACATTCATGCACAAACACACATGCACACAGAGAATAAAATCATGTCTTTTCCTAGAAAATAGATGCAACTAGATAGCACATGTTAAGCAAAATAAACCAGTTAGAAAATTATTGAAATGTTTTTTCTCATTTGTGACTACTAGTTTTTATATAGATATATAAAATATTCATACATATACACATGCACATCCATACACACACACATACACACACACACACACACACATATATATATATATATATATATATATATATATTATCTGAAAGCAGAGGGGAAACTGGAGAGGAAGGAGAATAGCATGAAGGGTAATTGAAAGGAGGATGGGGGATGCATGGGGGTTGAGATTGTCTTTGTGAACCCAGCACTCAGAACAATGAATACATAGCAATTAAGATAAAAACGAAGAGGAAATAAGTTAAATGATCTTTCAGAAAAGGCCAGGCAGCAAAGACTATCTTGACTGACAAAACAAGTTGAAATGTGACAGAGGAGCCGTTGGTAATGAAAGTGCTGCTGAAGTAGTAAATCCTTGTTAAGTCTCCCAGCCATGTTGCTATGATGCTCCAAGTTTCCTGTTATTGATTGGGAGCCACTAGTCTCATTTCCTGTTTCTTCTCTGAAAGCCAGTAGAGTCAGATCCCCTGGGTGTGTTGCTTGACTGCCAGAGTTGAGTACAGGCTGAGCCAGCATGGATGGAGACAATGGTGTTCAAGGCCTTCACATTTACTTAGTTTTTTTTCTGATACCCTAAAATGTACAGGTCTGCCTTATCTCAGGCCCTGCCCTGGAACACTAGATTACTTTTGTATGGTTCTTTGCATCCTGGGGCGGTGTTTTAGCCTATTAAGCCGGTCATTGGAGAAGATGTACTCTTAATTTAGTAGTGTGGGTTTTGAACACATGTCCCTGGTGTTGATCGCTATTCCATTATTCTGACATGTACGGCTCTGTCTCATCTTTGAGAACATGTATGATTGCATCTGGGAGTTGGCAGGGGTAAGCGAAGGTTAAGTGATGCTCTATTGGCATTGTTCTGTTTCATGGAATTCATTTAGGAAGACGAAATTGCCTAAATATTTCAGAAGGAATATTGACTAAAATGTAAAACTGTAATGTTCAAGGCAGCTGAAGCAGAACACGGTTCTGAGGTACCATCTATTGATCTCACTGCTGTAGTGTCAAGGATAATACTGGATTTCACATGTTTGTCGGTGATTTATTTTCCCACTAATGCAGAATTCATAATGCAGAAGCCCGAGGGAGCGTATTTCAGATGTAGCTGGAGTTTATTACACAGATGGTGCAAACCACAAGAGCATTCAGACCCAGCCCCATATCTAGTGTTTATGTAAATCTACTTTATATAAAAATCTCATTATTATTTAAAAAGGCATCAATTCACTGAAGATGATGGCTAATAATACCATCATTATAAGGTACAGTCAATGATTTCACTGACCAAGAGGAGCTATTTTGATAGCTATTTTGATCTGCTGATGACCTTCTGCTAACTAGGGTCAAAACAAGGTGTATGTTGTTAAAAGTCAGAGCAAGTGACCTCTCCACCACTTTATAGAAGACACACATGGAAAATTTATTGGAATTATAATTCTTTTTAAACAACTTATGATTTTTTTTGCCTCATGAGAAAGCTGATAGAAACACTCCCTCTTGTTCAAGTATTTGTGTTTTTTCCCCATTATTGCTTTCTAAGGAGTTCATTTTTAACCCTTGTTTTAAATCAAATTAGTTTCACCTTTTTCTGTGTGAAATTAAATACTTGTAACTATATGGGTGTTATATATACTCTTAAAACTCAGCTTTCACCCTTTGGGGTGATCCTGGCAACCATTAAAAAATGTATGTTTTTTGTGAACACATATAACGAACTTTAAAATTAATTATCAAAACCCTTCATGTTCAGCCCTGTTTTGGTTTGCCCTGGAGTTATCTGTATTTTGGTGATAATTCCACTGCCCCAAGGACAGCTGCCTAGTCACGTATTCAGGACTCAGGTGACTTCACCAGAACCTTCTCCCCATTGAATTTGTAAAATACAGGTGAGGGGCAGGTACAGGGTAGAAGGAGGTCTATCATTGGATGAGAAGGAAGGATAGGTGGGAGAAAAGTTTGAAGGAAGAGGAGGAGACTGGAACAGAAAGGAGAAAGAGACAGGATGGAGAGGGAAAGAAGCCATGGCAGGTGATGTTAAGATTCCGCTATGTGTATTTATAGGTTGTTATTAATATTCTCAAGGGATGGATGGTACTGGGCTTTGTATTTTTAGGTGGGCAATTAAATCTTATCAATTGGATCTAAGGTTATTGTGTTGTGTGTTCTTTTATGTGACAGTTTGAGTGTAGGAAAGTGTGCGGTGGCAGGAGGACACTGGGCCTCCGTGGAGTTGGGATGTGTTTCCGCCAAGATATCTAGCAGACATCTTGAGGCACTGTGGTGCTGAACCTAGCAAGGTGAAAGACAGTGATTTTTTTTAATTTTTTATATTTTTACAACACATCCCCTAAATGTAAATGAAAATAAAGTACTCACTTAAGGCTGCCCAACTAAATACATAATCTTCACTACCTCCCTCATAGTTGACTACCCTTGTCTAGTTGTCTACAGTACAATCGCATTCACTTGTTTAATCAATGGGATGCTTTCACTTCTTTTAGTTGAATCAGTTTACTGATGCACCCTATCTATATTGTACAGAGTTCAGTTTATGACCGTATTCCTACTCCGCACTCAGGACCCCAGAGTTGGTGATTGTCAGCACATTTTTCACAACAGTTATATTTCAGAATGTGTGACTACACGCTTCTTGGTTTTACCTTGAGTTGAGATTACTATATTCAATTTCTTGGTTGTCATATTTAATTATGAAATCCCACTATCAACAACAGCAAAAAGACCTAAGAGACCCAAGAGGGTCTATAACATTCTGTAGATGATTTCTTTGATGTGCTTGGGTAGCTCCAGTTTCTACTGCCTTGCCCAAAGATGAAGCAGATGATGATGATGATGATGATGATGAACAAGCTTGAAAATCCCTCATCTTACTTTCCTGGAATGCAGAGTGCCATGTCATTAGATCCTCCTACATTTTTTAGATTATCTGCTTCCATACATGAGCATGCTTATGTGATTCCTGAGCCCCATGACCCACTCACCTCTCAGAGTCTCTTCAACTTTGTTACAATGACAGTTACACTTTAACACCATGCCAGATCATATTGAATGTGACCCTTTACTCACTTAGAAAATCAAATGAAATGGCAAATTGCAAGTACAGAGAGAAAAGTATTCATGCATTTGATAATCAATTTATTAAAGTGAGTAGCCATGTTGAGAGTTACAAATAATGTAATCTATCTCTATGCCACATTAAAAGATGACAGAGGCAAGCAATATATTCTTGCCTGTACAGGATTCACTACTCTAGAGATGCAGTAACAGCTTTTCATGGAAGGAAGGAGGATCATAAAGATGCTGGTAGGTTATCTTGTCGGGTGGGGTTCTCAGAATTATGAAATCATACAGAAGGGTGTGGCACCCAGCTGGTCATTTACGAAGTTAGAGGAAAGTGTGACATCTAATCATATTCACCGTGTTAAATTACACTTTTGGTTGTGATTGTTTTTCGCTCACTTGAAATGTTTTCTTTATATATGTCTTCTAAGAATACACAGGTACTTTGAACACACCAGTGAAAGTCATGAATAAAATAATGATTAAAGTTCCTGATTTTAATGGAATCCACAGTGTCATAATGATAGTTTTTTTGCTCCAAGTAGTGCTCAAATAGAAATTTTCTGGCTGTTGAAAACACGTTTGCATTCATGTCTTCTGCTCATAAAATTTCATATCCTGGAAACCTGTTCAAATCCAATGAAAAAGACATGATCCTTATTGTCTTCAGCCTCAAAATTACCTTTCATAACCTTTCCTTTCACTGCTTTTGTTCCAGAGCTGACATAGATGTTGCCCTCAGTGATAAGCCGGGGTAAGGGTGTACTGTTTCTCCTGAAGCTGTAATGAGTACTTGGTTCAACACAATTCAGACATGGGGACATTGAGCCCCAGTTTTGCGTTAGTTTTCTTCTGTTAATGCAAGGAGAATTCACGGGTATTTGTTCTCAGTACTGTGCAAACTGACTGAGAGTTAACGTCACTCTGCTTCAGATGAAGCGGACAAACACGGAGACTAAATATGAATGCTGTCAGGGCACTGGTAAGGTTAGGCCCAACGTTGAAGACGAATGCTCATTTCATACCTGTTCCTTTAAGAGTCCAGGAATGAACTCTTCAGGTGAACAGGATAACTTATTTCAATATTTGGAAGTAATTTATAAACAAAGGCTCAATGTATTTTTTCTCCATTTTTGAAATCCTTGAAAAATTACAGAGCTAAGAAGGCAGTGGATGGAGTCTAATAGCCGCAGGAGCAAAACTCCTTACCTGAAACCAGGCTTGGAGAAAGCTATTAATACATTGTTTCTTAAAGAGAAATGTGCTCTCCTGATGTATACTTCATTTTTCTTCACCTCAGATTCCTTCTCATACCCAAAAGATGTTTCTTAGCTATACTGAGTGAATTTTCTTTTCTCCTACTGATGTTAAGGGCCAGTAACGACTTTCCTTTCATCTGATCTTTTCCTTGGTATTCACTTTACCATTCTCCCTAAATTTAACCTTAGGACTCTTGCTTGCTGCCATGAGGACCGGAGAGAACAGAAAGAAACAGCGGCAGTGTCTTCTCTGGATTCTAATCACAGCAGAGAGATCATATTTTCAAAGCAGTTAGATTTTTCACTGCCTAGATAGATACTACAGGTTGAACATTCCTGACTGCAGAACCTGGAAAAATTCTGCAGTCTGAAAATTCTGACCGTTACACTATAAAAGTTTTGTGTTCTGGAACATTTTTCATTTCAGACTTTTAGAATTTGTGTGCTTAAGCCGATATTCTCAAATCAAAAACAAATTTGCAAACAACAGAAACCTCGTAAATCTGAAACACTTCTGGTTCCAAGTACTTTGGATTAGGGAAGGTACCCTGCACCGAGAAAATGAGGTATGATTCTGCTGGCAAAAGGGGTGGTCAGGGAATTTGAGGCTGGCAGTTTGAAGCAGGACCCTGATAAGCTGAGAGGCTCAACAAGGAGGAAATTGCACATTTGGACCAAAGAAAAAGAAGTGCTCAATTCTCAAGTGCCACAAAACCCTTTTAGTCTGGGTTCATTGGAAATAGTTTTGTGTGAATTAATGAATAAACTGAAAAGTAAACATAACTGTGTTATTTTCAAAATTACAGCAATTTGTTTTAATTTGCAGTTCTCTCCCTGCTGATTATTGGCCAAGTATTTTCTAATAGAAGACACCCAGGGATGGGTGCTGCCAAAACTATTTAAATCAACAGCAAAGCTCAATTTGTAATTAGTAATCTTTCTGTAATTGGAGATCGCAGAAAAATGAAACATAGTATATTCTTTGTGGCACAGAAGGTTGGATGCTAGTTCTGATTTGGATCATCTAAGTCCCAATCCTGGCTCTGGTCTTTCATGGGATTAGTACATTGACTTATGCTTTCTCTACCTGTGGTTTTTCCTCCAGCTAAGTAAGTCCTTAGACAGCTCCTAGCCCAAAATAGTGCTTTACTAAAATGAGAGGTTTTTTAAAAAAATAGTTTTATGCTTTTTACGAACACACATGCTCACTGCATCTACATTACTCCTCTCCACTGCTCCTCCTTTAACCCCTCCCATATCTGCCCTCCCAGATTCATTATCTCTTGTTATAGGTATACACATATATACATATGTGTATGCATGTGTGTATAACCCATTGAGTCCATTTTAGCTTTTGTTGTGTGTGTTTGTGTATTTGATGTGTGTGTATGCATGTGTGTGTATGTGTTTCTGTATGTGTGTGCACATGTGTGTGTGTTTGTGTGTTCGATGTGAGTTTCTGTGTTTGATTTGTGTGTATCTGTGTGTGTGTGTGCGTTTGATGTTTCTGTGTTTGATGTGTGTGTGCATGTGTGCCCATGTGTGTTTGTGCTTGTGTGTGTGTGTTTGATGTGAGTTTCTGTGTTTGATGTGTGTGTATCTTTGTGTGTGTGTGTGTGTGTGTGTGTGTGTGTGTGTGTGCCCACTTGGGAATGAATATTCCATGTGGAGCTTATCTCTAGAGAAAACTGATTTTCCCTCTCTTGTTGGCCTTTGACCAGCTTGAGCTTTTAATCCAGGGACGTAGCCATGCCAAATTTCCTGTCAACCTTGGCATTTTTACTGGTGGTGTCATTTTGCTGCTCTTGCATTGATAGGTACATTTCCCTGTCTTGACTAGACACTACATATCACCAGGCCTCTGGTTCTTACAATTTTTCTGCTCCCTCTTCAGTAATATTTTCCCCTGAAGCCTTAGGTACACAGATATTGTGTAACAGACATATCAGTTGGAATTGGGCACCGAACTGTAAATTAATTTATACATTTTGACAAGTTGCAGTTCTCTGTAATAGTATCATCTGTGGCAAAATAAAGCTTCTTTGAGCCAGGCTATGCTAGAACATGTTTGTAATCACAGCAGAGGCAAGTGGGTCTCTGTGAGTTCAAGGCCGGCATGATCTACATAGGTAGTTCCAGAACAGCCAGGGCTACACTAAGAAACCCCATCTCAAAAACTAAAAACAAAACAGCTTCTTTGATAAGGGTTAAGAGTGACTATCTGTAGATAAATGTGGCTATAATAATAGGCATTTATAATCAGTTAGAAATTATATTGACTTAAGAAACTGAGAGTAGCATGTTCTCTCTCTATCCCTGGTTATCTGGCTAGGTTTACAGTACACCAGTGAGAATGGCTAAGATCAAAAACTCAGGTGACAGCAGATGCTGGCGAGGATGCAGAGAAAGAGGAACACTCCTCCATTGTTGGTGGGATTGCAGACTGGTACAACCATTCTGGAAATCAGTCTGGAGGTTCCTCAGAAAATTGGACATTGAACTCCCTGAGGATCCAGCTATACCTCTCTTGGGCATATACCTAAAAGATGCCCCAACATATAAAAAAGACACGTGCTCCACTATGTTCATCGCAGCCTTATTTATAATAGCCAGAAGCTGGAAAGAACCCAGATGCCCTTCAACAGAGGAATGGATACAGAAAATGTGATACATCTACAAAATGGAATATTACTCAGCTATCAAAAATAATGACTTTATGAAATTCGTAGGCAAATGGTTGGAACTGGAAAAAATCATCCTGAGTGAGCTAACCCAATCACAGAAAAACACACATGGTATGCACTCATTGATAAGTGGCTATTAGCCCAAATTACCCTAGATGCTTGAATTACCCTAGATGCCTAGAACAAATGAAACTCAAGACGGATGATCAAAATGTGAATGCTTCACTCCTTCTTTAAAAGGGGAACAAGAATACCCTTGGCAGGGAATAGAGAGGCAAAGATTAAAACAGACACAGAAGGAACACCCATTCGGAGCCTGCCCCACATGTGGCCCATACATATACAGCCATCCAATTAGACAAGATGGATGAAGCAAAGAAGTGCAGGCCGACAGGAGCTGGATGTAGATCGCTCCTGAGAGACACAGCCAGAATACAGCAAATACAGAGGTGAATGCCAGCAGCAAACCACTGAACTGAGAATAGGACCCCCGTTGAAGGAATCAGAGAAAGAACTGGAAAGCTTGAAGGGGCTCAAGACCCCTTATGAACAACAATGCCAAGCAACCAGAGCTTCCAGGGACTAAGCCACTACCTAAAGACTATACATGGACTGACAGTGGACTCTGACCTCATAGGTAGCAATGAATATCCTAGTAAGATCACCAGTGGAAGGGGAAGCCCTGGGTCCTGCTAAGACTGAACCCCCAGTGAACTAGATTGTTGGGGGGAGGGTGGCAATGGGGGGAGGATGGGGAGGGGAACACCCATAAAAAGGGGAGGGGGAGGGATTAGGGGGATGTTTGCCGGGAAACCGGGAAAGGGAATAACACTCGAAATGTATATAAGAAATACTCAAGTCAATAAAAAAAAAAAGAATTCTTTCCTCTTGAGTTATCCTTACGTCCAATTAAATAGTTGTTGGCTACTCCAAGATAAAAGTGCTACTATTAGACCATTATGGCTGTCTGTCCAGCACATCGTCATTGTTGTTCATAGAGTGAGGTGCTTTTACACAGCTGGGGAAGACTGCTGATCCCTCTCTTTCTCAGCAGTTGGTATAGCACCTTCTGATACTGTGAGAGCTACTCCTCAGGGAGAAGTTTGCTGTGCCATTGTTGAAAGGCCATCAGTGTGCTGCTTAATGTGTTTAATGCACACGGTGCTGGCTTCCATGCTGAATCTCAAAGCCTTTAACCACTGTCAGCTGCTAATGCAACTGGAGTTTCTGAAGCAGTTTTCTTTTCCTTCCCTTCCTCAAGTCATCTGGACTCTGTCCCCTATGTCCCTCACTGTCCTTTTTTCTAGATCTTTGTGTTTCATGTTTAAGTATTTATTTATTTTTTTTATTTAATATGTAATAATAATTCTTTGGTTTCCGGGTAAACATCCCCCTCCCCCCTCCCCTTCCTTATGGGTGTTCCCCTCCCAACCATCCCCCCATTGCCGCCCTCCCCCCAACAGTCTAGTTCACTGGGGATTCAGTCTTAGCAGGACCCAGGGTTTCCCCTTCCACTGGTGCTCTTACTAGGATATTCATTGCTACCTATGAGGTCAGAGTCCAGGGTCAGTCCATGTATAGTCTTTAGTTAGTGGCTTAGTCCCTGGAAGCTCTGGTTGCTTGGCATTGTTGTACATATGGGGTCTCGAGCCCCTTCAAGCTCTTCCAGTTCTTTCTCTGATTCCTTCAACGGGGGTCCTATTCTCAATTCAGTGGTTTGCTGCTGGCATTCGCCTCTGTATTTGCTGTATTCTGGCTGTGTCTCTCAGGAGAGATCTACATCCGGCTCCTGTCAGTCTGCACTTCTTTGCTTCATCCACCTTGTCTAATTGGGTGGCTGTATATGTATGGGCCACATGTGGGGCAGGCTCTGAATGGGAGTTCCTTCAGTCTCTGTTTTAATCTTTGCCTCTCTCTTCCCTGCCAAGGGTATTCTTGTTCCCCTTTTAGAGAAGGAGTGAAGCATTCACATTTTGATCATCCGTCTCGAGTTTCATTTGTTCTAGGCATCTAGGGTAATTCAAGCATTTGGGCTAATAGCCACTTATCAGTGGGTGCATACCATGTATGTCTTTCTGTGTTTGGGTTAGCTCACTCAGGATGATATTTTCCAGTTCCAACCATTTGCCTACAAATTTCATAAAGCCGTTGTTTTTGATAGCTGAGTAATATTCCATTGTGTAGATGTACCATATTTTCTGTATCCATTCCTCTGTTGAAGGGCATCTGGGTTCTTTCCAGCTTCTGGCTATTATAAATAAGGCTGCAATGAACATAGTGGAGCACGTGCCTTTTGTATATGTTGGGGCATCTTTTGGGTATATGTCCAAGAGAGGTATAGCTGGATCCTCAGGCAGTTCAATGTCCAATTTTCTGAGGAACCTCCAGACTGATTTCCAGAATGGTTGTACCAGTCTGCAATCCCACCAACAATGGAGGAGTGTTCCTCTTTCTCCGCATCCTCGCCAGCATCTGCTGTCACCTGAATTTTTGATCTTAGCCATTCTCACTGGTGTGAGGTGAAATCTCAGGGTTGTTTTGATTTGCATTTCCCTTATGACTAAAGATGTTGAACATTTCTTTAGGTGTTTCTCAGCCATTCGGCATTCCTCAGCTGTGAATTCTTTGTTTAGCTCTGAACCCCATTTTTTAATAGGGTTATTTGTCTCCCTGCGGTGTAACTTCTTGAGTTCTTTGTATATTTTGGATATAAGGCCTCTATCTGTTGTAGGATTGGTAAAGATCTTTTCCCAATCTGTTGGTTGCCGTTTTGTTCTAACAACAGTATCCTTTGCCTTACAGAAGCTTTGCAGTTTTATGAGATCCCATTTGTCGATTCTTGATCTTAGAGCATAAGCCATTGGTGTTTTGTTCAGGAAATTTTTTCCAGTGCCCATGTGTTCCAGATGCTTCCCTAGTTTTTCTTCTATTAGTTTGAGTGTGTCTGGTTTGATGTGGAGGTCCTTGATCCACTTGGACTTAAGCTTTGTACAGGGTGATAAGCATGGATCGATCTGCATTCTTCTTGTTTAAGTATTTATAACCCCATCTCACAACCACTTCCTTATGCATTTTATAGTAAATAATTGTATGGTGCATGGCCATTGGAGGAGTAGGCATTTGCTTTGGCGTATCCTTTTGGTAACATCAGCCACAGAGGAATGATGAATGTTCCTTTGTTTACAAACAGTATGGCAGCAATTTCCACTCAACTGGAGATGATAGCTTAGGTTGCTTTCTGATTTCATCCCCTTGCTATTTCAGATAAGACCAATGTACACTTCCATTTGAACAGGCAGCATGCTTAAAACTTGACCCTTTGATAATGAAGGTCTCGGGGCACTCTGCATTCCACCAGTGCCATTAGCGTTCAGCATACATGCTCAGAAGTAGAATATAGAGCTGGCAATCTCCCAATCAGTTTGGAATCCAGCTAAAACTTAGGGGAAAAAAAGCAATTGAATCAAGCCAGTTGGTCTAAAAATAGGTTCTCCAATTAGATTGTGGAGATTGGGGCTAAGAACCCTTCAATTTGATATTAATTGTAGCAAACTAGGGTGTTCAGTGCAATTTTATAATGCCCAATTGTTCTGCTGAATAAAAACTGAAGCAGCATTGGTTGTGATTAAAACTTATTGTGTCCTATATATTGAGAATACACATGCATTTTATTAAATATGGAACAATTGTTCTTCCTAAATAAGTCAGCCAAGAAATTAACTCATTGTAAGTCTTTTCTGCATATATGATAGTAATATTTATTGCTTATTAGTGCTAAATAGAAGGCCTCGCATTTAAAACAAGTCTCTGATTGGGAAAGAGATTGTATCCCATCAGGGTCCTCAGAACAGCAAAGCCTTTTAACTAAGGTGTAATCTCCTGAATTCATGTGTTCCAATCTGCATAGGAATAAAAGAAGTCATGGTACCTACCACAAAGCATTTTTTTGAGGGTCCTGTGTGTAATGCATTCAGTATAGGGTGCTTGCATGCATTTCACAAATAGCAATTAGTGTTATTGTAAGAAAACAAAAATTTCTAAACATTTTGACCTAATATCCTGGCAAAACCTCCTGTTTCTTATTGGATCCCTTGACTCCAAGTACCCGATACTCTAAGCTAGATTTAAGGTAGATGCTAACTCCAATTACTGTGCCAACAAGAGGCTAAAATGGCACCTGTGCTTTTGTTAACTGTAATAATTAGTCCTACTATGGTTTCATTAATGAAAATTCAAGTAGTATTCTCCATGAACAGAATTTGGTTATCTTTCAAAATAAAGACCTATATTAAATATTTCAGTTAATAGCAATTAGATCATCATTTAATCCATATAGTCCCAGCTTTTGTCCTGTGTGTGTGTGTGTGTGTGTGTTATGGCACACATGTGGAGGTCAGAGGACACTGCAGAGGGTTGTTTTCTCCATTCACCATATGGGTTCAGGGCATCAACCTCAGGTTGCTAGGCTTGGTGGCTAGCACTTCCAGTTGGGCCATCTTGCTGTCCAGGTTTTTCTATTTGTAACATGTTAACAAAAGAGAATAGCCAGTTTAATCCAATGAGAATATATATAATATATAGGCCCACCCAGGTTCACACACTCCTTCAGTCATGGGAATCCAAGCACTGTGCCATTCACTAATACAAGCCAACACCTATAGAGAACACAAGACACAGTGCTCAGAAGAAAGGAGAAAGGTGATGAGCTGTAACAATCACATGGTCAGAACATATCAGGAGATAGGAGGCTTAGGGGCTAGGAAACAGGGCTGGCAGCAAGAGAATGGTGAGGCAGAGGAGGGGCTTGTTAGCAAAGCAACTTAAGTAAGGTTGATATAACCAAGAGCATATAGACTTGGTAGTAGTCTTATAGAAATGCCACACTGACTGGCATTTCTTAAAAGAAAGAAGATAATATCTGCACAGCTTTGAGGATTTGTGTAACCCTGAACTATGTTTAGCTTTGTAGGCTTTATTCTTCTCATATTAATATGATATTTTAAAGACCTCTAGGTAAAGGGAGGGGAACCAGTAATGAGAGGAAAGTCTTAGACATCAGACTGTGGCCTGGGTTGGTGGGTTCTCTCTAAGTACTTAATTTCCTGTCTGGAAGGTAGGTTTCTGACTTTGTGTCTTATTAGTGAGGCAACCTATCAAACTATTTGCTGTGCTGTTGGCCACTTTCCTGTCTGTTTTATCTCCTACATGTCTAGAACAATCTGAGAGAAGGCAGCGGAGAGCGAGCATATGTTCAATACAAAGGCTGCATGAAATCTGCGAGCCTGCTGTGCATCAAACCCATGTAATTCATTTATTTTTTAAAGCAGCGATGATACACGCTTTCCTCTGGATGACAAATTACAGAGCACATCTGAAAAACCCTCTCTTAAGGGAAAACATTCTGCCTTGGATTTTTTTTCTTCCCTGCTTACAATCTTTATTATGTATGATGGAGAAAGGAAAAAATGATCTTCTTTGAATAGCTGTAAAGAGAAAAGAATAAAAATAGCAGAACTGAACATCTGATTATATTAATAAACACAAAGATACCATACACGATGCATGCACAGCTCTAAATTAGGAAAAGATCCAGTAATTTAGAAGAGAATGGCTGATATCTTCCTAACAAATATGCCAATAGGATGGGTTTCCATTTTCTCAAGGAGCATTTTCCCCAGTAATCAGGGAGGTTTTCACTAGGCATTGTAGATATTTAATGGGTTTGCATTGTCAGTTTGCAATAAAGGGTTTTCCAGTATATTGATAATTGTTTTCAAGCTTCTCTGTCACCCTCAAGATACCTTCCTTCTCTCCTAAAATCTTCTTTGTTCCTCCTTCCACCATCTGCCTTGTTTCCTAATAAAAACCGGGTCATCCTTCCATGCTCTAGCATTTCTTCTTCTCTTTATAGTGACCCATCTGTCTTGTAGCCTAGATCAGAGAAGTACACTGTGCCCATTATCTGGCTGTCTAGAGCACACATTTCTTTCCAAACATTCCTGCTTCTAGGAATTTTTGTTCTCTTTTACCCAGAAAAATTCTCCCTTTGATGTTTTCTTGTCATCATTTCTTCAGCAAACACTTGTTAAATGTGTGTGCATCCCTCAGCTCTGGGGGGTTCCAAAGGACAGAAACAGATTTTATAGTTTCCATAAAGAGGAGAAGTGTCTGCAGGCCCTGAGGTGATGTGTGACATGCATAGAAAACACTGTGGCTCTGAATTTGGGGATGATAGTAGGCCAGCGTGTCTCAGGAGAACTTCAGTGACAATAACTCAAGGCTTTCTTCTGAATGAAATAGCTACTCTTATTCTCTGTATCACTCTGTCCCAAATAAAAGTCCTAGGGAGTAGCTTTCTGTCACCATACCTTTGCTCTGTCATCATGGACTCTAACCATCTGAAACTGTAAGTTGAATTAAATGCTTTCTTTTATAAGCTACCTTGGTCATTGTAGTTTGTTCCAGCAATAGAAACGTAGCTAATGCAGTCCTCCATTTCTAGCCCTAGAAGTATAAATACTATAGACCATTATTCTTGCCAGTATTTTAGCTAGTGAAGGAAGTATGGTTTCCAAAAAGAAAATCAAGATAACATTGCTGCTAGAAAGAGAATGAATGTCAGGAAAGCAAAAAAAATGACTGGTACATAGAGTATAGCATACATAACTTTCCATCCCAGCCTTTGACAGAGAAAAATGAACAGAGAAAACAAATCAATTCTTGCAATGAAAGAAAGAAAAGAAGGAAAGAAGGAAGGAAACTTGGAGATCTTGAGAGATATTTCAGTTGATAACACACTTGCTTTGTAAGTATAATGACCTATGTTTGAACCTCAGAGCATTATAATTGTCAAAACATGTGAACTGTGAACAAATTACTTGGACAACGCTTGGGCATACATGGGGATTGGTCCTGTATGGAAAAGACAGTGACTCTCATCATGTAGCTTATGGGAATGGCCTGATATAGAGTTATGTAACTGCGAGAGAACTAAAGTTGAGAGCTACTGATTCCACAAGGAACAGAGAAGGGAAAGGCAACTTAGGATGACGTTTTCATTCTTAAGACTGTTTCCAGGAACACTGTTTCAGGTGGAACATAAGCTGTGCGTGGTGGAAGAATAGTATGCAGTAAGGAGCGGCAGTCTAGGAAGAGAGAAGAACTAGAAGACAGACAAATGGCACATGTGTAAAATATATTTTCTCATTGTGGTCACATTGAATAAAATCTTTTTGCTCTTCACAAGACCTGCATCTTTAATTTTCTTCTTGGGGAGGGTCATTTAACTTACCTTGCTTATGCCAAGGCCCAGGAAATGGCCCCAAAATCTCCAGTAATGATTTAAAGAGTGGGTTGGAGGGAGCAGAGGTTTGGTATGGAAAGGCCAGGAATCTACTGTGGTGGGAGAAACTAACAGGGAGAAAGGAGCCTTTTAGATTTGACAGGTAGGACACTGGGGAAGCTGGGGAAGAAGAAAGGAAGTGAAGGTTCTTGCTCTGAGGTTCACGAGAGGTTGACTCAAGCTTTGGAGCAACTGAGGACTGAAGGTTAAAAAGATAAAGCTAAGGCACAGGGTCGCAGTGAGAGGAAGGGTGTGGAACTGAGATGGCGATTATTACTGTGGGCCACTAGAGAAAGAAATGTAAGAGTAGCAGAAAGCATATGAACCAGGGACAAGAGAAGGGGACTGTTGATGGACGCCATTAGAGATAGCATCAAATGTGCCAAAGAAGAAGAAGATCAAGCATATTTCGGAGTGTTAAGAATTTACCTGACTTCAAATTTTGTGTCTGGAATCAAGTTTCTGGGTGACCTTAAACTTAATCTCCATTTTGGCGAATGGAGATGTCATAGAAATAGCTTGAAAGGAACAAGGGAAGTAATATAATGTGTGTTAAATAATGACTACTATTTCCAATACTGAATACATATATTATCTATCATCAATCAGAAAACTTTATGGAAACATAGGACTACTTTATCATATGCCTGACTTCATTTGTGTTTGCTGTGAGTGGTCCAGGGATCCAAGACCTGTCAATTGTCAGCTTCGTAACCTGGGGAACAACCACAGCACCTTCCTTATGGTGATACTTTGATGGTTGAGCTGTTTCGTACAAGATGCTGAGTGAAAATTCTATAGATGCTAACTGTTATGTAGCATTTTTATTTTTATCTGAGGCAGAGAACACCAGTCAGCATACACCTTCCCTTTTGTATAAGTTGTCACATAGTAGCAGAGTTAGAAGACTTATCCAGAGCAGCCTGACTGACAAAGGGCATAGTGGAGGCAAGAGCCCTATGTCCTTTGTGTTTCCAAAATTCTTTTTATATACCCCTAATTGATATGAATTCTGACCCACTGCCAGCTTTGACCTTTGACCCAGGCTCTAAACTACTTGTCACTTCCACTGTGGGCTGTTAACCACCAGCTTTGAGGTTCTTCCTCAAGGTCAGCCCATGTTTACTATGACTTCTTATATATGACTTGTTTTTGTGACCTGCTTGTCCAGCTACAGCGGGAGGGATCAGTTCTGTAAGTTGTTGTTCTGTAAATACATGATGGAGGTTACTTTCAGTCCAGAAATAGAGTCACAGTCTTCACCAGTGAAAACTAGTGCATTTGTTTGAAGGAAATATGTTCTGGTCAGTCCTGACAGAGCTGTATATCTGGGCATTGTCTGCCTCTGTGCCTATGTATATGGTCTATATGCCTATGTACCTATGTGACTATGAGCCTGTCTACTCGCTCTCATCAACATAAGTAGTTATTTCCTTACAGCGTGGGTATAGGCTTTGGAAAATGGCTGAAGATGTTATGTTTAGATTGAAGTATTAATGGTCAATGATAAAAATCTGGTACTATGTTTCTTTCTGTGGCAAACCTCGTGGAGTTTCAGTCTCCAGTGCTGTGATATCATATCCATTCCTGATGTGTCATGGTATAGTTAACAGATGTACAGAAGTATATACATTTAAAATATTTCAACATAACTTTGGTTTTAAAAATAGTATAGGAGAAAGAATGTGTAACTTAGCTTTAATACATGAAAAAAAGTGCGGTCTATACTTAAAAGTAATGCTTTTTGAGATATTTTATTTAATTTAAATACACTTAGGTTTTAAATTTATATTGTTTCCCTAGTCCATTATACTATAACTCAAATATTAAAATTGGAAAAATAATTCCAATAGTGTTTTAAAAAAAAGTAAGCGGCACGATGTCGCTGTTTGGATAATACTCATGCATACATACATACATACATACATACATACATACATACATACATACACACACACCCCCAAAACAATGACAATAACACAAAAATCAATAATTTTAATAATTATTAATATAATTTTAAACAAAAGAAAAGACCCATTGAATTCACTGATGCTTTAAGGAAAATTTTTCATCTAGTTGTAGTGGAAAAGTTTATTGCAGTGAGGAATAGTTTTATAAAGAAATGAAAGTATTCTATGATATGAGAAGGATTCACACACACACAGAATGAGAGAGAGAGAGAGAGAGAGAGAGAGAGAGAGAGAGAGAGAGAGAGAGAGAGAAAGCACTTCCTTGAAGAGTAGACTTGTGAAATAAAAATGGTAAAGGTGAACAGGACAAGGTAAGACAAGGGTGAGAGATGCTGTCAGCAGAAAGTTAGGACTCAGCAGAGCTCTAGCTGCTTCCAATGGGGGCTAAATGGGAGAAGGTGATCCTATAAATAGCAAAGAGACACCTATACAGAGCCCATGGTCAATTGCAGATGCTGATGTGAACCTGAAGAACAGGATAAGCAAAGGCTCCAGTTGTGAATAGAGTGGACAAAGCAAGGAAGAACTGTGGGAAGAGCACAGTGTACACAAATGTCCGCAGCCCGAGCTATCTCACAGGATGGCAGCAGATGTCAACTTTAAGCCAAGTCTACTGACTTTAGGACCTAGAACCTTGACTTCCTCCTCCCACCAGTAGACAACTATGTTTGTCAGCATCAGAGAGGTTGAGGAGCACTTCTTTCAATACATTGCATAATCAACTAAGGTTAAAACATTACCATTCAAAGTTTCAGGAGATAGGAGGAACTAAATATGATTTTTTATAGATATTGAGACAACAGGGCTTACATAAGTATTGATAGAAGGAGGAAAATTTAAACAGCAGTTTAGGCAACAAAATATAAGCAGTATGCTAAATGTAATAAACAGCCTGAAGCACACAACCAGATCATTCACTATTTAACCAGTATTTGCAAAGCACCTGCTGAGTTTTAAGTGCTATCTTGGGCCCTTTGTTGATGGTAGGAAATAAAATGACACAGTTCCTGCCTTATGGAGTGTTCGGAACAAAAGACAGGCAGTGACAATGAGGTTTGAATTGTGTTATTGGATAGTATGGTGGTTTGAATAGGTATGGCCCCATAGACATATGTGTTTGAATGCTTGGTCCATAGGGAGTGGCACTGTTGAGATGTGGCCTTACTGGAGTAGACGTTGGAGGAATTGTATCACTGTGGAGGCAGGCTTGGATATATGTATGTATGTTCAAGCCACACCCAGTGTTATACACAGTCTCTTCCTTGCTGCCTGTGGATTCATACGTAGAGCTCTGAGCTCTTTCTCCAGCACCATGTTTTCCTGCTTGCTGCAACCTTCCCACTGTGATAATAATGAATTTAACTGAAACTATAAAGCATCCCCAATGAAATGTTTTCCTTTATACAACTTGCCTTGGTCATGGTGTCGCTTCACAGCAATGTAATCCTAACCGATGATTACACCCCACTGAGGGCAAAGATTCAAGGACTCCTAACCAAGTCACAATGCATCATGGGCAGGCATCCCAGGTGAGGATCCCATGGTAACTAGAGACATCAAGAACTGGCAGGAGGTGGGAGAAAAAGCCTCTCAGAAAGACTGAATATCAGAGGCTTGGAGAGCTCTTGAAGGCTGTCCTGCCCTTTTGAAAAGTCTTCAGAATGGGCCACCACTGTGCAGAGCAAAACTGAAGGCTGGGGAGGGGCATCTTTTACTGAGCATTTGTACAAGTCATGGACTTTGAATACAGTGTCAGGGTAAATTTTCTCAAACTGTCTGTCTTTGGATAGAAAGGAAGCACAGAAATAATTACAGCACACAGCTTAGTGTCAGGCTGCCTAGAACCAGATTCAGCTGACCTCTTTCCTCTCCATGCTACTTCCCTTGACTTTAAGGAGTAACACTCTGTATTTGAACTGTTGTGTTGAAGTTAGTACTTAGATTACAAAGTAAGTCTTCACTTTTAATCAATAACCTGAACGTTTCCTTTGAGGCTGTATATGTGGTACCCACATGCTCAACTAATGAGGGATTGACTGTACAGCACAATGACTACAGTGTGCTAGAGGCAGAGCTATGTACAGTGTGCTTGCATTTACAGCACAGCGCTTGAATTTAAGTGCAGGTAAAAAATCCAAACATCTGCTGTCTGCTTTCCTAACTGCCATCCAGAATCCACTGCTTCTCCTATTCACCACATGATCCTAGGGCTTTTTGAATCATGCCTACTTTGTACAGGTCTGCTCAAAGAGTAGAGGCAGGGAGACAGTGGGTGTGTGAGTGTGCCATTCACTTAGCATTTAAGCTCCGATTGAAGAAGTTAGGATGTTGTCACCACAGTGTGCACACACAGCGAAGGAAACAGGAGCAAAATCACAGGGCGTGCTTCTGACCAACAGAACATACAGAATGAGAAAGCTATTTAAAATTTGCCAATCAGATCTATCTCAGGCCCTAACCTTACAGACAGGGAAACCCCAGGCCACAGAAAGCCACAGGATAGACCACAAAACCTTCATATGCACAGATAATCTGGGTTTACATTTTCTTAGTTCATGATTTAATTCATCTCTTTAGTCAGATGACTTAGATAGGACACTTAGCACTGATGAACATTATCCTCAGAGGTGCTGCCATAGTAGAACTTCTGTCTCAGTTTGGTGGAACAGGGCACCACTGCATACTCTCATGTATTAGGATATAATCAAACATTCAGGTATTTTAAAAGTTATTTAAAAAGAAATCGACGTGGGAATTTTCCCATTTTCAAATATTTAAGGCTTAAGATTAATTTTGCCAAGAATTTTCTTTTAAGATGGTTTCAGAATAAACTATAAACTTTATTTTTTAATCAGAGTATTTACTGATCTAGGATCTTCAAACCCATAGACCCTCCACTTTGGGGTTGCATGGCAGTTTGTATACACTAGTGTTTTCTGTCTGCTGTGTGGTAGTTCATGCACATAGTGTTTTGGAACCACAGAATAGAAGATGCTTATGTGGTTAAGTTCTCTGAGAAACAACCTTGAAGTAAATTGAGAAATGGCTTTTGAGAGTTTCTTGTTATATCCATTGGTATCATCCCATTTAGGTCATACTCAGGAAACTTCATGGTTGAGACTTAAAAGGGATAGCCTTTGCGTCATTTCTATTAGATGCAATCTTGCAGTAGATTTCTGGTTCCCCTGACTCTTAAAGTCTTCTACCACCCTCCTCTGAGAAGTTCTCTGAGCATCAGGTACAGGAAGAAGTATCTCTTGTGGCCCTAACCTTAGACGAAGAACCAGAAGCAACTAAGGAATGCAGAAATGGAAATAGTCTTTTGCAGGAAAGACACTGTCTTTTATTTAGCTAATACCAAATGATGAACCCTGATATCACAAATAGACAGCTAACATATGGGCTGAACAGTTGTGTTCATTTATTTAGAAATGTGTCTATGTGCATGCACACATGCACACAGGTGTACATGTGTGTATGTGCATGTAAAACAAGATTTAAAGAAAAAGAAGCCATGAACTTGATAAAAAGTTAAGGACTATGGTAAGAGTTAGGGGGAGGGAAGATAAGTAGATGAATGATATACTTTTAATTTCAAAAAAAGGATGAAGAGCATATTTTAAAAAGCAGAGTTGCTTGTTTCTGTTCAAGAGTTTGTGGCTTCCCACAGTATAATGGCTTCAGTTATAATGCTGAATCTGCCTGGCTAGGTACCACATGTTTCCACACATTACAGTTTAACCTACTTTAGGGTGAAAGACAGAAACATTTGACATGTTAGGACCATCTCAGAGTAAAGGCAGAGGGACTGGGGACATCTTCCATGCTCATTTTGATTGTTGATTTTTCTCGTAGTGTACCACACCATTCCTTTCCCCTTTAAAAGCTAAGTGGGTTAAGTACGCTCAGGGCTCATGACTTATCCCTTTATATTCTTCTTCATTCCAAGTTTAAGGGTCTTAACTCATAAGGGAAACTCTGGCAGTGATGGGGATTGCGCTCCTAAAACATTAAACACAGTTACAGAATTGAACTGGGAACTGGAGAGGAGTTTAATTAAGCTAAACGTTCTGATGTTTGGATGTTGACACACTGGACCATACTTAAATTCAAGAAAATTCCCCTGGGGAGAGTAGAGTTGATTTACATGGTACTTCTTTCATTAAATTCAGTGAAGCCTGCAAAATTTGCTAATGAAGGGAAATTTACTTGCTCTTTCCACAATAATTTGGCCTCGGACCATCTGACACAGAATCTGAAGTAATCAGGTTTCGAAGGCATTACTTCCTCATGCTTTAGCATAAATTCACAGGAAACATGGTCTATGCTTATCAGGAAGAAGAAGAAGAAGATGAAGATGAAGAAGGAGAAGGAGAAGGAGAAGGAGAAGGAGAAGGAGAAGGAGAAGGAGAAGGAGAAGAAGAAGAAGAAGAAGAAGAAGAAGAAGAAGAAGAAGAAGAAGAAGAAGAAGAAGAAGAAGAAGAAGAAATGGTATAAGTAGCCTCATGTTTTGTGTCCTGAAAGGGACATTTAGGTTATATGAGGCATAAGATTTAACATTTTTTTTTCCATGCCTCTTCAGAAGCAAGATAGTGCTGGGCTAAAAGACAAGGGACTAGAAGAGACATTCAGCCATTGAAAGAAATAGATAAGCCATTGAGATTCAGGAATTTTGTCATTTTCTTGGTGCCCCTTCTAATCTACTCCTAACTTTACAGCCAGAGTTATGAGCAATGTCAGCATGCACACCTGATTAAACCTCTCTTTAAATCCATCGAATGGGATCCCTGTGCCCTCAACCTGAGATACAGCTCTTCAGCATGTCTTTAAGGCCCTGCGTACATCCATAGGAAGCATGGTCATCATCATAATCTCTTTTCTGGGCTGACTTGCTTCTCATCTTTAGTAAGTTGGAACATGTGGGTAATAGGGAATCTTCCATACTATCCACAGCCCCAAATGTCAAAAGTCCAACATGGACTGCTCAGCACAGCAACAAGACTTTGCCAGGCCTGCAGCAGGGGCTCATTCTCAGTAGTCCACGGAGGGAATCACGTTTGCTCTGTGTCTTAACCTCGAGTCTCACTGTTTGTTGTAGCTGAGGCCCCTTCCCAACAGTTAGGTGATCTGACCTGGACGTAACACCTTCACTCAGAACTCAGGGCCCTCTCGTCACATGACAACATCTCACCATGGCCAGGAAGACACCCCAGAGGCACCTCTGCAGCCATGGAAGTTGGTGTCTATCATAGACCTGTGTCTCTTAACTGCCTCTGACCTTCTGACCCCATTTACATTGTCATTGTTCCTCCAGTCACTTGTTTACTTTGTCATTCTCAACCTTTGTCATGTCATTTCCCGAGATCTGTTACTCAAGCAATCTACTGTTCTATTTCTCTCTCGGTTGTACTTTCCCATCTTTGCATTACATCACCTTTTCTTCCTCTTTTCTTTAACATGCTGGCTTCACCCCCTCTGCTCTTTTACAATTTCTCCATCGATTCACTCCAGAGCCTTTCTGATTACACACAAAGAACCAAATGATCTCTTTTTCTGGTAACACCTGGCACTCACTTTTCAAGAGAGCTTAACCATTGTACTATTATTGCACTTAACCTCTTTTGTCTCCCAGTACTGTGAAAACCTTACTCATTCACTTTACAGTCCAAGTAACTCAAGGAGTGCCGGGGGTGGGGGTGGGAGTGTGGGTAGCCAGTTAACAAACATTTAATCAGATTTGTCTATTTGAGTAAATTAGTTACAAGAGATGCATTGTAGTAACAGAAAATGTAGCATTCTAGTGGACACAAGAAACTCCTTGTCTCTTGTTTTCAGACTACTGTGTTAATTAAACACTTACTCTAGGCTGGATAGACCACTCCAAGATTAAAGCATTTGTCACCTACACATGTCACCTACATGATAGTTTAGATTCCCTGGAGCCATGTAAATGCTGGATGTGTGTGTTGGCTCTCTTGTGTTCCAGCCATGGAAGGCAGAAGCAAGTGGTCCTCAGAGAAAACTAGCTAGCCAAACTAGCTGTATCAGCAATATCTGGGATTAATGAGGAAACCATGCCTCAAAAGGTCAGAGAGAAGAGTAATTGTGAAAGAATCCTGATGTCAGGCTTGAGCCTCTATGCATTTGTGTGTTAATGCACATGTATACCATACATGTCCTCCCACCCCCTTATAAATACCCACAGACACACATAAAAAGACTGGTAAAAATCTAACCCAATTGATTTTACTTTGGTGGCTTCAAATATAAACCTGTCTTAGAAGCCAGTGGTACAGGGAATGGGGTTGAATGGTAGCGTGTAAAATTGAATTTAAAATCGATGGATATGTGAACTCAATGGCCCTTTTAACGCTGAAACAAATGATCAGCAAGCATTTCCTCTTGTTCTTAGGCTCCAGCCTTGCAGATGTAGGCATTCAACCACGAATCCACTAGTTTTCTTTAACACATATTTTTCCATCTCTTGGCATTTAGAAAATACTACTGGGCAGAGCTAAACTAAACATTGCTTGACTTTTAACTTCCCAAACTTCAGGAGAAACTTCCAGTGCATGCATGCATGATGTGGGGATTTTAAACTCAATCTAAGAAGGATGCTTGCTCCTAACAACGAATTCAGTGTGTGGTAAATTACCCTTGGGGGCAGTTTGGAATATCAAGTACTGAACACTGGCCTGCATTTCAAATTCAACCTCATGATTTGCCAAGTTTCTCAGATGAGAGGTCATAGAGGACTGAGAATTGACAAAGACTGTCATAGTCTCAGAGTATGAGAGGCAGGGGTTAGAATTGACCTCTATGTGGCATATATATTGTCATAAAGATAGAAATACAGTAACATGAAAGAATTACATATTCCACATACATGTAGTGGTGTGTGTGTGTATGTGTGTGTATATGCATGCGCACATGCATGCTTTCAAATCTGGAGAAATTGTTAGTAGAGCACTAAACACAAGGGAGAACAGTTTTATGGACTAGGAACATATCCAAGTAAAAATATTAAACAACAAATAACCTAACTCTGGAAAATACTTCCCTTAATTTTGAGGGAACTAGTCTTAGTTCCCTCAGAGTCAGAATTGGAAGTCACTGTGATCCAGAGTAAGACTTGGGCCCGAGTTTGACACCTGCCAGAGGACAGTTGTCCATTGCATGGGATGTTGAGGTGGGAGAAGAGACTGCTGGGAAGCTGAGGCATTGCTACCTTGCTTTCATCACCTCAGAAATAGAAACCGCCCTAGCGAGTGGGTACAGAGACGGCTAAGGCAAACCCAAGTCCCTGCCATAGATGCATTGCACTTGATCAGTGCAGTCTTACATCTAAGGGTATTCTTCACATAGCCACCAAAGCCAAAGACCACTCTGGTAGCCTTAAGTTTGTCACAGTTTTAACTTGTGCTAATTATTTTGATTATACATTTTATGTGGTCATTGCATTTGGACATATCTACATTTTTAGGTGGTCAGTTTCTTGCAGACAAGGACATTGAGACAATTAGAAACTAAAATTGCAAGTTATAAAACTCTTTGAGATCTTATGGATGATACAGTTTGTATCCAAGGAATAATGAAGACAGGGAAAAACTGCTCATAAAATGATATGGCGGGAGAAATGGATCAAAGGATAAGAGTGCTGCATGTGTAGAAAGCACAAGAAACTGAGTTTGGATTCCCAGCATTAACATAAAAGTAAAGAGGTAGGCATGGCGGCTGCCTGTAACTCCGGCACCTAGGAGGCAGAGACAGAAGAACCACATGGTGGCAAGCTCGACATCTAAACTAGCCAAAATGGACAGACTCAAGGTTCAATGAGACAATGTCTCAATAAACCAGATGAAGAGTAATCAAAGAAGATACCAAATGTCAGTGTAGAGCTTCCACATAAACACACACACATGTGCATGTGCATGTGCATATGCACTTGCACAAACACATGGCTACACACATGCAAACCCACATGCACATGCATATGTGCCACATACATATCTAAAAAGTTGATATAAAGATGCTTAGACCACTTTATTGATCATCGGGAGTTCATGTCTGGTGTTGTAACAATGCAGGTGTGCCAGAAAAGTCTTTTTGTAACTATGGAACTCTAAGGTGATTACAGAGCTAAATATTTATGACAAATATCACCAAAACTTTCATCTAAATAATTGTCATACGTCTTGATTCAGTCAAATATTACTTAAAGATTTTTAGTGTGAGAAATGCTTAACATCTTAAGTGAATTCTTTATGGTCATAACGTAGGTCAGGCAAACGATTATTGTGCACTGTGGCCAGGAATGGCATCTTTACCCCTAATTGGGTAGAAAGGTTCCACACATAGGAAAGAAGGAGGCAGGATGGCACATAGCCTCCTCAACATGACAGCTCAGGTTCCTACACTGTGGAGAGGTTGTTGCGATGAGGACCCCGAGTCTCTGCTCTTTCTGGAATTTTACTAAAGTGTTCTTGAGTTTGCAGAATCTGTGTCTGGCCTGAAAGCTGTCAAAGAATAGAATACTACATGACAAGACATTTAAAACCCAGGGCAGTAGATCTCAAAGCGACTCCTTCTGTCTTCATTTTTAAAAAAAAATATGGAAGCCTGCATCTAACAAGGATCCTTTCTGTGACTTTCCCATGTTCCCAGAACAACTAAGTCACTCACAAGCCATATTTTTGATGTCTAGCCCAATGTACTTTCCCATGATACAATGCACCACATGAGTCATCCGGAAAAATGAACCTAGAATTACAAGGGTGTGGCAGCAATTGAGAGCTTTAGGTGTAGAGCTTTGGAAGAATGCTCTCTCTTAGTCAAAGAGCCATCCTGGAGAAAATGTCTACTTTAGATAAATAGTGTAAAGCGTTCCACTAAGCCAGGAGAATAAGAAGGTTCCTTTTTTTCTATGCAAACAACTTGCTCTGGGGAAAATCCAAAAACAGCAGGTGATCTCGGTTGGAAAATAACCACAAATACTCACCTAGCATTGCCTGAGATAATTCCACTATAGAAGAGTCTCCCCAGGAAATCTGACCTCCAGACCCCTGTAGCTAATAAGAAAGGTGACTTTGGGAGGGGTGGTGGCTTCCAACAGATGGCTCCCATCTGACCACCAAGTTAGAATTGCTTTTCTGAAAAGGCTGCTGCTTTCCAGGGTTTCTGGCATGTGTATTCCAAACAGGATCAAGAACATCTGGAAAACTTGGACCCAGCCATACACTTAGGTCATGGCCTCTAGGCAAGTGACCGGCACACGGAGTCACTAGAACTGCTTTTCACAGCATTAGCTGTGTCTGGAGCGACACCTGAGCAAGCCTGTGTGAGTGCAATCTCCCTCCACCCATTGCCCTGTGCTGGGTTAGTACCAAAACCCAGGTCTCTTCTGTGAACATTGCTTTCCAATGAAAGTGTTTAAGAGCACGAGGAAGGAAGGAGAAGAGTCACAGGGCTGTTTGTAGAAGAAGGCTGAAGTAGATGGCAGAAGCCCCAACCTTAAACCCTCAAAGGTATCTGTGATCTTTGGTTAGCATTAGAAAAGAGGATGTGGATGGGCTTCTCCTGCAGGATCCAAAGTCCTCTGCGGTATTTTAGTCCTCTGACTTTTTTTGAGTAGTTGATTAAAAATCACGAATTGGAGGCCTTGTCTGTTTGCTCTTCCTTGTATGTTTTGTGCCCTCCCAAGAATGTCTGGAAACTTGAGCATAAATACAAAGTTTGCCCAATGGCATTTGTAGAAAAGTATTTGCAGTTAAGATCTGAATCTATAATAGTCTCTTTTCATTTTAACCTGTTCCCACCATAATTTACTCACATAGGAGTTGTTTTAGCACATTCTCTTTTATTTGTAATTTTTTTACTTCCCTGTATCTTGACAGTTTTAAGTATTTTAAAGGTATTGTTTAATGATTATTTAGCAAAGATTCATTCTATAATCTCACCATCTAAAACTGTACTTTTCAAAATGTACATGTAAAGAAAATAAGAAAAATGCCAGTGTTGTGATTTTAATAACGATATCAATACATGTAGGACACTCTCTCTCTCATATATATGTATGTATATGTATATATGTATATGTATATATGTATATGTATATATGTATATGTATATATGTACATATATACATACACACATACACACATACACACACACACACTCACACACCTGGCAGAGTGCTTTCACACACACACACTCACACACCTGGCAGACTGTACACACACACACACACACACACACACACTGCTTTAGGTTTTGGTTAAGCCAGGTGGAACTTTGAGTCCTGTCCAGTACCAAGTTAAGTGTTCATTAACTTTTCAGAAATGTATTCACGTATTACTTATCTTCTTGCCACTCTCAGAATACCTTTCAGGAAGAACTTAAAAGAAGAAGGAATAACTTGGCTCACAGTTTGAGGTGATACAATCTTTCCTGGCAGGGAAAGCATGGGAGTGGGTGTGTCTACAGCTATGGAGGTGGAAGCCTGAAGTGACTGGCTCCTCTTCACAGCAAGGAGTCAGACCCACCTCATCCTAGAACCACAGCTAATCTATAAATTGTTATCCCCTGATCCAATGACCTTAAGTTCACCAATTACACCCTAAAGGTTCCACAGTCTCTCAGACAGTGCCACCAACTGGGGATTAACCATTCAAACACATGAATCTATGAGTGGCATTTCACATTCAAACTACTATTTCTATGATATGTACTATGAGGTCTTCAGAGCACAAACTTACCAATAACAATCCTTCATATGTATATAGCATGAGAGATGTAGGCATGGGTAGAACACCACAGTTTAAGCAAAAATTTTGAAAAACAAATTTTTTGTAAATTTTTAAATGAAGCACTTCAATATTTTGGTTGTGAGCCTAGTCTCCAATGGCTGAGCCATCTGCCCAGATCATGAGGGACTTTTTCAGTAATAGAAACAGTTAGTCAGCAAAATCTTAAAATCTAGAATGTTCTC
Organism: Rattus norvegicus; assembly: GCF_021556685.1. Taxonomy (NCBI): domain Eukaryota; kingdom Metazoa; phylum Chordata; class Mammalia; order Rodentia; family Muridae; genus Rattus; species Rattus norvegicus. The sequence goes on from NC_141538.1 coordinate 105,762,699, forward strand.
AAGTAAAATAATAATACTAGTAATTAATAATAATAATAATAATAATAATAATAATAATAATATACAAACCCCTAGTTAGTTGTCTTTGTATAATATCAGTTAGCATCCGCATCTGAAAAGTATCAAATCAAATGGTGCCCTGTCACTTCCTATGATCCTAAATCTCATGATTTAGTTTATCTCATGAAGATTTGGAAGGATAACATTTAATCAAGTCATGCTCTGCCTAGCAACAGTTAGTCAATGATGTATTCTTTACACCATGGTGGCCTTGGGTGAATATTTGGACTTATGACACAGTTGCCAATTTAGTTTGTGTTAGCACACTTTGTGGTATTCATACTATGAAAGGCCACTTAAAAATTAATTCCCCAGAACACCATCTGTCATTAAGCAACACATGTCCACATAAATGCATTGGCTTCTCGTGGTACACAAAGTTATTAGATGCAGTTATTTCTGTCCCACGTGTAGAGAATTACTAAGAATTATAGATGAAATTTGAGGTCATTTTTAATTACCTTATGACTACAAGAAAATAGAGCATCTGTCTGTATGTGAGGAACAGTGTTGTTCATAGGCTTCTGAAGTTTGTTCTCCTATTATGCTCCCTCTTGTTACCTTCCACAGATTACCAACAGTTCAGAACAGAGCTAAATATCACTGGTCAAACTTCCTCATATTCTCTAAATAAATGCTCATTAAGTAGAACAACGCCTTCATCGGATCCCAGGACCTTGCTCCTTGTGGCAGTCTCTGCAAGGATGCCACCTCTAAGTACCACAGGTACTCTGCAGGGAAGATGCAGTCCCGATGAACACAGGACCTGAAGGACACAAATGCCACTGAAAGCTCAGTACTGTCTCAGCAGCCTTGTGGGTAGGATTTCCGGGAACACCAGATCATAATTAGAGAACATGAATCACGGTTGTCTGGGATCTGTTAGCATAGCTGTGAACCTTATTTACTCATGAGAATCCTTAAAGGACATTTATTTATCTGTTGAGGTACTCAGAACTTTGACTTATTTCAATTGTAAAATCAAATAAGGCTTATGGTTCATATTTGAAATTTGTACTGATATTTAATCCTTATTGGAATATTACATGGGTAGAAATATCATTGTTTTAACATCCTGGAAGGTTGACTGTCTTTGCAGGGATGGGCATGATTAGGGTTAGATGAGGTAATTCCATTTCAGCCCCATAATTGTTGCTTGGTGGGTTTATAAAAAGGAGAAAGACCAGAAATACACCCTGCACGTTTCTTACCTCTTGCAATAGAGCACTCATCAGCCACCTTGGGCTACTACCAGCAAGAATAAACTGTGGTCCCATGACCTTGGGCCTCCACAGTAGAAAGGTGAAACAAATGTCTTTTCTTCATAAGTTGGCTAGTCTTTGATATTGTGTTATTAGCAGCAACAAGTAGAAAATAAAGACTAAAACAACACACTGGTGAAAAAAGAATTCACTAAGGGCTTACACTTCAAGCACTGAAAAACCAGAATGATTTCAAAGCCAGTTGAGTATATGCTAATAGCTCAGAAAACTGCGGGCTGAAATCTTAATGTAGTCATCTGTGTACTAAGTATTTGAACTGCGCTTCGAAGCTGAGTTGTTAATGCTGGAGGATCATGTTGGATCAGTGGGAACTGCCTGTAGAGGGATTAGATGGAGGCCAAGACAGAGGAAGGCTGATGACAGCTTGAGTCTGAATCATTTAGTATGGCATCAGTTGCTGGACCAAAAAAACATCCAAACCATTTTCTCTGAGATCAGAGTCATTTCTCAGTGTGTATGCAGCTTGTGGAAAATCACTCACTCTGGAGTCTTCTCTTTCTATTCACATTTACAACAGAGAAAATCTAAATTCTGAGAACATCACAAGAAATCATGGTAGAACTGATCTGCAGTGTAGATGTGGACACTGAGGATGGTAATGGGAATTGTGAAAACAATAAGCCATGGGGCCTATGCAATATTCACAGTGCTGAGACACAGTGTAAGCCTCACAGCCACCACTTGTGGTTGCTCCTAATATCCTGAACTTATCAAAGTGGAAGTTAAGGTTGGGAGAATGGCAGTATCAGGACCTGGTACCCAGGACTGTGTCTATTTCCCTATGTACTTCTCCTGGGACAGTCTAAGCAAAGATAGATGGTCAATGGCCTCAGGAAGGTTCTGGAGAAAGAAGGGGAGGGGATGTGAAAGTGTCTCTCCACCTTCATTTCCTGATGAACTTTGAATTAAACTTTAGTTTTTAAATATGCGAAGCTCCCCACACAGATCACATACTTCTGTATCTGCATGTAATCACCCACAGCTTGAGCACCTTTCCTTGCTTCTACTATCTGCATGCTTTGGGTTACTTCTTCAGAAATGATGGTGGATTTAAGGGCCTACTTTGCATTCACCATCATCTTTAACCTCATTGTAACTTAATACTGCGGGTATGGTGGGTGTTCATCTCATTTATGATGGTCTTTTGGTCTTTGTATTTCAGTAATTATTTCAATGTATTTGCTTTGATGGAGCAGGGTATGACCCAAGGGCTGACTGCCATGAAGATTCTTTCTCTCGTATTATGGTTTCCTCATTCAAAGCCACTTAATGAAAATACCTAGGACTTCTCGAAAAATAAAGATCCCTAGATCCTGCAACAGATCAGTCAGTTGGAACTATGTTAAGGATAGACCTGGGCCTCACAAATGCATAGTCAGGACCCAGGACTATTTCTATATGCAGCCTCCAACTTGCTATAGAGCATACATGTTCCTCCAAATGCTCTGTCATTGCATGACTAGCTTTCTTTAGCTGCTATGACAGATTTAGTCTCTTTTGTGTATTCTTTTATGCCAGCTAAATAGTATTTATGTCTTGAGGTAGATCTATTTGATTCTCACAGGATTTGAGAGTCAGAAATGTTCCTGATACAGAGTAAACATCAGACAATCAGAAAACATATACCGAAGAGCTACTCTTTCTGGTTGATGCTTCATATTTCTAGTAGAGGTACACATGGAGTTAGTGATCTTTGAATTCAGGACTTATGGTGCCAGAGTACCAGCTCTTAGGTATTCTTTAAGAACCTTAAGTAGATGCACAAATTTTGTCACACTGTTTGAGTGTTCGAGTCATTGGAATTTGATTCTTGATGTTGGCAGATACAGGAAACCTTTGTCATTTTTTTTTATCAACCAACTTTCTTCAAACTAATGTTTTACATGGTGGCTGTAATGGGAATGATGTGGATGACTTCCTATACATGATAATCAGAAGCATGGAGTCAAGGGTCCTGAGGGTAAATATTTTCCCTAACACTCTTCAGGGAACATTGCATGACTCTAGAGATTGCTATATGTGGCCTTCTAAAGTTTCTTTTCTGGGATTTTGATCTCTTCCGCCAACCCTAGATATATAGTAAATAGTTATAAAATTAAAGAAAAGCTGTGGTAACAAATCTGTTTCAGAATAAAGGCATTTCCTGAGGTGATTATCCTGTGTTACAGCAAAATGTAATGTGAACTCCATACCTAATGATTTCTGTCAGTAACTGAGTAGGACATTTAACCTCAAATTTGTGAATGACCAGAAGAATATGATCTGAGGATTTAAAAGATTAGTATTTTGTATCAAGTCAGTATTCATAAACTGTGAAGGTTGTTTTGTAGTAGAATTTTTACTCAAGTAAAAATTATCTGTCAGTAAATTTGGGATGATAAAACTGCACATTTGCATACAAGTTGAGTGATGGGTATCTGTCATATATACTCCTATGCCCTGGAAGGTACTAATTATTTGCCATTGTAAATTTTCTCCTCATTCTGACTCAGCAAAGACATGAACTCAGAAAGAAATGCTTTTAACACCAAGGCACCATGTAGGAAATACTAATAGAACATGGTTTAGAAATGACATTCATGGTTAATACCTTGTTAATGTTGCCCTTTGCCAAGTTCAATACTCTACAATGATTGAATTAGGAGATTACAGAGGAAACAGTACTTGTTTTGAATGTTAGTTATATGCTAACATAGTTTCCCATGTTCCTAAGTCCAAATGGAGGGGTAATCTGCTCTCAAAGACCTATTTCTAATACCTGTTTAGCTTCAACATGATGATTTATTTTATGATGTTCTTACATTGGAGAATCTAGTTGGGAAAAGCTGTGTTGAAGTATTAGTAAGTCAGGGCCCAATTCCCACCAGTTGAAACTTCCTATCTGTGGCAGCTCTTACTAGTCTAAAAGACTTGGAATCAAACCTAACAGTATGATCCACATTCATTTTTTTTCTGGAAATTGTATCTTAGACTTAGACATGCAATCATGATCAAATTTTCTCTTGAGTGTAATAGATCACATCATTTTTCCCTGTACACAGCAGCTATGCATTGGCTACATATCAGCTTAGGTAATTCTACCCAGCTTTCTAGATTCCTTCTTAGTTTCTGGGGCCCACTTTCTGTACTTGCATCTATTAAAATTATTTTGGCAAAGGAAAATTGTGGCACTTTTATAGGAAAGGAGAGGCCATCGTTCCCTGGTATGTGAAGCACTGCCCATCTGCTAGGTGACACCCTCTTTCTCTCCCATCAATACGTAAGCAATGGGGTGATGGATGGTATAAACATGATCATTTCTTTGTTGCCCTCAAACTTATGTCTTAATGACAGGAATTAGCAAGCTAAGACCTGTGGGTTGTTTTGGTAAACCTCTTACAGTTGAGAATTAATCTTTCATTCTTAAAGGATTTAAAATCATCAAATTCCCCCAACTGCACGCATGAAATGAATATGTTACAGAGACACTATGAATATCACGAAGCTTATAAATTTTCATCGGACTATTTCTGGAATGTTTACTGTCTTCTAGTTAATGTAGACATTAGGTACGTAAGGTAGTGTGATATGTACTGGTATCGTATTTATTGTATATTTTGTATATTTGTATATTATATATTTTATGTTTTTTACTTTTGTAATTACCTCGAATTATAGCCAAGGCTTGCCTTGAACTCTGCCAAACCTCCTGCCTCAGTGTCCTGAAGAGTAGAATAATAGGTATAGCCCTTTGTGTCCTGCAATGCTACATTTTACTTAATTACAAAAATCATATTTTAAAAAACCAGAAAGATAATTTCAAGAAGGTGTGTCCAAACTTTAATATCACCACACAATGCTGTTCATGCTCAAAATGTTACAAAAAGTCTTGAAAATTTTCCTAATATTTTTAAGGAAGTGTTTGGCTAACTATCCTCACACCCAGGCAACTCACAGACTCATGTTGGGCATGGCAGAATGGAACCCAGAGGGCATATTTGGGAGGTGGGGAAGATGAAGCTTAGCATTAAACCTAAGCAGGGTGACCTTAGCAAAATATTGGCTGAATTTCAGTCAGAATTTCTCTAGACCAGTGATTCCTGGAGCTATTCTGCAAAAGGAGGGTGTGTAGTGAATTTTCTGACCTTATATCTGCACTAAAGGGTTCATCTGGAAAATGGAGTTGGTTTTCTCTGCTTTCAGAGTCTGGAGTCTAAACTTGAGCAGTAGGACTCGGGAACAGGACGAAGGAGAATCATCTGCAACTGGACCTGATTCACATACCATTGTGTGAAACAATTAGAGGCCTTGAGAGTGCAAGGGTAGATATCCCATGTGCAAGGAATAGGAACCACTGGGGGTCTGAAAGAGGCTTGTATGAGACAGAGACAGTTTCGACGATGTTCAGCATCTATAGGTATTCATTCTCCAGAGGGTGAACAGGATGTAGTAGTTCACACTCAACAAAGTATTGCAGAGATGGGGGGATATTCCTTTCCAGTTAAGGGTTTTTAAAAAGATGGGGGCTGTTTCCATGAGTACTCTGCTTTCATGAGGGAACAAGCTCTGGGGGGAAGATCCGAGCAAAGGGATCTAAACATACCAAGTCTTGCTGGAGGAATCCTAAGAGCACATGCCTACTCTTGCCACCAAACCTTTGGATGTTACTGTATCCCAAGCCCATAGCTGGAGTACAGAGAGAGCAGGAGACAGAAACCACAGCAAGCTGTACCTGAGATGCTGATACATATGAAGAAAGATAATAAATGATATTGTTTCATGATGTTAAATAATAAATGAACACAAATCGATACAATCCATGTCATTTAGGCCAAAAAATTATAATGTAAATACCTATTCAGGGGGATACAATCAGCCAGCAAGGAGTAGACTTCAAATTTGAACAGGAAGTATCAATACAGAATTTGACTTTTTTGTTGTTGTTTTTTTTGTTTGTTTGTTAGTTTTGCATTTTCAAGACAGGGATTCTCCGTGTAGCCCTGGCTTTCCTGGAACCTCTCTGTAGACTAGTCTGGCCTTGAATTCACAGAGATCTGCCTGCCTCTGCGTCTTGAGTGCTGAGAAGATCTGAGACATCACCACCAGGCAAGTTTGCACTTTTAATCACCAAGATCACCAGGAGCCCAAAGTCAACTGAGTTTCTGCCCATTGAGTGGATAGGGCACAGAAAAAAATATTTTTGCTGAGGAGGGGGCATAGGTGTTACAGCACATGCATGCTATGTGAACATTTTTAAAACACAGTGAGTGCCTTCGCAGAGTGGATAATGTTTCTAACTGCTGCTAGGCACATAGCACCCATTTTTCAATGCTCCCCCCCTGATTTAAGCTATGCTTGCTTAAAGCCCAGATTAGCTTTCCACTATAACCTGGGACTTCAAGAACAGCTCTGGCCCCAACCACTGAATAGGTAGGGAGAGTATATGGGGAAAAGTAAGTTTGAAATGATCAGCAGATCTCATACTCAGGTTCTCCCTTCCCTACCTTTAATGTTTATGCTAATGTATACAACATTAGTGAAGTGTAGACTCCGAGATGTTAAGTGATCATTTGGCACAAAGGACAGTTGCTGAGAGGCTCTGGCTTGTGTGGAGAGGATAGTCACATCAGTAACCTGTTTATATTAAACACCAATTTTAAGACATTTTAAGACATTTCACTTCAGAGAAGTTTAAGTACACAGCAAAACTGAGTGAGAGTTGAAGATATGTCCCATATAACCCTTGCCTCTTCCCATGCAGAGCCTCCAAATGCTACCTTGTAATGGAGCAGAGTCACTAGGTTACCTCTAAGGGATCTCCACTGTCCTACAAGTAAGTTTGAATGAATATGCAAGGCACATGGATTCCCTTGGTTTAGGACTACAATAACTTCTAAGTGATACCTTTATTTTCAAGAATTTGACAAAACCCTTTTCATTTCTCTATGCTAATTATTTCTATTTTAGTACAAGATGCAACCCTAAGACAAGCAAGGCTTTGTAGGCAGCCCAGTGAGGAGGTACCCACCTCCACTCTCTTACTTTCTCATTAAAAAGGGGTGCTTGTGCTTGTGTGTATATGCACCCGGGTACACAGTGATCCTGGTATCTGACAAAGGGCATATAACTTTTAGTAAGAACAGGTTTTACCTGTGACACTATTGAAGTTCTGGAGGTGTTTATAAGTGGCCTGTTTGCTTTCCTGAGTTCCTAAGAATAGGTGTTGACTGATATAGAGGGATCGCTATGAAATACATAGAGTGGGAATGATCATCAGATTTTTTTATATTGACTGGCTACTTTTATGCAAATGAGCATCACATCAGTAACAAAAGCCCAAACTTTGGTTTAAAAACCAGGGCTATTATCAAAGAGAGAGGGGCTGATGTCCAACCTGCTGTGTGTGTGCCTCAGTAGTGGAAGGCTTGGCTGTGTCGGACTGTATAACATCAGAAGTATCTTTCTTTTGTTTTGTAAAGTCTGAGTGATCAAGCCATGCTGATTCCAGCACCATTCAAAGGCATCTGCACACAATTGATCCAGTATCACCTGCAATCTTGTTAAAAATACTCAGGCTAGGGTCCCATTGCAGGTGCACGCGAGCCGTGTAGGGATGGGCCATGGAAGCTATGCTATGGTCCTCATCCATACTGTGTTTGAGAAGCTCTTGTGAGCCAGTACTGCAGTCAGATTAGGTTGGTTACAGTTTTCTGAAATCTTAATATACAGTTTTGGCAAGAGTTACTTTGTTCACAGTGAATTTCTCTCTCCACACTTCATTTTTCTCTCTCGCTGAGTGGTTGGTTTTGAAACGCGGGTTTGTAACAAATCACTTAAAAAGTGGAGACTCCTTAGCAAAATAGATCGATGCTCTCTTACAGGTGTATGTTCCTTGCTGGACCTCCCTTAGATTTTTGATTGCCTGGAGATTCTTTTCTCTTTTCATTCGAAAACTGCATTCATGTTGCTAATCAGAACTCGTTTAGTTCGTTATTGAAGCAGAAGTGTTTGTTCCCTAGTCTCATCTTTTTTAAGATAGGTGGCTGTTGTCAGGATTCCACATGGCAAGCAGAAGCGCTTTATCCCACTGGAAAACAATTGTTGGCAAGTTCTAGGAACTGCTGGTGGTAGATTAAAAAGTTAGTTATGTAACTTCTCAGAGGGTCCTGTTTGAAAGAAGATAGCTATCTCCTCATCTATCTGGGTCTTCTTATTGCCTGCTGAACCATGCCAGACAATTATTATGCCATTTGTGTACTATTTTAAGCTCACGGCAGACGTGGCGCCTCATGTCAAGACTGGAACATTCCTATCTTCCCTGTCTCTTAAAACAAGAAGATAATAAACACTCTGACAGACTGTAATCAGGAACTTGCTTGGTATTAATGAACAAGTCAGAGGTGGCCACCAGGGATATTTCTGAAGAATGTTCCCAGGAACGGCTAAAGCTCCCTCGGAGATGATAATGGGCATTGGTAAGGGGGTGGGGTTAAAAGGAAAGAATCCTACATCTTCTACTTTTCCTTCTCCTGTTTGCCTAAAACCTAGAGACTCCAGGCCATGTCTAAGTACTTGCCCGTGCACACATTGTGTCTTTGGAGAGTGAGGCTTGTTTCAGCATCTTTTCTATGCTACCTGGGAAAGATCATCTAAAGGAAGGTGGAGAAAATTTGAAGTAGTGTTCAACTTCCTTTCTTCCCATTAGCTCCAAGGAAGTTGTAGTTTTCTAAGCAATTGCCATGGAGAGATAACAGCACTTAGGGGCAGCAGAAAGCAAAAGAAACAGCAGGCTGGGTAATGCCATTCTACAATCTCAGCTACTCCAGGAGGCCAAGACCAGGCTATCTCAAGTTCAAAGGCTGCTTGAGCTGTAGACTGCATTCAAGGTTGCTGACTTGGAGAGCCTCGTGAGAGCCAGTCTGAGACGGAACTGTGGTGGAGAAGCCTCCGAGTTAACTCCTATCTGAGGACGGAAGGAGCTACCAAGTTTTGTGCTCTAGTCCCTTCCCTTTCTCTTTAGAGCTGCTCTGTCCTGTAGAGGGATGTTCGTTTATCATTTCTGCCCTGCTGGCTATTTTTCTCCCACCCACCCACCTTTCACTGACTGAGGAAGCAGGGTAGAAAATGAAAACCAAATCCTCAAGGAATTCTAGTCCCTTTTCCTATCTCTTCCTGGTCATACTGTAGATACGACATTTGTTTTTAGAAGAAGATACTTGTTTATGTAACCAAAGCCAAGCATACATGGAATCTGATTTTTTATGAGTGTAATTCAAGTTCAGGAACTGCGAGCTTACCACAATAGAATATTCATGTACTACAGGGGACATGAAGCTGAGGAGTTTACAAAGTTAATTAACACCAAATTGATACACAAGGTGGTTGATGCAGGAAATGTTGGGGAGTCCCACCTACCTGTACAGTCACATGTTAACAGGGAATCTGAGACTCCCTTCTCAGGGCTCTTAGTCTTGTTAATAAAAGAATTTAAGAGTAAACTCAGGAGAAAGCCTGAGGACAGCTTTACTGGAGGGAAAGCGAGTATTAAATTTGCTAAATGATTTAGACAATATGTAACGATGCAGAAACTTCAGGGGAAAATAGCTCGATAAAACCAAATTGCTAAAGAATTTCAGTCCATTAAAGTGTCACAAGAAGAAAAATGAAATTACTTTTCTTCTGCTAGGCATCAAGTTATATGCCTTTTCTTTCTAAGTGTTTAAATGTTTCCTATCCTCTGAGGTGATTCCAATCTCTCTTTTGTCTCTCTTTTTCTTAGTCATCATTTGTATCTGGCTACATCTTAAATTGGGAAAATACTTTCATGTAATGCGCTGCTTAATTTTCAAGGGAGGGGGACACAATTAGCACTGTTGTTGACTTGAAAATAGTGAGTGTTCTAAATCTCTTTGGTCACCAAGACACGCAGCCTTATAAATTCAGCACAAAGGGATAATGTTGTTTTAATATTGTTCTAAAAATTTTTCATTGTTCTTGACTCCACAGCCTGGGGTTAATAGGTCTCTTCATATTTCTTCTAATCCTCATCATTGAGGACAAACATGGATTGCTTTGCAAAATCAGTAGTAGTCTTTCAGATTGAGTTGTCTGGATCCTTCAAATGAGCTCAGACAGGTTCAGATAGCAAATTATATGCTTATTATGTCCTTTTAGTAAAACATTCTAAGCCTAAAGAAATGATAAGTACCTGATTTAATTTAATATGTTAATTAGCTTGATTTAATTACTGAACAGTGAATACATAGATCAAAATATCATAGTGTATACCATAAATATAAAGATTTTTTTGTCAATTAAAAATAAATGGCTTTTTAAAACTAGAATGTTGCAAGTGAAATTTTGTTACTAACATAATCTCCCATTGTTGGGAAGACCCTGTTTGCTTCAAGTCTATCTTAAACAGCAATAGTTATTTCTGATTAAAAAAATGGGGGCATTTTCAGGTTTCAAGATTAGCTGCATGATTGAGTGGGAATGACAAGAGTCCTAGTTTGGAACTTTAAAAAAAACATGTTTCATTTCCAGTCCTCAGTTATCTTTTAGCTCACCAGTCACTCGAGTGGTATCCTGTGATAAGCGTCCACTGTTTGCTCCTTTGAGCCCATCCATTGCTTAAATCCTTCTGAGGGCAGAGACCTACATATCCTACATATAAGCCATTAGGTAGGCATTCAGTATATTTTCAGTGGTTATTTTCTTCTTCTGACTTTTACAGCACTTTCCCCAGCCTTCCTCTGCAGCTCTGAACCTTCACTTCTGGTATTGCCTCTCCCTCAGCTCCTTTCTCAATGTAAAAGGTAGAACTCCAGGCCAGGGCTCTCACTCTCGTCTCCAAGTCTCTCTGCTGTTCTGTAGCCCTTCCATTCTTTCAATCGCTTTCTGTTCTCATGGTTTTCTATTTAACTTTTAAAAAAATGTACCTGTTTATTTTTAATGGTTATGAGTGCTTTCCTTGCAAGTATATATGTGCAGCATGTGTATGTTTCACTCTCCAGAGATCAAAAGGGTGGGCTTGATCTTTTACAACTGGAGTTAAGGTTGTGAGCACCCATGTGGGCTGTGGTAACTGAACCTAGGTCCTCTCTAAGATCGATGTGTGTTCTTCACTACTCAGTCACCCCTGCATCCCTTCTCATGATTTTCTACAAATATATCTTTATCTTTCCTACTCAGAAATAATCACGAAACATTTTTACAAAAATCTCTAACTCCTTAACTTAACACTCTATTTCTTAGTTTTTTAATTAACATTCTAGAGAAAAACAGCTTCCACCAATGTGTCACCCATCTTTCTTTTCCAGACTCTCTTACCTCTGGGCATCTGCCACATGCTTTCACAGGAGCCATCGCCTTCATACAGAAGCAGGGTGCTGTTACTCCTCTCGCCTTCATACAGAAGCAGGGTGCTGTTACTCCTCTCGCCTTCATACAGAAGCAGGGTGCTGTTACTCCTCTCGTCTTCATACAGAAGCAGTGTGCTGTTACTCCTGGATGGTGCAGCCTCATTCCTCCTCCATTCCTACTGACATCCAGCTTCTCATTTTAAGCTGGTTGTCCTGTCCTTTTCTTGTGGCCCAAGTGTAGGTGTCCTGCGCACTTGAGCCTCTTCTCCCATTCCGTTATTTCTCCCCTACTCTCTTCCATCCATTTCATCTCCTCCCTTACTTCAGTTTCCATGGAAAAATCCTTAAGACTATCTCAGCTTTAAAGCTCTGTTCCATGTTTTTCTCTAACTCCTGACAATATCCTTTGGCTTTCCGCTGGAGTCTCAAGTTGGGATCATATAAAATCAAGCTTATTCCTCTCCTTTTCTTCTCTCAAACCAGCTTTCCTTTTCAGTTTTCTGTTCCTTACGTTTGGAGGTGGCATCAAAATAAAACAAAATGTACCATTCTTATGGTGACTTTACCAACAAAGAGTAAGTCATCTTTGGGAGCTTTCCTTTTCTTCTTTATACAAATCTTCAAATTCCAATGGCTCTTTTCCTGTCAATCTTGCATATTCTTAATTTGTTCTTATGTCACAGTTCAGATTTGAACCACTGAGATCCAGATGGTATGAATTGATTCCCTCATTTGTGACTTTCTTTTCTCTGCTCTAAATCCTAGTCTTTTTCATATCCCAACAAACAACTAACTTTTAAATTCTTGGAGAGAATTCTTTGATTTTATATATATATATATATATATATATATATATATATATATATATATATATAGTGTGTGTGTGTGTGTGTGTGTGTGTGTGTGTATACTTAGGAGGTGAGGCAAGAGGATCTTCAATTTAAGACCATTGTAAGATATATAGTAGCATTCTACCTAAAAAAATGGAATATAATAAAAATTCAAGTTCTTATATTTATTTTGTCTTCTGTGAAATCTAGTTTATATCTTATATTTTAATTATTTCCTTTCTAATGACTGAGGTTTGATCCTACGTCCTATTTGGTTGAATATGACCATGGATAACTCATGTGATATGAAAGTATACTAATTAAAATTAGTAATTATTGTTTTAATAGTTAAAGTTATTTAGTGTCACCTTAAATGATTATGTTGTATTAGATTATATTATTACTAAGAGATTATAAAATGAGAGTTTGAAATAAAGCATCATTCTCACTTCCAAAATTCTTAGCTTAGACAGAGAACATCAAACAAATTGATTTTCATATTTAGGCTGCATTCTTCTTATACATTCTAACTTCATTCAGAACAGAAAAACTGATGTACACCAGTAAAACTTGGTCCACCTTTGCCTTTGGACAGACAATGTAAGAAGCAGAGAGGCTATATTGTGTTTGCTGCTATTATAGAGATTATAGTGGTGGAGAGGAGATGGAATAGAATCATTTGTCCCAGGAAAGCAATCCACCTGCTTTCTCTCTAGATACATGCATGTTTCATTTGTTCCCTAACTGTCTTGTTGCAGGTTGTTTCAGTGTCCCCGTCCCAGCAAGGTCTGACTCCATTGCCATCTCTCTCCTTTGACTATCCTTAATCCCATTGACATAGCTCCACTTTTCATCAATGAAATAATGCCCACATCCTCATAGTCTAAATGGTTTCTTTCATATTGTGGTCTTTGCCTGCTATTTCCACTAGTGTCAAAAGTATTTGAGGATGATTTTACTGTTTCTTTTATTATTACAGTTTACAGAGAACAGTATCTGATTTCAGGTGCTACAGTAGTGATGGTGGTGGTGGTGGTGGTGGTGGTGGTGGTGGTGGTAGTAGTAGTAGTAGTAGTAGTAGTAGTAGTAGTAGTAGTAGCTTGTTGATTTAAGGAACAAATTAATTCAATAATTGATTTAAAAAAATATGGCAGTTTGCCTGCATGGACCATAGAACTCAAAAGAGGGCAAGCAGGCATCAGGTTTCCAGGAACTGGAGTTAGAGATGGCTGTAAGCTGAAATATAGGTCCTGAGCATCAAACATGGTCCTCAGGAAGAGTAGCTAATGTTTTTAACCACTGAGTAATCTCTCGAGTCTGCCAAGAATTCATTTTTTCTTGTTTTGTACTTGCCAAGAGCTGTACTAGAGAATGGATAAGAACAAACACAATTTGTCATTGCTTTCTCTCAATGTGTGCTTTACCCTCCCGGAAAAACTATACCATTGTTACAATAAAATGAATGTTTTGTCATGAGAACTTGACTAAACATGAGACCTATGTTGGAGGCCAGTGAGCCTTCTTGAATAAAGAATGACTACAGTGAAATACAAAGAGTCAACTAGATAAAGAATGACAGGAGAAAGAAGCCTCTTCCAAGTACCAACTGCCACCAAATCAATAAATTGTAAGAATGGGTCTGGACGGCAATAAGTAAAATGAAGGCAAATTCTAAGAAGAGACACAGAAAAAGGCTGGAAGGGTCTTTCTGTGTCTAGTGAAGGCTTCATTTTCTTAAAAACCTTATCTCTCATTGTTTTGCTCACCACTGTCCCACTGTCCTTGTAATAATATGCATTTCAGGACATGAACATCACTAGGCCCGTGAAGATGACTCAATGCGTAGTGTTTGATGTAACAACATGAGCACCTGAGTTTGAATTCCCATTACTCATGCTAAAATCCAGGCTTGAAAATGTGTGTCATTAATTCCAGTATGAAGAGACTAAGGCAGGAAGAAACTTAGTCTCAATGGCCAGCCAAACAAGCAAACAAGTGAATCCCAGGTACTATGAGAGATCCTGTCTCAAAATACAATGTGAAGAGCAATAGAAGGCACTGATTTTAACACAAACACACACACACACACACATGCACACACACACACAGGCACATGCACAGGCACACACAGTGAGATGTAAAAAAATGTGAGCATCCTTCTTCTGACTCTGTACTTGAATGGCCTGGAAAGGTACTTATTTAAAAATAAACATACATGGAGTCCAAGGAATTCCAGGTCTAACAGCACATTTTTGTTTTTAGCATTAGTGGTTGTGGAACAGTGTCAATTCTTACTATAGTGTGTTTGACTTGGCTTTAGCCAACAGCTTGTTATTTAATCATCATTTAGATAATTGCTGTGAACAGTATAGTGCACTTTTAGCACTAATTAGATCACTGGCATGTATTGGGGAAGTAAAAAAAATAATTTTAGGAGAAATTAAATGTCTTGTTTTGTTAGGGCCTAAAGCCACACAGGACTCTTCTAGCTAATTGTATGTGAAGATCCTCCCACAATAGTGGAATAGTCATGGTTGAGAATACATTAGGAAGATGAGTACAGATTTGCTTAAGATTTTAATTTACTATTCCTCTTTCTTCCCTCACTTTGCCTTTAGAGTTCCCTGATGGAAATATTAGTGTCCTCCACTTTTCTGCTTCCCCACAGAGAAAGAAAGAGCTCACCATGGCTTCACATCCTCTTTCTGGTTCCCCAATGAGACAGCTACCAATGACTACTAATTTGGGTATTAGCAACTTCAAATGTCATCTCTTTTAGCCCAGATCTCTTAAGTCTTCTTAGGTGGGTGGCTTGTTGAATCTCTAGCAATAGTTATTTAGTCTGTCCTCAAGATTACTAACCTCTTAGAAATGTTTGCATTCTAATTGATGAAGGAGGCAACACACCAATTTGTGTACACAAAACTTCATACTTTGGGTTACGAAAAGCTTATTTCTGAGCAACAGAGCGGAATATGAGACTAGTCCTTGATGCCCCTTTAATTTGAGCCTTACTATGCTAGTAGTTCTCTAGACCTTTGGGATTTGCCATGCCTATCTTGATGATCAAATATCACATAATCCTTAGACACCTGTTTGTAGCTCATGGCTAATTTGGCTAAAGCTGCTTAGTCCTTCAAGGTGAAGGCACAGAGCTCTACTTCATGACTGTCACATAAACTACATGTGGACTTTCTGCTTGTTCATGCAACTCACCTGCTCTCTAAAATGGACCTCTTTATGTGGAGTGTCAAATGAGCATAAGACTGTTGCAAAAATGTTGCAAAACTATGAGGAATTAGCAAATATAGAGTTATCACTTAGACATTTCTGTTTAGAAATTTATATTTTTGATTTGCATAATATTTAGAGGAACTCCTCCAACTGATTCCAAGCTATCAGAACTAGATGTTTTCTCAGTCTACAGTCTACCTGACTCTCTCTGTCTCTGTCTCTCTATCTCTTTGTCTCTGTCTCTCTGTCTCTCTTATACAAACACACACTTAAGAGTCCATGTAGTGAATGAAAACTCACAATTATAACTACTGACATCCTTGGAGTGAAATTATTCTTTGTAAGAGAAATATATCATCTTTAAATAGAACATAAAGAAATAGCATCTAAAGATTTATTACATAAAGAAAACAAATGGCACGCAGTTAAAATAGACATATTCTCCAGGACAAATAGTACTCAGACATCATAACCCTGACTCCACTTGTTTTTGTCTAGCCTACCATATATACCATGAATCTGAAGTACTTTTAGATAACGCAGTTTTCTATTTTATGATGCAAAATGGCCAAAGGTCACTGGGAGGCATGTGATTCAAACCTTGCCTACAAGAGGCAGTATTTGTGGATACCTTTGACATGTCTAACCCAGTCTCTGGCTGTGGTCATTATGATCATCAGTTAAATGCCTGTCTATCATTAACAGTATTAACTATACTCATCACCAGGTATACCATCTACTAATGCTATAGCTCCAAGGGAGAGCCCTGGTTTCTTCAACCAATGTGACTATTAATCAGAGCAGTGGATTGGGGATGTTTCAAAGTGGCAGTTTTGGCCAGTACTCATTTCTGGGCCTCTGGGGATCATAGAGTAGTCACTTCTCCATACATTCCAAAGCCAAAATCCAAACCATCCTGCCAGCATTTCAATTAATTAGGAAATCAAGAAGGTCCAATCTCCCAGAAAGATCAGCTTGCAAAGGCTTTTTTATTCATTCTAAATCAATGTCTGATTTTGAAAGCACTAAATGCATTGGTAATCATAATAGTTTCAACCCAATAGCAATTTGATATTAAAACTTTTCTAGTTGGTATCATGCATGCAGGATTTTCAAGTGGGACCATAGACAAAACGGAGAATAGAGAATTCAGCTGTATGAAGTAGCATGGTTAAAGTGTTAGGTTCAGCAAGTCTGACTTGGGTTGCAGCCCAGTTCCAATAGCTTCCCTCTCCATCTGACTTGGAACAACATACCACCAAGCTTTCCTGTGGAGCCATGAGGAGATTGGGTCAGTAATAAACATAGTGTGCCCATGAGCAAGGTGCCAAGTATGTGCTAGCTTCATTTCCCTTTAAGAAGGAAACCTTACAGAGAAGCCGTTATGCCATGTTCACCCATTTCCGGTGGTGAGTCCACAGTTGTGAACACGTGATTAAAAAAATGAGAGAACTGCCCTCTATAAGATAGCTACTTCTTTTTGTAGGCATAATAAAGCACTAACTCCAAACCTATTTTTGATGTTTATGTAAAGAGTATGGTAGACCAGGATTGTGTGTATAATAGCATTCAAAGTAAAGACCCTGACCCTATCTTAGAATTTTATAGGGGGAATACATGTAAAATAGTCCATTATTTTAGGAACAAGCTGTTGCAATGGAATGATTTATTGTGCCATTAAGAGCAGTTTGACTAATGTTTGGTACATTTATTTCATAATGCTATCGTGACTAATACATGAGCATATAGTTACTTTGTTTGAAAAAATGCCATCTTGTTCAATACCACATGACAGGTGAATGGCATATTTTTAATACTTTTGGATGATATTATCTTTCTATAGAATATTAGAATAATTTACTTCTCAAAGACCTATTTTAATCTGATCCTTTCAGTAATAGGGATCAAGAGTATTTTATCAGCACATTTTTATTTACTGAAGCTGTTAAGAGATGGGTTTTTTTTGTTTAAAGGATAGGCATTTCTCTTAAGAATTGTTTTCATAAAAACAAAGCACAAAGTGATTTTTCCAAATCTCTCCTTTGTATGACTTAAAAATATTTAAACAGGAAAAACTCAACCTTATGGAGATATTGCACAAATCCAGAAAAACATGGTTTATTTCAGTCTACTTCTTGTACTAATGACTATAAATCAACAGATAAAATTATGACTTTAAGAAAGCCACTGTTAAATAGTACATTTATTTCCAAGTCCAGTTCAAGACAAATAGCTGTTTATTTGTATCAAGTATCATTAACAGTTTCAGAAATTGATGCTTGCCCAGGCGATGGGTCCCAAGTATTGGTTGGCAATCCCCTCAGTCTCAACCCCATCCCCAATCTCTGCATTTCTTGTTGACAAGATTGGTTTTTGAAAGCTTTGTGGTGTGTTGGTGTCTTTATCATTCTACCCTGGTTCTTGCCTGACTACAACAGGTGGCCTCTTCAAGTTCTATATTCCCAATGCTAAGGACACCCCCTTGATTCTTGAGTGCCTCCTCTATCCAACTGTCTCCTCTGGAGATGTCCTGTACCTCCCCAACATGTTGGTTGCAGATTTCCATTCATTCTTATGGCCATATGGCCATCTCCTCTGCCCCTCCCTACTTTAGGCACATCCCATGGGCAAGCACCAATCGCTGACACTATTAATGATACTCGCTATACTTGCAGACAGGAATCTAGCATGGCTGTCCTCTGAGAGGCCCCACCCATCAGTTGACTCAGACAGAGTCCTATACCCACAGCCAAACAGTAGATGGAGCTTGGGGATAGGAACTCTACAGGAAGACCAACAGAATCAACTAACTTGGATACTTGGAGTCTCAGAGACTGAACCATCAACCAAAGAACATAAAGGAGCTGGGCCTACTCCACCCCACACACAAATGTAACAGATGTGCAGCTTAGCTTTCATGTGGGTCCCAAACACTGGGCCCAAAAGTCGTTCCTTGTATGAGGGATATATTCTTCTAGCTGGGCTGCCTTGTTTGGCCTCAGTGAGAGAAGTGCCTAGCCTCTCAGAGACTTGAAGTACTAGGGTGGGGGGCATACCCAGTGGGGTCCCCACCTGATCAGAGGAGGAAAAGGGGACATGGGGGACAAATTATGGGAGGGATTGTTCGAGAGGAGGGCAGTAAGCAGGATGTTACTTAATAATAAATAATAAATAAATAATAATAATTAATTAATTAATAATAATAATTAAGAAAAGAAAACCAAATCTGAATCCACCTTCTCTCTCCTTGACACATAGAATTTAGCATATTTCTTTTTAAGGACTAACATTCTATGTATTTCTATACATGTTTGTCTGCGTAGGGCTGTTTCCTATTTATTCTGGCTTTCCAAGGACAATCCTTTTATGTGCCTGTGTCTTGGTATTTTTTTTCTGATTTATTTATTTATTTTTAAATGATTGTCATTAATGTTCTTTAAAGAATAAATTATATTGGCTTCTACATGATCTCATTCAGAGGTATGAGAAGCCAATGCAGCGAGCTTGGTCCTGTCTCAATTGATGAGTGAACCTCAGGGACAACATGTGATTATTTGCCTCCATTCTCCCAGTTTTTCATGATCCTTCAGAAGTGTCGGCCTTCCAGGGCATGAGTGAATAGGCAGTGCTGAAGGCTGTGTTCTTATGTAGAAGAAGTTCTTTATGCTGATGTCCCTGCCGCACACTTGATTTTTCCAGTCAGCAGACCAGTGATCCAAGTATTCAAGGTGCACAAAGCAATCAGTCTCCCCATTTGCTGGGCACAGTAAACTATACATTAAGTACAGACAGCATAGGTTTGAGGAGTTCTGTGATGGTGTATAACAATCTTACTCTATATTGGTCTAATATTTCTAGTGTGTTGGTTTTGTTATTTCCTGAAGAAATAAACTACAGCTGAGTATTTGTTGTATTCTCTTAAAATTTCTTCTGAGATAGAAGAGAAAAACTCTTAACACCTGAATGGTTCATGGTCACAGCTGTTGTTTAGTTTATGTTTTCTTTTTAAATTTATACAAACAAACACAAACGCGCACACACACACACACACACACACACACACACACAGAGACAGAGAGACAGAGAGACAGAGAGACAGAGACACACAGAAAGTGAGTGAGATAGAAAGTGAGTGAGTGAGGGGGAGGGGGCGATGGGAATGTCAGTCACTCTCATACTTAAGACTCATTTTAAAAGCTGTAATTCCTGTTCCAATGTCAAGGGGGTGACCATTTAGACAATGCAAATGTCTGAGCTTCACCTAACTTAAAATATTTAAAATAATCCTGTCACATTTTAAAAGCTTTTCTGTCTCTCTCTTTCTCTCTCTCCCTCTTTCTTTCTTTCTCTCTCTCCCTCTTTCTTTCTTTCTTTCTTTCTTTCTTTCTTTCTTTCTCTCTCTTTCTTTCTTTCTTTCTTTCTCCTCCTTCTCACCCCCCCCCCATTTTTTAGATTTCTCTCATCATAGCCCAGGATGTGAAATTTGCCAGGTAGCCCAGACTGGCCTCAAACTTGCATTTGTTGAGAAGTGAGCAGTTATTGCAGAAGACAGGAGGGGGACAAGATAATGTCATAACAATGAAGCTCCCACCCCTTCTTAAAAGGGGGAAAATATCCACAGGAGGGGATATGGAAGCAAAGTTTAGAGCAGTGACTCAAGGAACAGTCATTTAGAACCTGCCCCATATGTGGCCCATATATATACAGCCACCAAAACTAGATAAGATTGATGAAACTAAAAAAATGCATGCTGAAAGGGACTGGATGTAGATCTCTCCTGAGATTTGCATGTCCAATACAGAGGTCAATGCTAGCAGCAAACCACTGAACTGAGAACAGGACCCCCTTGGGGGGGAATTAGAGGAAGTATTGAAAGAGTTGAAGGAGCTTGCAACCCCATAAAAACAACAATGCCAAACAACCAGAGCTTCCAGAGACTAAACCACTACCGAAAGACTATACATGGACTGACCCAGAGCTCCAACTGCATATGTAGCAGAGAATAGGCTTGTTGGGGCACCAGTGGAAGGGGAAGCCCTTGGTCCTGGCAAGATTGGACCCCCGGGGGAATATGGGGCAGTAAGGGGGGTGTATGGGGGAATTACCATATGGGAGAGGGCGAAGGGAGGAGATGGGGGCTTATGGACAGGAAACTGGGAAGGGGAATAACATTTGAAATGTACGTAAAGAAATATATCTAATTAAAAAAACAAATGTAGAAAGTGCTTGGAGGTTACTCTACGGGACCGGCCTTCTTACTTGGAATAAATGTCTGTTTACTCAAACTAGCTTAGTGTATTCATTCCATCATTTCTTATGCAAAAAGTTGAGCTCAAACTATCAATGTGTTCATTCTGTTAGCAGTAGGATTTTATAAATATTTAATGTCTCTGTTTCATATTCATTAACTGATTCAAGTAGGAAAAACCAGTTGGTTGTCTATCCATTCTGGCAATAAAGGGGGGAGTGAAAATTAGTTCAGTTGAAGTTGAAATCTTCAACAGTATTGTAAATGGGGCAGTTGTAGATTCGGGTGAAAATGAAAACTCGAGGGTGGGTTGTTTGTTCCGGCTATGGTAGAGCTACACTGGTTGGTGGAAGGCAGAATAATTCCAAAACAGCGGAGCTCTGGGAGATGGCAGCAGGGTGGTCACATACTGCTCTTGCAGAAGACTGGCAGTAATTTACCAGTCCCCAGCATTCTGGGTGGCTTAAAACCAGCTGTAACCCTAGATCAAGGAGAATACAGTGCCTCTGTCCTCTGTTAGCTCATGAGAATGTCTGCCTTTCCACCGCAGCATCCATATATACTTATAATTTAAAATAATACAAATAAACCTTTACAAAAACCATCTTACCTAAGAGGTCTGTGGGGCAAACTTAACTTGAATTGGATATGGTGTGCTTAGAAGACATGTTATCTAAGTAAGCTGAGGCTCTACTAAGGATGACATTTGATCAGTTGACCAAAGAAGAGAGCATCTTTTGATCTCTGTCTTCGACACACTACACCTCAAGATATAAATCAGACCAATAAATTCAACCACTCCTCTAATTATCACTCTTTAAAATTGAGTTGCAAATTTTTATATAGTTTTCTCCATACATACCATTTGGTTAAATCTTGCGATTTTCAAACTGTATAAAGATTTTCTACATACAGTTTTCCAATAATCTATAGCAAAAAACAGTCCAAATAACATTGACCAGCATGGAAACATGTGCTTTTGCTTTTTATTTGCGCATGTTTGAAGCTTCAGAGGACCTTTTGGATTGTGCTATAATCACATTGACTTCTTTATAACTATATGCTCTAACTTTTGATTACATGTTGGTCAAAAAGAAGTTCAACTGGGACATTGTTGAATTTAACCAATGTACAAAATGCCAAAACTTTTAATTTTGAAGGTTTTGGTGAATTTTACTTACTGGGGAAATTTAAAGGTTGCAAACAGTGAGGGGTTAAGATTCTTTCTCCATTGTACAGAAGGCACCAAGTAAATCAAAACAGGGTGCTTAACTGATGGACGGATTATAGAGCAAAGAAATAAGTACAGTTTGGATTTTTAAAAAGTCTTATGTAACTTGGTGTAAAGATTGCTTGGCTATTTCTAAAACAGAATTCTAATTCTGGTTGAATTTGAAAAACAATTCAGTGAGTTTCTACCTGAAGGCAACTAGGTCTTGTTGGTCAGCTATCTAGTAGCTGGGTGAGGCGTTTTAGGGATCGTCTCATTACATTCTTATCTGCACTCTCGTAGATGGGTTAAAATGATGTTTT
Organism: Rattus norvegicus; assembly: GCF_021556685.1. NCBI lineage: Eukaryota > Metazoa > Chordata > Mammalia > Rodentia > Muridae > Rattus > Rattus norvegicus. Next base: position 105,785,230 of record NC_141538.1, read on the forward strand.
ATGAGGGAGATGGGAGGGATTTTAGACAAAGCAGCTGGTTGGGAACCACTGTAAAAACAAAGGCTCAGAAGCTAGATGTGCTTGCTCACAAGCTTTTCCTCTAGTGGCTTTCCATAGCACAGTGATGGTCGCTCTTGCTTCACAATGGTCCAGTCTTCTTTGGTATACACTGTAGTCCCATTCGAGCTACCAGGGCTGCTCTAATAACCAGAGTTGGTTGATTCTATTTCACATATGTTTCCTTATGGACACAAGTCACAATGTAAGTTATATTTTGCTAACCTTAGAGTCACAAAAGCAGGGAGTTATACATCTAACCTATCTGTCTATGGGATGCCAAAAAGATGGCCTCTAATTAGAGGTCTTGTGGCTTACTGAAGTGATATCTTCCCCAGTTCATGCTCATTAGTAACTCTTAAGCATTACAAATTACCAACTAGGAGAATATGCATAGAATAACCCTTGTAAATGTTTCTGTGACAGGAAATGACTAAAGTTAGCCTCATAGCTGGGTAATTAAATGAGGATTCCCTTGGCAAGTCAAGTCTAAGGAAACAAGAAACCCACAGTAAAATACCTGAGAAGTAAAAGCAGCAGTGTGGTGGAGATTGTTCTTTGCCAAACTTACCATTCACCACAATCAGCTGGGACATAAGAAGTAGGACATGCACACACCCCTTTTAAACAGTAGAATCGGAATCTCTGTGAGGTGGGTTTGTGTATGTTTCTCAGTTTCTTTTTTTTTTTTTTTTTATTAACTTGAGTATTTCTTATATACATTTCGAGTGTTATTCCCTTTCCCGGTTTCCGGGCAAACATCCCCCTCCCCCCTCCCCTTCCTTATGGGTGTTCCCCTCCCAACCCTCCCCCCATTGCTGCCCTCCCCCCATAGACTAGTTCACTGGGGGTTCAGTCTTAGCAGGACCCAGGGCTTCTTCTTCCACTGGTGCTCTTACTAGGATATTCATTGCTACCTATGGGGTCAGAGTCCAGGGTCAGTCCATGTATAGTCTTTAGGTAGTGGCTTAGTCCCTGGAAGCTCTGGTTGCTTGGCATTGTTGTACTTTTGGGGTCTCGAGCCCCTTCAAGCTCTTCCAGTCCTTTCTCTGATTCCTTCAACAGGGGACCTATTCTCAGTTCAGTGGTTTGCTGCTGGCATTCGCCTCTGTATTTGCTGTATTCTGGCTGTGTCTCTCAGGAGCGATCTACATCCGGCTCCTGTCGGTCTGCACTTCTTTGCTTCATCCATCTTGTCTAATTGGGTGGCTGTGTATGTATGGGCCACATGTGGGGCAGGCTCTGAATGGGTGTTCCTTCAGTCTCTGTTTTAATCTTTGCCTCTCCCTTCCCTGCCAAGGGTATTCTTTTTCCTCATTTAAAGAAGGAGTGAAGCATTCACATTTTGATCATCCGTCTTGAGTTTCGTTTGTTCTAGGGATCTAGGGTAATTCAAGCATTTGGGCTAATAGCCACTTATCAATGAGTGCATACCATGTATGTCTTTCTGTGATTGGGTTAGCTCACTCAGGATGATATTTTCCAGTTCCAACCATTTGCCTACGAATTTCATAAACTCGTTGTTTTTGATAGCTGAGTAATATTCCACTGTGTAGATGTACCACATTTTCTGTATCCATTCCTCTGTTGAAGGGCATCTGGGTTCTTTCCAGCTTCTGGCAATTATTATTAAGGCTGCGATGAACATAGTGGAGCACGTGTCTTTTTTATATGTTGGGGCATATTTGGGTATATGCCCAAGAGAGGTATAGCTGGATTTTCAGGCAGTTCAATGTCCAATTTTCTGAGGAACCTCCAGACTGATTTCCAGAATGGTTGTACCAGTCTGCAATCCCACCAACAATGCAGGAGTGTTCCTCTTTCTCCGCATCCTCGCCAGCATCTGCTGTCACCTGAATTTTTGATCTTAGCCATTCTCACTGGTATGAGGTGAAATCTCAGGGTTGTTTTGATTTGCATTTCCCTTATGACTAAAGATGTTGAACATTTCTTTAGGTGTTTCTCAGCCATTCGGCATTCCTCAGCTGTGAATTCTTTGTTTAGCTCTGACCCCCATTTTTAATAGGGTTATTTGTCTCCCTGCGGTCTAACTTCTTGAGTTCTTTGTATATTTTGGATATAAGGCCTCTATCTGTTGTAGGATTGGTAAAGATCTTTTCCCAATCTGTTGGTTGCCGGTTTGTCCTAACCACAGTGTCCTTTGCCTTACAGAAGCTTTGCAGTTTTATGAGATCCCATTTGTCGATTCTTGATCTTAGAGCATAAGCCATTGGTGTTTTGTTCAGGAAATTTTTTCCAGTGCCTATGTGTTCCAGATGCTTCCCTAGTTTTTCTTCTATTAGTTTGAGTGTGTCTGGTTTGATGTGGAGGTCCTTGATCCACTTGGACTTAAGCTTTGTACAGGGTGATAAGCATGGATCGATCTGCATTCTTCTACATGTTGCCCTCCAGTTGAACCAGCACCATTTGCTGAAAATGCTATCTTTTTTCCATTGGATGGTTTTGGCTCCTTTGTCAAAAATCAAGTGACCATAGGTGTGTGGGTTCATTTCTGGGTCTTCAATTCTATTCCATTGGTCTATCTGTCTGTCTCTGTACCAATAGCATGCAGTTTTTATCACTATTGCTCTGTAATACTGCTTGAGTTCAGGGATAGTGATTCCCCCTGAAGTCCTTTTATTGTTGAGGATAGCTTTAGCTATCCTGGGTTTTTTGTTATTCCAGATGAATTTGCAAATTGTTCTGTCTAACTCTTTGAAGAATTGGATTGGTATTTTGATGGGGATTGCATTGAATCTGTAGATTGCTTTTGGTAAAATGGCCATTTTTACTATATTAATCCTGCCAATCCATGAGCATGGGAGATCTTTCCATCTTCTGAGGTCTTCTTCAATTTCTTTCCTCAGTGTCTTGAAGTTCTTATTGTATAGATCTTTTACTTGCTTGGTTAAATTCACACTGAGGTACTTTATATTATTTGGGTCTATTATGAAGGGTGTCGTTTCCCTAATTTCTTTCTCGGCTTGTTTCTCTTTTGTATAGAGGAAGGCAACTGATTTATTTGAGTTAATTTTATACCCAGCCACTTTGCTGAAGTTGTTTATCAGCTTTAGTAGTTCTCTGGTGGAACTTTTGGGATCACTTAAATATACTATCATGTCATCTGCAAATAGTGATATTTTGACCTCTTCTTTTCCGATCTGTATCCCCTTGATCTCCTTTTGTTGTCTGATTGCTCTGGCTAGAACTTCAAGAACTATATTGAATAAGTAGGGAGAGAGTGGGCAGCCTTGTCTAGTCCCTGATTTTAGTGGGATTGCTTCAAGTTTCTCTCCATTTAGTTTAATGTTAGCAACTGGTTTGCTGTATATGGCTTTTACTATGTTTAGGTATGGGCCTTGAATTCCTATTCTTTCCAGGATTTTTATCATGAAGGGGTGTTGAATTTTGTCAAATGCTTTCTCAGCATCTAATGAAATGATCGTGTGGTTCTGTTCTTTCAGTTTGTTTATATAATGGATCACGTTGATGGTTTTCCGTATATTAAACCATCCCTGCATGCCTGGGATGAAGCCTACTTGATCATGGTGGATGATTGTTTTGATGTGCTCTTGGATTCGGTTTGCCAGAATTTTATTGAGTATTTTTGCGTCGATATTCATAAGGGAAATTGGTCTGAAGTTCTCTTTCTTTGTTGTGTCTTTGTGTGGTTTAGGTATAAGAGTAATTGTGGCTTCGTAGAAGGAATTCGGTAGTGCTCCATCTGTTTCAATTTTGTGGAATAGTTTGGATAATATTGGTATGAGGTCTTCTATGAAGGTTTGATAGAATTCTGCACTAAACCCGTCTGGACCTGGGCTCTTTTTGGTTGGGAGACCTTTAATGACTGCTTCTATTTCCTTAGGAGTTATGGGGTTGTTTAACTGGTTTATCTGTTCCTGATTTAACTTCGATACCTGGTATCTGTCTAGGAAATTGTCCATTTCCTGAAGATTTTCAAATTTTGTTGAATATAGGTTTTTATAGTAAGATCTGATGATTTTTTGAATTTCCTCTGAATCTGTAGTTATGTCTCCCTTTTCATTTCTGATTTTGTTAATTTGGACGCACTCTCTGTGTCCTCTCGTTAGTCTGGCTAAGGGTTTATCTATCTTGTTGATTTTCTCAAAGAACCAACTTTTGGTTCTGTTGATTCTTTCTATGGTCCTTTTCGTTTCTACTTGGTTGATTTCAGCTCGGAGTTTGATTATTTCCTGCCTTCTACTCCTCCTGGGTGTATTTGCTTCTTTTTGTTCTAGAGCTTTTAGGTGTGCTGTCAAGCTGCTGACATATGCTCTTTCCTGTTTCTTTCTGCAGGCACTCAGCGCTATGAGTTTTCCTCGTAGCACAGCTTTCATTGTGTCCCATAAGTTTGGGTATGTTGTATCTTCATTTTCATTAAATTCTAAAAAGTTTTTAATTTCTTTCTTTATTTCTTCCTTGACCAGGTTATCATTGAGTAGAGCATTGTTCAATTTCCACGTATATGTGGGCATTCTTCCCTTATTGTTATTGAAGACCAGTTTTAGGCCATGGTGGTCCGATAGCATGCATGGGATTATTTCTATCTTTCTGTACCTGTTGAGGCCCGTTTTTTGACCAATTATATGGTCAATTTTGGAGAAAGTACCATGAGGAGCTGAGAAGAAGGTATATCCTTTTGCTTTAGGATAGAATGTTCTATAAATATCCGTTAAGTCCATTTGGCTCATGACTTCTCTTAGTCTGTCGACATCACTGTTTAATTTCTGTTTCCATGATCTGTCCATTGATGAGAGTGGGGTGTTGAAATCTCCCACTATTATTGTGTGAGGTGCAATGTGTGTTTTGAGCTTTAGTAAGGTTTCTTTTACGTATGTAGGTGCCCTTGTATTTGGGGCATAGATATTTAGGATTGAGAGTTCATCTTGGTGGATTTTTCCTTTGATGAATATGAAGTGTCCTTCCTTATCTTTTTTGATGACTTTTAGTTGGAAATTGATTTTATTTGATATTAGAATGGCTACTCCAGCTTGCTTCTTCTGACCATTTGCTTGGAAAGTTGTTTTCCAGCCTTTCACTCTGAGGTAGTGTCTGTCTTTGTCTCTGAAGTGTGTTTCCTGTAGGCAGCAGAATGCAGGGTCCTCGTTGCGTATCCAGTTTGTTAATCTATGTCTTTTTATTGGGGAGTTGAGGCCATTGATATTGAGAGATATTAAGGAATAGTGATTATTGTTTCCCTTTATATTCATATTTGGATGTGAGGTTATGTTTGTGTGCTTTCATTCTCTTTGTTTTGTTGCCAAGACGATTAGTTTCTTGCTTCTTCTAGGGTATAGCTTGCCTCCTTATGTTGGGCTTTACCATTTATTATCCTTTGTAGTGCTGGATTTGTAGAAAGATTTTGTGTAAATTTGGTTTTGTCATGGAATATCTTGGTTTCTCCATCTATGTTAATTGAGAGTTTTGCTGGATACAGTAACCTGGGCTGGCATTTGTGTTCTCTTAGGGTCTGTATGACATCAGTCCAGGATCTTCTGGCCTTCATAGTTTCTGGCGAGAAGTCTGGTGTGATTCTCATAGGTCTCCCTTTATATGTTACTTGACCTTTTTCCCTTACTGCTTTTAATATTCTTTCTTTATTTTGTGCGTTTGGTGTTTTGACAATTATGTGACGGGAGGTGTTTCTTTTCTGGTCCTATCTATTTGGAGTTCTGTAGGCTTCTTGTATGTCTATGGGTATCTCTTTTTTTAGGTTAGGGAAGTTTTCTTCTATGATTTTGTTGAAGATATTTACTGGTCCTTTGAGCTGGGAGTCTTCACTCTCTTCTATACCTATTATCCTTAGGTTTGATCTTCTCATTGAGTCCTGGATTTCCTGTATGTTTTGGACCAGTAGCTTTTTCCGCTTTACATTATCTTTGACAGTTGAGTCAATGATTTCTATGGAATCTTCTGCTCCTGAGATTCTCTCTTCCATCTCTTGTATTCTGTTGGTGAAGCTTGTATCTACAGCTCCTTGTCTCTTCTTTTGGTTTTCTATATCCAGGGTTGTTTCCATGTGTTCTTTCTTGATTGCTTCTATTTCCATTTTTAATTCCTTCAACTGTTTGATTGTGTTTTCCTGGAATTCTTTCAGGGATTTTTGTGTCTCCTCTCTATGGGCTTCTACTTGTTTATTTATGTTTTCCTGCAATTCTTTTAGGGATTTTTGTGTCTCCTCTCTATGGGCTTCTACTTGTTTATTTATGTTTTCCTGGAATTCTTTCAGGGATTTTTGCGATTCTTTCAGGCATTTTTGCGATTCCTCTCTGTAGGCTTCTACTTGTTCTCTAAGGGAGTTCTTCATGTCTTTTTGAAGTCCTCCAGCATCATGATCAAAAATGATTTTGAAACTAGATCTTGCTTTTCTGGTGTGTTTGGATATTCCATGTTTGTTTTGATGGGAGAATTGGGCTCCGATGGTGCCATGTAGTCTTGGTTTCTGTTGCTTGTGTTCCTGCGCTTGCCTCTCGCCATCAGATTATCTCTAGTGTTACTTTGTTCTGCTATTTCTGACAGTGGCTAGACTGTCCTATAAGCCTGTGTGTCAGGAGTGCTGTAGACCTGTTTTCCTCTCTTTCAGTCAGTTATGGGGACAGAGTGTTCTGCTTTTGGGCGTGTAGTTTTTCCTCTCTACAGGTCTTCAGCTGTTCCTGTGGGCCTGTGTCTTGAGTTCACCAGGCAGCTTTCTTGCAGCAGAAAATTTGGTCTTACCTGTGGTCCTGAGGCTCAAGTTCGCTCGTGGGGTGCTGCCCACGGGCTCTCTGCAGCGGCAGCAACCAGGAAGACCTGTGCCGCCCCTTCTGGGAGCTTCAGTGCACCAGGGTTCCAGATGGTCTTTGGCTTTTTCCTCTGGCGTCCGAGATGTGTGTGCAGGGAGCAGTCTCTTCTGGTTTCCCAGGCTTGTCTGCCTCTCTGAAGGTTTAGCTCTCCCCCCCACGGGATTTGGGTGCAGAGAACTGTTTATCAGGTCAGTTTCTTTCAGGTTCCGGCGGTGTCTCAGGCAGGGGTCCTGCCGCTCCTGGGCCCTCCCCCACGGGAGCCCAGAGGCCTTATACAGTTTCCTCTTGGGCCAGGGATGTGGGCAGGGGTGAGCAGTGTTGGTGGTCTCTTCTGCCCTGCAGCCTCTTGAGTGCCCACCTGACCAAGCGGTTGGGTCTCTCTCTCACCGGGTCTGGGAGCAGAGAGCTGCTGCGGGCCGGGATCCGCGGGTGTGTTTCTCAGTTTCTAAGGAGCTGGTCTGAGCTGGGAACCACCATGCCAAATTCCTCCCAACAACTGCAAGTTGGTATCATTTCATTTGGTGGGGAACGTTACCCCCAGAAAATAACTGAACCTCTGAAGAACTTGTATTATAGAAAGTATTTATAACAGAAAAGAGAGAAGTTCTGAAATAACTAGACAATATAACTACTCATGCCAGAGGAAACAAAACAGTCTATGTGCCCTCAGCCTCTCCACTCCTGAGTCTATGGCTAGAAGGAGGCCCATGACTTATGGAAGGAAGGCTTACTCAGCAGCAAAACCAGGTTGAAATTTTATTTTTATAAATACATGAAAAATTACAGTAAATGTTACCAGGAACGAATTTATAAATTGTTTGTTGTCAATCCATAGGTGACTAGTTATTATCTGGTTGCCAGTCACACATTTTGTATAATAAAAATATATCCTAGATTTTAGGAAATTATCCAAAATGATACATTAGGGTGATGGGAAACAAATAAATGCAGTTTATCTCCACTTTTATTATTGCCCTTATCCAGTTTCTATAACATATTATGTCTTTGTGGTTGCAAGCTCTCCTACACAATAACTTCTCATAGTTTCTTCTCTTGGTCATCCCTTGGAACCATTATCATCATCATAATCAACAGCAAATATTTATTGAGCACCTGCTATGTGTAGGCTATCACACTAGGGATAAAAATAGGTTTGTCATACTTCCTGTAAGGAAGAGCCTTTGATCTAGTTTGGATAGTGGGCATTCACCAATGTTGCATGCCAAGTAGTTATGGATCAAATGGAACTAAGGGCAGACAGCTGCTGTGTGACACAGCTGGGGTTCAAGTTGAGCCCTGAAGAAAAGAGTAAGACTTCAGATGATAGAAACAAAGGGGAAATTGACACATCAGTAAATGCCTGACATTTCAGTATGACATTGTCACCTACAGATGTGCTGAGGTGCATTCATGGTTATCTTGTACCATTGGCTGGGCACTCCTGGTAGGGTTAAGGAGTTGTGTGATGTCTCTAGGAAACAATGAATAGAATGGGTGGTGGGAAGAGAATTTGTTTTTCCTTCTTAGAAGAGAGATCTGAGCTGGGTTAGAGCTGCACTTAATGGCTCTTGGCTTATGTTTTGGTGGAGGGAGTTTCAGGTAGACATGACTAATAAGGCACTCTTTGGTTGGAATGGCTTTCTGTTTCGACGCTATTTCTTTAATATCTTATTAGAAGGTATGAAGATGGGAAAACAAGAAAAGACCCTGCTTGTGGATAAACTTCAGTTCAAACCAATTAAAGAATTATAAAACTGAGAGCTGTTAGGTGCCTTTGAGAGTATTATTCAGTCTGTGAGCCCTTTAGCTTTTCCATTGCCTAGATTTACCTAAGTCAACAGCAAACCACTGTCAGAGTTATGGCTACAGTGAAGATCAGTGGATACCCAGTCTAAAACCTTCCCTCTGCCAAGTATGGCTTTTCTGGCTATACAATATCTTATTATTTTCATAACAAAGAACATGTAATTTGAAATAATTCAACATGTTAGTCTTGATTTTCAATACAATTGAGTAGAAACTAGAGGGAAGTGCCTTGTAGAGACTTTTAGGGTCCTAATTTCTGCAATCTTGAGCATATATTAGCCTATTTCAACAGTATTATACTCTATTTGCCTCTTGGGGCTTCTAGTTCCATATCAGCTAAAAAGGATGTTATATTAGAATAGTTACATGCCATGTGGCTTTGATAAATCAATTTAGTATTTTCTGTGTCAAAATGTTGCTGATCAAAAAGTCGAACAACATCCCTAAGAATATATAGTATGAAGATTTGACACATTACTGTTTTCCTAAGTGAACACTGATGTCTCCAGTTATTCTACTACTATTTAAATACCAATTAAATCAGTGGTTGGAGTTGGCCCTAGTGAATGTGGTACTAATAAGTGTAGTATTCACACAAAGAAAGTAAGTTTGTTTTTTGGTTTGTTTTTTTTTTTTTTGGTTTTTTTGTTTTATGCCAACTGTGAGCAAATTCAGAAAGAAGGAAGAAGTCTGGAGAGATGGTTTTGACTAAAACTTGGCATTATGCTTTAAGCCTGTCCACAAAGATGCCCATTCATTATCAATGAATGCTTATTAAATTAGATGAATGGGTAGATCCAAGAGGGAATTTCATTGTCCAAACACAAAGGCATTGCCCCATTGTAGGAATGCACATATGGTGAGAAGCCATAACTCTCTGCAGAGAATTTAACTCTTCTTACCCTCATGTGTACCAGTTATTATCTACTCTGGGTCAGACTTTATATTTTTGTCTTGCTTTGTTTGGTTTAATTTGGCCTAGAATTTCTCCTTTAAGGAAGAGTTCTGTGGCCCCTTAATCCTTGAGTGTCTTTGTTTTCTGTGTGATGTTGACATAAGTTCAGTGTTTACATTTCACTAAACAATGTTGGAGGAAAAAACCTCATTGCTTGAAATAAAAGGTGAAAGGGGACAATTTACACATAAAAAGAGTAGATGGGACAATGTTGGAAAAGCCATTTGTAATTAAAATTAGTATCCTAGGATGGGACAGGCATTGCTGTATTTCTGACTACTATGGAGAGAGCAGTCCTGTTTCTTATGATGTGCATCATTCTTTTTAAATTTCAAGTACTTAAACACACACACACACACACACACACACACACACACAACAGAGAGAGAGAGAGAAAGAGAGAGAGAGAGAGAGAGAGAGAGAGAGAGAGAGAGAGAGAGAGAGAGAAAACGTTTAAAATATGACAATATGACAAGCTGGGACTAAACTATAGAAGATTTGTATAACAAAGATAATTTGTTAGTCACAATTGTCAATGGGTTGCTGCAATGGGGAGATTCACAATGAAATTCTCAAAGTGGTTTGAGACCCAAAATGAAACAGCTATTCATTTCTGTCACACAGAATCTAGCTCATGGGGTGAGGGTAGGGATGGGACATGGGAGAGGGAGGAGTCTTGGTCTCTGTGGTGGCTCTATACTGCTAAGAACATGTCGCTTATCAACCTGTCTCCTCTTGTCATTCAAGTTGATGGTTCTAGTTGGTAATCATGGCATAGACATGTCAGCAACAGAAAGGTGAGGAAAGAAATATGTAAAGTCGACTTTAACCAAGCAAGTAAAAGATCTGTACAATAAGAACTTCAAGACTCTGAAGAAAGAAATTGAAGAAGACCTCAGAAGATGGAAAGATCTCCCATGCTCATGGATTGGCAGGATTAATATACTAAAAATGGCCATTTTACCAAAAGCAATCTACAGATTCAATGCAATCCCCATCAAAATACCAATCCAATTCTTCAAAGAGTTAGACAGAACAATTTGCAAATTCATCTGGAATAACAAAAAACCCAGGATAGCTAAAACTATCCTCAACAATAAAAGGACTTCAGGGGGAATCACTATCCCTGAACTCAAGCAGTATTACAGAGCAATAGTGATAAAAACTGCATGCTATTGGTACAGAGACAGACAGATAGACCAATGGAACAGAATTGAAGACCCAGAAATGAACCCACACACCTATGGTCACTTGATTTTTGACAAAGGAGCCAAAACCATCAAATGGGAAAAAGAGCATTTTCAGCAAATGGTGCTGGTTCAACTGGAGGTCAACATGTAGAAGAATGCAGATCGACCCATGCTTATCACCCTGTACAAAGCTTAAGTCCAAGTGGATCAAGGACCTCCACATCAAACCAGATACACTCAAACTAATAGAAGAAAAACTAGGGAAGCATCTGGAACACATGGGCACTGGAAACAATTTCCTGAACAAAACACCAATGGCTTATGCTCTAAGATCAAGAATCAACAAATGGGATCTCATAAAACTGCAAAGCTTCTGTAAGGCAAAGGACACTGTGGTTAGGACAAAACGGCAACCAACAGATTGGGAAAAGATCTTTACCAATCCTACAACAGATAGAGGCCTTATATCCAAAATATACAAAGAACTCAAGAAGTTAGACCGCAGGGAGACAAATAACCCTATTAAAAATGGGGGTCAGAGCTAAACAAAGAATTCACAGCTGAGGAATGCCGAATGGCTGAGAAACACCTAAAGAAATGTTCAACATCTTTAGTCATAAGGGAAATGCAAATCAAAACAACCCTGAGATTTCACCTCATACCAGTGAGAATGGCTAAGATCAAAAATTCAGGTGACAGCAGATGCTGGCGAGGATGCGGAGAAAGAGGAACACTCCTGCATTGTTGGTGGGATTGCAGACTGGTACAACCATTCTGGAAATCAGTCTGGAGGTTCCTCAGAAAATTGGACATTGAACTGCCTGAAAATCCAGCTATACCTCTCTTGGGCATATACCCAAAAGATGCCCCAACATATAAAAAAGACACGTGCTCCACTATGTTCATCGCAGCCTTAATAATAATTGCCAGAAGCTGGAAAGAACCCAGATGCCCTTCAACAGAGGAATGGATACAGAAAATGTGGTACATCTACACAGTGGAATATTACTCAGCTATCAAAAACAACGACTTTATGAAATTCGTAGGCAAATGGTTGGAACTGGAAAATATCATCCTGAGTGAGCTAACCCAATCACAGAAAGACATACATGGTATGCACTCATTGATAAGTGGCTATTAGCCCAAATGCTTGAATTACCCTAGATGCCTAGAACAAATGAAACTCAAGACGGATGATCAAAATTTGAATGCTTCACTCCTTCTTTAAATGAGGAAAAAGAATACCCTTGGCAGGGAACAGAGAGGCAAAGATTAAAACAGAGACTGAAGGAACACCCATTCAGAGTCTGTTTCCTTCAGGTTCCGGCGGTGTCTCTGGCGCAGGGGTCCTGCCGCTCCTGGGCCCTCCCCCACGGGAACCCAGAGGCCGTATACAGTTTCCTCTTGGGCCAGGGATGTGGGCAGGGGTGGGCAGTATTGGTGGTCTCTTCTGCTCTGCAGCCTCAGGAGTGCCCACCTGACCAGGCGGTGAGGTCTCTCTCCCACGGGGTCTGGGAGCAGAGAGCTGCTGCGGGCCAGGATCCGCAGGTTTGGGGCTCCCGGTAAACATAGGAAGTGCCTGGTCCTAGAGGAATTCTGCCTCTGTGTGTCCTGAGTTCACCAGGCAGGTCTCTTGCAGCAGAAAAGTTGGTCTTACCTGTGGTCCCGAGGCTCAAGTTTGCTTGCGGGGTGCTGCCCACGAGCTCTCTGCGGTGGCAGCAACCAGGAAGATTTCTCTCCTACTTTCTATAAGTTGGTGGCAAAGCTTGATGTTCCAGAATTTGTAGATGAATGTAGCCCTCCACTAGTCACTGCTTTTCTGCTCTCTTTCCTCTTGCAAAATCACCAGTAATTTAATTTAGGGCTCATTCTAAGTCCAACACAACCCTTAGGATCTTCAACTCAGTTATATTTGTGAAGTCCCTACTCTAAGCTCTGTCACACTGATAGTTACAAGGAGTTTGGACTTGGATATATATTTTTGAGAAACAATGTCGACTGCTATGTACTAATAGTTAATCATTGTGCCAGTCCATGCTCTCCTTTCCTTTCACTCATTATCAAAAATGAAAATGTGTCACTGTTCTGGCCAATGAGACATAAAGGGATATTTTCTCGCTGTTATCTGAAGAAAAGGCTTTCTTGTTCTTGGAAAGTAGCCAAAGGCAAAGACACCTTGTTTTCCTGTAAATACTCGTATTTATTAATATCACACATAAGATGGCACAGCATTGCCATCTTGTGATCCTGTGGAGACTATGGCACATAATAAAGCCACTATGTGGATAAGGGACAGGGCAGAGCCAAGAGTTGGAAAGAAAGAACTTGGGGCCCAGAATGCACAGTCAATTAGGCTGCCCCTTTTCACACTTCTGTGACATGAAAATGCCTTTATTATGTAAGGTAAATGAGTTCTGAAGGTCACTTGAAACCACAGGAAGAAGTATGGATGCATTGTCCACGTTTCTGATTCTTGAGAGGAAGTTTTACAATCTCTGTTATGCAAGGAAATGCTTTAAATAGAATTTGACTTTCCTCGCAACCTACTATGACTCTGAGCAAAAACTAAAGTATGGAGTTTTAAATATGAACGACAAGGCATCTTACTTAAACTATTTGAAATTAAAGTATCAGACTTCAGTGTAACAAATGTTTTACATTGACTCTCAGTTTTCAGAGAGACAGTCCTCCGTAAAGGCAAGTACTGAGGTGACTAGAGCATAGGCTTTCAAGACTTATACCAAATTATTGAAACTTGCACTGGGAGTCACCAATCTCTGCCTTCTGTGACTGAGCTTTTAGAGTCAGCCTTTCTCTTGATAAGGCTTGAATTTATATTTTCTCTATGGCAGACCATTGTAACAATTAAAAATAAAAAAAAATTGCCTGAGATAAATAAGGCCATTTTTGAATCCACAGTAGCTGGTCTTTGTATGTCTGATGAAGTATGCTCCTCTTGTAGAACATCACTCGAATGAATCTGAGCAGAAAGCTAAGCGGCAGAGTGACACAAAGGAGAGCAGGACTAAGGATGGGATGGGGCTGGAGGGTGAACTTCAAAGCGGTTTCTCCAGGGTGAAACGGTTACAGTCCTACACTTCCACATCAAGTTAATGGTTTGATGAAGTAAAGAAGCTCTTCTACCATCATGGAGCCGGTAAGGTTGTGACATTGCATGCCAACCATGAGATGCCATGTTTCTATACAAACTGAGGAACATGAGCTTGCTCTTTAGAGTTGGTTCTGATGAGTGGAGTCCCGTATTAACTGTTAAAATAAGTCCTTATAAAACTTGATGTGCCAATACTTCATGTGTTCTCCCAGTCTGGAGCTTATGCAGCATGGCAGATGGTGTCACTGGAGAGGTGTGCAGTGTGCATTCTTGAAATGAGGCTAGGCCAGTAAATCTGTGTTTGCTATGTAAGCGGCACATACATGCTTCTTATATCATATAGTAAGTAGTCTACCTCGTGGGGATAAAGGAATAAATAAGAAAAGAGACATGTGTTGTGACGCTGGATTGGTCAGAACTTTGGCGCTCATGTGTGTTTTCTAAGTTGGCTTTGCTACTTCTCTGTGACTGTGCCTTCTCCTCTCAAACAGACACCGAGTGACATCAGCAGGTTGGTCTTCATCTCATTGGCCCCCTGTGAGGCTGGTGGAGGGAGGGTACGAGATAAGCATCTTCGGGTATTAGGACAATGCTCTGAGAGGTCATTCACTACGAACCTAAAGATCCAGAAAAAGGCCAGAGGCACTTTTTTTTTTTTTTGTAGACATTATTCTTCTTTACTTTGTGCTTATTTTCTTTAAAACATTTCATTTCCTGTCATCTTTTAGCTCTTCCAGTTTTTTCTTTTTTATTGAATATTTTATGTATTTACATTTCAAATGTTATCCTGTTACCCCCTTCTCATCCCTCTTCCCCCTCCCCCTGCTTCTATGAGAATGCTCCCACTCCCACCCACCCACTCCAACCAACACCCTGGCATTCCCTGGTCTGGGGAAATGAGCCTTCACAGGACCAAGGGCTTCTCCTTCTATTGATGCCAGATGATGTCAGTCATCCTGTGCTACATATGCTGCTGTAGCTATGGGTCCCTCTATGTATACTCTTTGGTTGGTGGTTTAGTCCCTGGGAGTTCTGGGGGGGGGGGGCTCTGGTTGGTTGATATTGTTGTTCTTCCTTTAGGGTTGCAAACCCCTTCAACTACTTCAGTCTGTCTCTAACTCTTCCATTGGGGTCCCCATGCTCATTCTGATGGTTAGCTGCAAGCATCCTCATCTGTATCAGTAAGGCTCTGGCAGTCCCTCTCAGGAGACACACATATCAGGCTCCTGTCAGCAAGCACTTCCTGACGTCAACAGTAGTGATTGGGTTGCTGGCTGCATATGGAATGGATCCTCTGGTGATACAGTCTCTGGATGGCCTTTTTTTCAGTCACTGCTCCACTATTTGTCCCTGTATTTCTTCCCTTATTTTATTCCCCCTTCTAAGAAGGACTGATACACCCACATTTTGGTCTTCCTTCTTCTTGAGCTTCATATGGTCTGTGATTTGTGTTTTGTGCATTCTGAGCTTTTGGGCTAATATCCATTTATCAGTGAGTGCATACCATGTGTGTTCTTTTGTGACTGGGTTACTTACTTCAGTCAGGATGATATTTTCTAGTTCATTCCATTTGCCTATGAATTTCATGAAGTCATTGTTTTTAATAGCTGAGTAGCACTCCATTGTGTAGATGTACCACAGTTTCTGTATCCATTCCTCTGTTGAAGGACATCTGAGTTCTTTCCAGCTTCTGGCTATTATAAATAAGGCTGCTATGAATACAGTGGAACATGCGTCCTGGTTATATGCTGGAGCATCTTTTGGGTGCATGCTCAGGAGGTACAGCTGGGCCCTTCCACACTGAATTCTTAGGTCAAATGATATGCATCACAGAGCCAAATTATAAGAATTTGTAAAGTCTTGTAATTTCCAATAATCTTAAGAAAATTGTTTCGTATGTGACACTTTCATGAACTTACAATTTTTCAAATTACTCTTTTCCTATCTAAGTAGGAAATTTAACATATAATGAGATAAAAGTAGGGTTTCTCTCTTTTTTTTTTTTTTTTGGATTAAGCAGAGTGTTCACCTTTATACAATAGCACCGGTGACTTTTCACCCCCCACCCTGAAAGATCACATACTCATCCCATCTGTTAGTCAACAAACATTAATCTTAACAAGTACATTAGTTATGTTTGCACACATGGCCCTTGCCTATCTAGGGCTTCCAGTCTAGACCTGGAAGAGGCTTGTGTGTGTGTGTGCGCACACACAGACACAGACACAGACACAGACACAGACACACACACGCACGCATGCACACGCACGCACGCACACACACACAAACAGAAAGCAGAGTTGCATGCTGAAGGAAACGCCTGATGAAGAAGTACTGAGTAAGAAAGTGGCATGTGCTTCCTTGACTCAGGTAGAATGTCTGAGCGGCAAGAAAGACAGTTTGGGAGCACAGAGAGTCACACTGTGTTGGAAAGAATGAATGAGATGGGATATCTTGACACAGACACATGTTTGAGAAAAAGTCCCCAGGATGTGTGATGTCACAGAGAGGTACTCAAGCTGACAGCCTACCCTAGCCAAGCCCTCCTGCCCCAGGCTGAGCAGCCCTGTGATGCAGACCATGTTACCTCAGGCCTTCTTAGCCAGATTCTGAGGTTGCTAGTGACCGATGTCTTGAAGCATTTTCCTGGTATGGTAGTGTTCTGCTGACACTGACCAGTAAGCACAGCAGACACTGTACCAGCAATAGCAACAGTTTTTGTTTTTTCTTTTAAAAAGTCTTTCTGGTATCTTGCTTCTAAATTACTCCAGATATACTTTTATATGTGGGCTGGGGTGGGGGTGGCATTCTTGGAAATTAAAGCTACATGTGTCCTAAATCTTTAGAAAAATATTATGATCAGTAGAAATGAAAATTAATTCATCTCCACTGCCTTATGGTACCCACCATGTTTTCAGGAGTCAATGGTCTTGAATGTGAAATTCTCATTCAAAACCTGATTGTCTTTTTTCAGATTTTATCCTTCTGGTTCCTCTAAATTTTTTTTTTACTCTTGCCTTGGCCCCACAGGGTCAAAATAAAACCCCAGAAGGTGAAGGGCCAGCAGACACACTATTCTATTCCGGAGCTTCTGTAGGAGACAAGCTGGAGTCCAGGTTGAGGTTCAGGCTCTGCTGTAGGCAAGGGTCCTTGCATGGAGCGGTCAGGCTGTGGGGTCAGGCCTGTTTCACGCACGCTTTCTGCTCTGGGTCTCATCCTTGGTCTTATAATGAGACAAAGAGGACAGGAGGGAGGGCACATCTCTGTCTTTGCTCATTATATTGCTCTTTTATTTCCTGAAAAAGGAAAAAAAATGTTCTACTGGGAATCAAATTTTTTTCATGCTCTTTCACAGTGAACAGATGAATTTATTTCCAAAAATTATAAGAAAATTGTTTCAGCATGTTTCGTACGTGACACTCTCTTAATTTTTTAAAACAAGAGACATATTCTGATCTCATGTAGAATTGTATATTGTAGTAATAATATAATGTGCTCCGCCTTCTTAATTACCAGCCATTCTTGCCTCTTTCTGAATCTATTCAGTGGACCAGTGCGTGCCCAAATCGTTCCTTAACCAGTCAAGCCAAACAGAACCTTTCAGACCACTGTCACCTCCCACCACATCCATGTTAATTTCCTTATTAATTATTCGTACAAATATTTTCTAAACAATTACAATGCACCAGGTTCTGCTTAGGCTCTAGTATGAGCAAGTCTTGATTTTTCTGCCCTATGCCTTGAAAGCCCTAGTGGCTGGTTATCAAACAAGGGCTTTTAAGTCTTTTCTTTTCTTTTATAGGCTATTTTCTTTATTTGCATTTCAATGTAATCCTCTTTCCTGGTTTCCCTTCCAGAAACCCCTATCCCATTTCCCTCCTCCTGCTTCTATGATGGTGTTTCCTCCCTCCCTCCCTCCCTCCCTCCCTCCCTCCCTCCCTCCCTCCCTCCCTCCCTTCCACCTCCCTGCCCTGGCATTCCCCAACACTGGGAAATCAAGCCTTCACAAGGCCAAGGGCCTCTCCTCCCATTGTTCCCCTAAACACCATCCTCTGTTACATATGCTGCTGGAGCCATGGGTCCCTCCATGTGTACTCTTTGGTTGGTGATTTAGTCCCTGAGAGCTCTGCAGTGTTTGTTTGGTTGAAATTGTTCTTCCTATGGTGTTGCAAATCCCTCAGCTCCTTCAGTCCTTTCTCTAACTCCTCCATTGGGGACCCTGTTTTCAGACCAATGATTGGCTGGGAGCATCTGCCTCTGTATTTGTCAGGTTCTAGCAAAGCCTCTCAGGAGACAGCTATATCAGGCTCCCGTCAGCATGCACTTCTTGGCATCTGCAATAGTGTCTGAGTTTGATGATCCCTGTGTGTGGCAATCTCTGTATGGCCCTTTGTTTGGACTCTGCTCCACACTTTGTTTCCATATTTCCTCCTGTGAGTATTTTGTTCCCTCTTCTAAGAAGGACTGAAGCATCCTCAATTTTGTCTTCCTTCTTGAGCTTCATGTGGTCTGTGAATTGTATCTGCGGTGTTCCAAGCTTTTAGGTTAATATCCACTTATCAATGAGTATATACCATGTGTGTTCTTTTGTGTCTGGGTTACCTCACTCATGATGATATTTTCTAGTTCCATCCATTTGCCTAAGAATTTCATGTAGTCACTGTTTTTAATAGCTGTGTAGTACTCCATTGTATAAATGTACATTTTCTGTATCCATTCCTCTGTTGAAGGACATCTGGGTTCTTTCCAGCTTCTGGCTATTATAAATAAGGCTGCTATGAGCATAGTGGAGCATGTGTCCTTGTTATATGTTGGAGCATCTTTTGAGTATATGCTCAGGAGTGGTATATCGGGCTTCTCTGGTAGTACTATATATAATTTTCTGAGAAATCTCCAGACTGATTTCCAGAACGGTTGTACCAGTCTGCAATCCCACCAGCAATGGAGGAGTGTTCCTCTTTCTCCACATCCTCGCCAGCATCTGCTGTCACCTGAGTTTTTCATCTTAGCCATTCTGACTGACATGAGGTGGGATCTCAGGGTTGTTTTGATTTGCATTTCCCTAATGACTAAGGATGTTGAACATTTCCTTAGGTGCTTCTCAGCCATTCAATATTCCTCAGTTGAGAATTCTTTTCTTTTTTAGCTCTGTACTCCATTTTTGATAGGGTTATTTCATTCTCTGCAGTCTAACTTCTTGAGTTCTTTGTATATATTAGATAGTAGCCCTTTGTGGTATGTAGGATTGGTTAAGATCTTTTCCCAATGTTTTGGTTGCCATTTTGTCCTATTTACAGTGTCCTTTGCCTTACAGAAGCTGGCTTTTAAGTCTTAATTTTCTTAAACATGATGTGTAGCATTTATCATTCATAACATTCAGGTCACTGTTCTGGTGGTGCTAAAAGTACTAAGGGCTGGAACAATGACTCAGTGGGAGAAGGCACTTGCTGTAGAGCCCAACAACCCGAGTTTGACACCCAGGAGCCACATGGTGAAAGAAGAGAATTGATTCATACAGGTTGTTCTCTACCCCATATATGTGCTCTGCACTATTACATACCAAAAAAAAAATAGTGGTGTAAAGGAAAAAATACATAGTGATTATATGCCAAGTGTCACAGTACTTCAGTGTCCTGTGTAGTCCTTGTGCCATCAACTGGCAGGGAGTAGATTGTGGCTACTGGACAGCACTATGGGTCTAGCTTGGAGTAGCCCATCTCACTCAGGGTGAGCACAGCACTCCAGAGAATGGGCTGGGCTATGCACATGGCACATGGCCTTTGGTGAACAGTTCTAAAAAGCCAGATAAAGTTACAGGCCTTAGTATCTCAACCAAAATACTGAAGCAATGCCAATGAGATTTTAGCACCTACTCAGCATTAGTGAAGAGCAGTTATGTAGCTGCCCTGATAGACTGAGTTATAAAACCCAAGACTTTGGGCCTCACAGACCCAGGCCAGCTTTACTGGCTCTGCTTTCAAAGCATTTGTTTGTAATCATCACACTTGTATTCCAGTTGCTCCTCATAGTAAGTGCTGCCACAGGGCCATCAAAGGAAGTGTATAAAATGGGGGTCGACCTCATCAAACTATAAAGACTAGTCTAAAGACCCTTCTACAAACTATAAATAAGCCCATAAGACTACTTGAATGTCAATATGCTAAATGTTTAATACACATATACAAAGAGCGTAATGACTGCTGGTTTTCTCTGGCTCCCTCTTGAAATCTCAGAGTCTTTTCAAAGAACTGCAAGGAGTTAGCAGCTCATGCATCGTGTAGATGTCACCTAATTGTTGGGGGTGTTTTGTCTGGTGAATTCTGCATTATGCTGTTTATTTTGTACATGTTTATGCCAGTGAGGATATTCCCGATGGAGAAAAATGGTGAGGTACATTTGGACAGAGCTCTAGCTTGGGTTAAATTCCCAAGGTTTTACAAGTCCACACCATCCGTTTGCAATCCCTGCAAGGCTTAATAATCAAAATATAGAATTGAAGCCCTTTTGGGAGCCATCTGCTTATAGCTAAGTTTTCATGTTCTGTTTTGTATTTTTTTTTGATGCTTAAAAACACACCATTAACTTGAATGGTTACTATTGCAACATTAAAAGAAACAATGTCTAAGCTATTGTCCAGAAAACTATAAGCCAAAATATGTTCCTAGGATCTCCTGCACAAATCACAGGCTTCTGGAACATATTTCAGCCAATGAGTGATGAAGCATCTTCCTTCAATATTATGGATTATTGATATGAAAGGATATTTTGGTAAAGCAATCTGAACAAAAACCTTTATGATAACTGTAGAGGCAGATCAGTGTTCAGGTTATCTGTGATGGCCTCGGTGAAGGTTTGTCCATATTCTGACTCTAGATGTAGTCTTGGCTCAGAGGCTGCTCCCCATAGCTTCCCCCGGAAAGAAAATGAGTTATTCTTTCTTCAGAGAGCAACGTATTGGCATTTCCTCACACATTCTCCACATAAACAACACACAGGCGGAGGGTGGTTTTCTGGCAAGATATCATCCCTGGGTGGTAAAGAGCAAAGGAAGAGGCAATAAAAAGAGACTTAAGTAGTAGGAACCTTCAAATCTTCCCAAGGCAGCAGTTCAGAGTGTGGGAAACGACCAAGAGGAGGGAACTGTAAGTGTACAAACACATGTATGAGTTCTGAGAGTCCAGGTAGAGCCACTGTGGGGAAATGCTCAACTGCACTGCACCCAGCCTGCTCCCTAGACTCCTGCAGCAACAGGTCTGCCTTTCAGCGACAACGCTCTGCCCTCTCTTCACACTCCTTCTCTGTATTCCATTTGTTTCCTGTTACATGTTTCCTTAAAGAAGAAACCCTTAAAAACATTTAAGTTTGGCAGGATGACAAGGTAAAGCAAGCACACAGTTTTGTCTAATTCTCTCCCTAATCTCGGGGATCTCTCAGGGAAAGTTTCTAGATACCTGGGAGTAGCCAGCTACATTTCCACAGTTCTGGTAGAAGTGAGGATATGTTCTTAGAAGGTGATGTGTCCTGAAGGCAGAATCGGCCTTCCTAGAACATTTCTACGTAAGGATATTGTATTTTCCAGTTTGAAGAATTATTCAGCAATTGGTTTTCATGTGTGCAGGGTTTATGTGTAGCCATGGGCTAGGTGACTTTCTCTTCATAATAGAAAAGCTTTTATAAATAGCCTAATAGGAAACTATTTCCCCTAATAAGTCATTTTGGGGTACAAATTAGTTATGAGATGTCCAGCTAAGAGATGATTTTTACAATCATTTTCCAAATGCTCTCTGTTTGAAAAAAATTAATACTGTACAAATTGTTTCAAAGCGTGTTTATAAAGCTCCCATGAAGACCAGGACAGCTGGTTATAGCAGACTTGCAAGGTACCTCACCTTACCTGAGAAGCCTATGTGTCTGCAGTGCAGAAACAAAAGATAAATTATATGTGAACGTACAGTAGGTTCCTTAGAATTGCAGTTGCAGTGGGCCTTTGAAACTTGATGTCCAATTATGACCTATTCATGCATGTTTCTGCTTCATCTGGGCCTAGTCAACTGTCATGTATTACGACCAGTATCCATTTTCTCTAAGTGCCAGCTTAACACACTGAACATACCAAGTCTTCTTTGCACGTGCTGTCCACCTTCCAGGATTTGGTCTTCCTAGCATTCTTATATGAATTATTTTTATTTTTGTTTCTGTATGACTTATTTTTATTTTATTTCATATGACTTATTTTTATGTGACTTATTCTTTTGGACTGAGTTTTAACATCAGCTTTTAAAGCAGATTATTGTCTGTGAAATGCTGGTCTTGTTGAGGTCCTCACATATATGCATTCCCATTGCTTATAGCATTTCTTTCAGCAGATGCTTTTCCCAACCATGTTTATGTATTGTTTTCATGGTTTATCATTATCTCTCTTGCTAGAGCCTCATTTATAAGGGTGGGAAGAAGCGGTGCTATTTATTGTTTCTTAAATACCTAGCCCAGGATATAGAATATGGATATCTCCATAAACATTTGCCATGTGCATGGGCATATGATTGGAAAGATGGAAGACTAAATGGTTAGAGGAATAAATACATATGAATCTAGAACATTCCTTTGGTTTCTATGTAGTTGGCAATCCAAGTCTAATTACCTTATGGAAAAATTAGAGAAACACTTTCATCCCTAAAGAATGTACTTTCAGATGTTGGATGAATCTGTTTGCTGGATGCTGGAAAATAAGCTGTTTACCAAGAGAAGAGAACAGATGGAAGGCTTACCTTCCTTGAGATCTCTGGTTTAGATTTCCCATCGAAGACAAACCACTGCATTTCATTGGTGTGGATACCATTTGTTAGGTTTCAGAAAACAAGGTTGGAACATTGTGAATATTGAGAACATGTTCCTTTCTAAAGAACATAACTGTAAACGAGAACTTGGGGATCCATAGAACTTGAATGATACAATGCGAATACTGGCATGGCTCATCTAGGGGAAATTATGTAAAACCTGACACCACTGACTATGAAATGGATTTCACTGAAGGTTTCCCGGACCAAGAACTCCCTTTGTTCTTCTGTTGGGAATGCCCAGAGAGGCTGGACTAAAACATCTTTTACATCTGTACACCATTTTCTTTTATGGATACACCACGGAGGAGTGTTCGCCTCTCATAAATCCTTAACAAGAATAACTCAAGCAAGAGACTGCAGATGGAACTGTCAGCTCTAAGTTCTTAGCAAATTACTCTTCTACCCCTCGTGAGCTTCCAAGTTGAAAGCTTGAGATGCTTGGAAACTTGGTGGGGATTCCTGCATTTCCATGTGGGAACAAAGTTTGCCAATGATAAGAGCACTTGTATTTAGGCCTGAGCCACCACATGGTGTTTAATGTTACTCAAGATTATCTTCTCCTGCATTGGTCTTCCCATTCTTTTCCTCACTTATTTCTCTGCAAACATCTCTAATTTTCCACATAGAACATAGATAGTCCCCTGCAAATTTTAGTCCTACACTGAAGGGGTTTTGAAGCAATAGGACTTAGGTCATCCTTATACTATCATCATTATGCTGTGTAAATATGTATAGAGTAAAGATAAATTGAGAATCATTTTTTCCCAAACCAGTGTTTTACAAGTACATACATGTACTATATACATCCACGAAGATTTAGACACAAAGAAAACACAGTAAAACACTGAACTTGAGAATTTAGATAACCAGTGTGGGAAACTCATCATACTACCTGGGCTACTTTACTGAACCTTTGGGATTTTAAAAACAAGGACACAATTTCAATAATCACATAAAGCTAACTTATATGGTTTACAAGTAGAAACACTGGCAATAAAATAACAATTCAAGATGGTAGAATTCTGGGAAGGATATGCTAATGAAAGAAAGTTTAATAAGAGGTTCAGATACTGCATAAATCTGCACTCCAGTATGATGTTGGATTTTCCTATCTAGCTATTAATCATATAGTCAACACATTTCCGCAAGTATTTGTGTGTGTGTGTGTGTGTGTATCCTGAGTATATATTATCAAAAGTATATTCTGAGAATACATTATCAAAAGATATAAAAAGAATGAAATATATAAACATTTTAAAACCTTTTTATTGATTCTTATGATTTTTATACCATATACTCTAATTCCATTCATCTCCCCAGTCCCTTTGTACCTACTCTCCAGCCTTGAAACCTCCCATACAAATGAAAATAAAATAATGTAGAATTTTTAAAAAGTAAGCAAACAGACAAAAGTCCATCTTGTCATGGAAGCTATAGTGTATCACACAGTATATTTTTTGTCTACACATATTTACTTCCAAATATTCATTGCAGTGAGTCATTGGTCTGTTCAAGACCTCTGGCTTCTGATACACCATCCATACTGGAACCTTGTGGAGACTCTCCTTGTATAGTCTGTTGTTGCCCTGTGTCATGGAGATCTTGAGATGTGGCCCTACCTCTAGTCTGCTGTGGGGTGGCATGGGTGAAGGGGGAGATGAACCCCTCCCCCTGCCACCTAAAGCAAACAGGAGAGCTGACCCTTCCCTTGCTGGCTGTGACACTGGGTGAGCTAGATGGGGCAGTGCTGGAAAGCTCGCCTTGGTGGTATGGGAGCAGGAGGGCTGACTAACTCAGTGCCCTCCCAGGTTCAGAGCCCCTGCTTTCAGTTGGCCTACCCCAATATCTACCCCATATATGATCTGCTGGAGTGTGTGAAAGGGACAGTCCTGTAGATCCAAAGCTGCAGGATCTCTGTAAGCACTATTTTTAAAAGTCATTTTTGGTATTTTTGGTAGCATATTTAATAAATATTTTGTCTTGTATTTTGTACCATGTATATTTGAGTGATAGAATGTGTACAAAATTGACATATATGGTAGGATATCATCAATGGTGGTGGGAAAATTGCACTTAAGAATGGAACATTTTCCCTGACCTCAAGCAGTATTACAGGGCAGTAGTGATAAAATCTGAATGGTATTGGTACAGAGACAGACAGGTAGATCAGTGGACTAGAACTGAAGACCCAGAAATGAACCCACACACCTATGGTCACTTGATCTTTGACAAAGGAGCTAAAAACATACAATGGAAAAAAGATAGCATTTTCAACAAATGGTGCTGGTTCAACTGGAGGTCAGCATGTAGAAGAATTCAAATCGACCCATTCTTATCACCCTGTACAAAGCTTAAGTCCAAGTAGATCAAGGACCTCCACATCAAACCAGATGCACTCAAACTACTAGTAGAAAAAGTGGGGAAGAGTCTCAATCACATGGGCACTGGGGAAATTTTCCTGAAGAAAACACCAATGGCTTATGCTCTAAGATCAAGAATTGACAAATTGGATATCATAAAACTGCAAAGCTTTTGTAAGACAAAGGACATTGTCATTAGGACAAAACAGCAACCAACAGATTGGGAAAAGATCTTTACCAATACTACATCTGATAAAAGGCTAATATCCAAAATATACAAAGAACTAAAGAAGTTAGACTCCAGAGGGCCAAATAACCTTATTAAAAATGGGGTCCAGAACTAAACAAAGGATTCTCAGCTGAGGAATATTGAATGGCTGGGAAGTACTTAAAGAAATGTTCAACATCCTTAGTCATCAGGGAAATACAAATCAAAACAACCCTGAGATTCCACCCCATACCAGTCAGAATGGCTAAGATAAAAAACTCAGGCGACAACAGATGTTGGCGAGGATGTGGAGAAAGAGGAACACTCCTCCATTGTTGGTGGGATTGCACACTAGTACAACCCTCTGGAAATCAGTCTGGAGGTTTCTTAGAAAACTGGACATTGCACTACCTGAGGATCCAGCTATACCTCTCTTGGGCATATACCCAAAAGATGCTCCAATATACAACAAAGACACGTGCTCCACTATGTTCATAGCAGCCTTATTTATAATAGCCAGAAACTGGAGAGAACCCAGATGACCTTCAACAGAGGAATGGATACAGAAAATGTGGTACATCTACACAATGGAGTACTACTCAGCCATCAAAAACAATGACTTCATGAAATTCATAGGCAAATGGATTAAACTAGAAAATATCATCCTGAGTGAGCTAACCCAAACACAGAAAGACATACATGGTATGCACTCATTGATAAGTGGATATTATCCCAAAAGCTAGAATTTCCCAAGATGCAATCCATCAGGGAACCACATGAAGCTCAAGAAGAAGGATGACCAAAGTGTGGATGCTTCACTTCTTTTTTTGTTTTTTTTTCATCTTTATTAACTTGAGTATTTCTTATTGACATTTCGATTGTTATTCCCCTTCCCAGTTTCTGGGCCAACATCCCCCTAACCCTTCTCCCTCTTCTTCTCCATGGGTGTTCTCCTCCCCATCCTCCCCCCATTACCGCCCTCCCCCCAATAATCACGTTCACTGGGGGTTCAGTCTTGGTAGGACCAATAGCTTCCCCTTCCACTGGTGCTCTTACTAAGCTATTCATTGCTACTTATGCAGTTGGAGTCCAGGGTCAGTCCATGT